>NC_092106.1:10239206-10562956 GCF_045679555.1 Salvelinus alpinus | reverse complement strand
TCCCACTCCTCTTAATGGCTGTGCGAAGTTGCTGAATATTGGACGGGAACTGAAACACGCTGTCGAACACGTCGATCCAGAGCATCCCAAACATGCTCAATGGGTGACATGTCTGGTGAGTATGCAGACCATGGAAGAACTGGGACAGCTTCCAGGAATTGTGTACAGATTCTTGTGAAATGGGGCCATGCATTATCATGCTGAAACATGAGGTAATGGTGGCGGAATAATGGCACGACAATGGGCCTCAGGATCTCATCATGGTATCTCTGTGCATTCAAATTGCCATCGATAAAATGCAATTGTGTCCATTGTCCGTAGCTTATGCCTGCCCATACCATAACCCCACCATGGGGCACTTTGTTCACAACGTTGACATCAGCAAATCGCCCACATGACGCCATACACTTGGTCTGCGGTTGTGAGGCCGGTGGGACGTACTGACAAATTCTCTAGAATTATCATTCATGGAGTCAGCATGCCAATTGTACGCTTCCTCAAAACTTGAGACATATGTGGCATTGTGTTGTGTGACAAAACTGCACATTTTAGAGTGACTTTTTAGTGTCCCCAGGACAAGGTGCACCTGTGTAATGATTGTGCTGTTTAATCAGCTTCTTGATATGCTACACCTGTCAGGTGGATGTATTATCTTGGCAAAGGAGAAATGCTCACTAACTGGGATGTAAACAAATTTGTTCACAAAGTTGGAGAGAAATAAGCTTTTTGTGCTTATGGAACATTTCTGGGATCTTTTATTTCGGCTCATGAAACATGGGACCAACACTTTACATGTTGCGTTAATATTTTTGTTCAGTGTAGTTACAAAACAATAGAAATTAAATTGTGTATTGCGGCTGTTTGTCTGATATCCAACACATGATCAGCTCTGTTGACCATGAGAGCCTTTTGCATGTGGCCAACTGTTTACCTTTTTACCTGGCAATGACCACAACTTTCAAAGAGCTGTCAGTCAAGGCGAGCTTGTTATGTTTAAAAAAATAAAAATAAACACTTGTTATACTAAAATCCAAACTGGTTCTCTAGAAAATTAGTAAGAATGTCTCACCGTATGTTCAAGAAAGGCCTTTTTCCCTTTATTCAGATTATAACCTCTCACTTTATTCAGATTACAACCTCTCCCTTTATTCAGATTATAACCTCTCACTTTATTCAGATTACAACCTCTCCCTTTATTCAGATTACAACCTCTCCCTTTATTCAGATTATAACCTCTCACTTTATTCAGATTACAACCTCTCCCTTTATTCAGATTATAACCTCTCACTTTATTCAGATTACAACCTCTCCCTTTATTCAGATTACAACCTCTCCCTTTATTCAGATTATAACCTCTCACTTTATTTAGATTACAACCTCTCCCTTTATTCAGATTACAACCTCTCCCTTTATTCAGATTACAACCTCTCCCTTTATTCAGATTACAATCTCTCCCTTTATTCAGATTACAACCTCTCCCTTTATTCAGATTACAACCTCTCACTTTATTTAGATTACAACCTCTCACTTTATTCAGATTACAACCTCTCACTTTATTCAGATTACAACCTCTCACTTTATTCAGATTACAACCTCTCACTTTATTCAGATTACAACCTCTCACTTTATTCAGATTACAACCTCTCACTTTATTCAGATTACAACCTCTCACTTTATTCAGATTACAACCTCTCACTTTATTCAGATTACAACCTCTCACTTTATTCAGATTACAACCTCTCACTTTATTCAGATTACAACCTCTCACTTTATTCAGATTACAACCTCTCACTTTATTCAGATTACAACCTCTCACTTTATTCAGATTACAACCTCTCACTTTATTCAGATTACAACCTCTCACTTTATTCAGATTACAACCTCTCACTTTATTCAGATTACAACCTCTCACTTTATTCAGATTACAACCTCTCACTTTATTCAGATTACAACCTCTCACTTTATTCAGATTACAACCTCTCACTTTATTCAGATTACAACCTCTCACTTTATTCAGATTACAACCTCTCACTTTATTCAGATTACAACCTCTCACTTTATTCAGATTACAACCTCTCACTTTATTCAGATTACAACCTCTCACTTTATTCAGATTACAACCTCTCACTTTATTCAGATTACAACCTCTCACTTTATTCAGATTACAACCTCTCACTTTATTCAGATTACAACCTCTCACTTTATTCAGATTACAACCTCTCACTTTATTCAGATTACAACCTCTCACTTTATTCAGATTACAATCTCTCACTTTATTCAGATTACAACCTCTCACTTTATTCAGATTACAACCTCTCACTTTATTCAGATTACAACCTCTCACTTTATTCAGATTACAACCTCTCACTTTATTCAGATTACAACCTCTCACTTTATTCAGATTACAACCTCTCACTTTATTCAGATTACAACCTCTCACTTTATTCAGATTACAACCTCTCACTTTATTCAGATTACAACCTCTCACTTTATTCAGATTACAACCTCTCACTTTATTCAGATTACAACCTCTCACTTTATTCAGATTACAACCTCTCACTTTATTCAGATTACAACCTCTCACTTTATTCAGATTACAACCTCTCACTTTATTCAGATTACAACCTCTCACTTTATTCAGATTACAACCTCTCACTTTATTCAGATTACAACCTCTCACTTTATTCAGATTACAACCTCTCACTTTATTCAGATTACAACCTCTCACTTTATTCAGATTACAACCTCTCACTTTATTCAGATTACAACCTCTCACTTTATTCAGATTACAACCTCTCACTTTATTCAGATTACAATCTCTCACTTTATTCAGATTACAACCTCTCACTTTATTCAGATTACAACCTCTCACTTTATTCAGATTACAACCTCTCACTTTATTCAGATTACAACCTCTCACTTTATTCAGATTACAACCTCTCACTTTATTCAGATTACAATCTCTCACTTTATTCAGATTACAACCTCTCACTTTATTCAGATTACAACCTCTCACTTTATTCAGATTACAACCTCTCACTTTATTCAGATTACAACCTCTCACTTTATTCAGATTACAACCTCTCACTTTATTCAGATTACAACCTCTCACTTTATTCAGATTACAACCTCTCACTTTATTCAGATTACAACCTCTCACTTTATTCAGATTACAATCTCTCACTTTATTCAGATTACAACCTCTCACTTTATTCAGATTACAACCTCTCACTTTATTCAGATTACAACCTCTCACTTTATTCAGATTACAACCTCTCACTTTATTCAGATTACAACCTCTCACTTTATTCAGATTACAATCTCTCACTTTATTCAGATTACAACCTCTCACTTTATTCAGATTACAACCTCTCACTTTATTCAGATTACAACCTCTCACTTTATTCAGATTACAACCTCTCACTTTATTCAGTTTACAACCTCTCACTTTATTCAGATTACAACCTCTCACTTTATTCAGATTACAACCTCTCACTTTATTCAGATTACAACCTCTCACTTTATTCAGATTACAACCTCTCACTTTATTCAGATTACAACCTCTCACTTTATTCAGATTACAACCTCTCACTTTATTCAGATTACAACCTCTCACTTTATTCAGATTACAACCTCTCACTTTATTCAGTTTACAACCTCTCACTTTCAGTTATTTGAAAAGGAAATCATCTCCCAAATATCATTATTTTTAAAACAAGACACAGAAAGTTGGTTGTAATTTCAATTTAATCCACGAGAAAAGACAGAACAAATAATACAACAAATATTGTGGTTAAACTCAAATATACTAATTGATTTAAAAAAACATAAAAAAAAATAAAAGGTATAATCTTCGTAAATTATATCGTAAATACCACTGGTGGAGTTATGTCATACATGCAGCTAACTAAAATATATGGAAATGTCTACACTACTCAAAATTAGTGATGCAGACAATTACATTGATGGAAGCTACAATCTGCAATATTAAAGCTGATCTACCACATTAAAAAAAAGGAAAATTAAAAGGAAAAAAAGTTAACAAAAAAATAAACAATAAACACTTGTTCTCAGTTGAAGCTGACGTTTATCTCAATGAAAAAACATATAAACAAAATAGAATGTCCAATCGATGATACAAATCCTGGATGTTATATTAGACAATCAGTGATGAACACAACATCCCCCCTCTTTTAAACTAGGCATGAAAGGAATTGATAAAGTCTTGAAGGTGAGCAGGTCGAGAGCGCACCCTTACAGGCCTGCAGAACGGGTGCTGCAGTGTCAGCATCAGGTGCTGTGGGGCTGGCACTTGTACTTCTAATGGTTAGAGCATTGGGCCAGTAAACGAAAGGTTGCTGGATTGAATCCCCGAGCTGACAAGGTCGTTCTGCCCCTGAGCAAGGCAGTTAGCCCACTGTTCCCCAGCGCCGAAGACGTGGATGTCAATTAAGGCAGCCCCCCCCCGCATCTCTCTGATTCAGAGGGGTTAAATGCAGAAGACACATTTCAGTTGAAGGCATTCAGTTGTACAACTGACTAGGTATCCCCCTTTCAGTTGAGGCCAAGGGAGTGTGTGCAACCGGTAGTGAACCACTCAAAGTGGCATCAATGGCAGAGTGAGGACATGCAGGAGGTGGCACCTTCCTCAGTCGGCTGGCATGCCAGCGGGAGCCGTCAACCAGTTGAAATGTTGCTGGGCCCAGCTGATGTTTTTACCCCTTTTTCTCCCCAATTTTGTGATATCCAATTGGTAGTTACAGTGTTGTCTCATTGCTGCAACTCCCGTATGGACTCGGGAGAGGCAAAGGTCGAGAACTGTGCGTCCTGCGAAACACGACCCCGCCAAGCCACACTGCTTCTTGACACAAGGCTTGCTTAACCCGGAAGCCAGCCGCACCAATGTGTCGGAGAAAACACTGTACACCTGGCGACCGTGTCAGCGTGTATTGTGCCCGGCCCTCCACAGGAGTCTCCAGAGCGGACAAGGACAACCCGGCTAGCCAAACCCTCCCCTAACTCGGACGACGCTGGGCCAATTGTGCGCAGCCTCATGGGTCTCCCAGTCATGGCTGGCTGCGACACAGCCTCGGATCGAACCAGGATCTGTAGTGACGCAGCTAGCACTGCGATGCAGTGGCTTAGACCTCTGCACCACTCGGGAGGCCCAGCTGGAAGCCGTGCTCTCTTTCTTTGGTTGTAGCGCTCCTGACTTTTACTCTGTTGGCTTTGCACTGCTGCATTGCCTGTCGAGGCTGTCGGGTTGCCAATAGAGACGGAGTCTGTGTAGGGGCAGCTCTAGTTCACGTCCTAACATCAGCTTGGCAGGAGAGACTCTGGTGGTGGAGTGGTGAGCAGCTCTGTAGTGCAGCAAAGTTTGCAATAAGGACGCAGTGAAGGAGCTACCCTGAGCTAGGTGAGCTCTCAGTCCATTTTTCAGGGTTTGATTGAACCCCCCCCCCCCCGTTGGCATGGGTGTAGTAGTAGGCTGTTCTGATGTGCTTGATCCCCTTGCTTTGGATGTAAGAGCGTCTAGTTGATGTCTAGTTGAATATGTTCCCACGGACGGGAGGGCCAGGCCAGTGACTGCACTGGTGGTGGCGGAGTTGGGCCTGTCTTTCCACCTACAAGACATGGAGCACCGTCACGTACTAGCCCATCGTTATCATGATCGATGACCGGCCACCACACCAGGTCCCGGCAACGCTGCTTCAGCTTCACAATGCCAAGGTGGCCCTCATGAGCCAGGGCCAACACTCATCCTCTGAGGACGCTTGGTATGACGATGCAGTTTCCGCGAGCCAGCCATGTGTCATTCCAGCATGACAGCTCATGTTCGAACCTTGCATATGGTTGGAGTTCCGACGGGACCTGTGACGGCCAGCCATTGGCTGCTGTGTGGCTGACGCGTCACAGGTGACCAGAGTTGGGCTGGTGAAGTTAAAGTTGGCCAGGACAGGTGAAGTGGTCAGCAGTTCTTTGAGAGAGTAGACAACCTGTGCATAGTTGGGTGTCCAGGCCCAGTACACCTCGTTCTTCAACAGCCAACGCAGAGTGGAGGTGATGGCCGAGTGCTGGGGCAGGAAGCGCACTGATAATCAGTTAGCGTGTAGGGCCTGGCTATCCCTAAAAAGGGCCATGCATGCACAGTAAAACAACACAGCCTCGCATTTCAAATTATACCTGGTTTGGATGCACTTGAACATAAGTAGAAAAATAGTTAATTTCCATGTAATTGTGTTGTCATGTGTTGCTGCCTTGCTATGTTGTTGTCTTAGGTCTCTCTGTATGTTGTGTTGTCTCTCTTGTCTTGATGTGTGTTTTGTCCTATATTTATATATATATATTTTTTTTAATAGCCCCATATCCGCATTAGGAGGTCATTGTAAATAAGAATTTGTTCTTAACTGACTTGCCTAGTTAAATAAAGGTTAAATAAAATAAATAAAAATAAAGTGATGATGTAGGCTAGCACCGCAATGGCACCCCTAAATTAGGTTATTACCGTAATTCAGTCGCAACACGGTCACCAATGACGGGTTATTATAGGCCATTTGGTGGCGCGCCTCTCACAGCTGCGGAAAAATGGAGAGAGGGAGTCATTGAGTCGATGCTTTCGGTTTCTATTTATGATGAACAGACAAGTGAAACTCCGAGCATGTTCGTTCACAACCTGTCTTTCTCATAGCTCCGTGAAATAAGCGACATTAAGCGATATTAACGGGTCCAAATCGCGCAAAAAAGCTTCAAAATAAAAATCCTCCGTTTACTTGAACACAATGTCACAAATTGTAGTTAGTAGACTAACATTTTGCCTGTTTAGAGATGCGATCTGTTTTTCTGATCCTACCCTCCACTTTTCATGCTATTTAGGAGGTATTGAGGCTAATTGTTGAGTTCTAGTGGTTGTGTGTAAATAGGTACTCTGCCAAGGTGGGTAAATGAAATAAATGATGCAATCAGTGCATGTTCAAAAACGTAATTAGGGACATAAATCACATCTAATGAAATACATAAGTTGTAGGACTCACTCTGTGTGCAATACTAGCGTTATCATCTCTGTACCCCACACTTCTCTGCAAAGTCCCTTTGAAATGCAGGGCATTTCAAACACAGATTCAATCACAAAGACTAGGGAGGTTTCCCAATATTTCGCAGGGAAGGGCTCCTATTGGTAATTTAAAATGTTAAAATGCAGACATTGAATATTCCTTTGAGCGTGGTGAAGTTATTAATTACATTTTGTATGGTGTATCAATACACCCAGTCACTACAAAGATACAGGAAACCTTCCTAACTCAGTTGCCAGATTGGAAGGGAAACGCTCAGGGAATTCACCATGAGGCCAGTGGTGACAAAAACAGATACAGAGTTTAATGGCTGTTATAGGAGAAAATTCAGGATGGATCAGCAACATTGTAGTTACTCCACAACACTAGCCTAATTGGCAGAGTGAAAGGAAGGAAGCCTGTACAGAATAAAACATATTCCAAAACATGCTTCCTGTTTTCAACAAGGCACTAAAGTAATCCTGCAAAAAATGGGGCAAAGCAATTCACTTTTTGTCCTGAATACAAAATGTTATGTTTGGGGCAAATCCAATGCAACACTACTGAGAAACTACCACTCTCCATATTTTCAAGCGTAGTGGTGGCTGCATCATGTTATGGGTAAGCTTGTAATCGTTAAGGACCGGGGAGTTTTTCAGGATAAAAAAAGAGACGGAATGGAGCTAAACACAGGCAAAATCCTAGAGGAAAACCTGGTTCAGTCTGCTATCACTAGACACTGGGAGATGAATTCACCTTTCAGCAGAACAATAACCTAAAACACAAGTCAAAATCTACACTGCAGTTGCTTACCAAGAAGACAGTGAATGTTCCTGAGTGGCCGAGTTACAGTTTTGACTTAAATCTGCTTGAAAATCTATGGCAAGACCTGAAAATGGTTGTCCAGCAATGATCAACAACCAATTTGACAGAGCTTGAATCATTTTTAAAAGAATAATGGGCAAATGTTGCACAATCCAGATGTGCAAAGCTCTTAGAGACTTACCCAGAAAGACTCACAGCTGTAATCACTGCTAAAGGTGATTCTAACATGTATTGACTCAGGGGGTTGAATACTTATCTAATCAAGAAATATTAATGTTTTATTTTTACAAATGTTATAATTTTTCTTCCACTTTGACATTGCAGAGTATTTTGTGCAGATCGTTGCTAAAAAATGGCAGATTCATTTTAATCCCACTTTCTAACACAACAAAATGTGGAGAAAGTCAAGGGGTGTGAATACTTTCTGAAAGCACTGTAAATGGATCCGATCCTCCCTCGCATAGGCTTCTTTCTGTCCCTAACACTAAAACTAAAACAACAATCATATTCAAACAAAACAGATTTTTAAACGAAATAAAACACGCGTACATTGGATCTGAAGACTAACTGAAATGTAAACTGAATTCCAAATCAAAATCGTCAAAATAATAGAAAAAAAAACAAATCCAAAAACACTAAACTATAATAACGGACGGGCCTTGAGAGGAAAGACAGTGTAAGGAGTAGTGAATGTTGAAACAGCATGTTCCAGTATGTTTGTGAGCAGTGAATGTCAGTGGACATCGTGAGTATCTCTGTGCTGTGAATGTGTGTTTCTCACCATGCAGACGGTGGGCTCCAGCAGCTTGGCGCTAGGCACGTCCATCCAGGTCAATTCTATGGACGGCAAGCACGGGGTCAGAAGGTAATCCACCGTCAATTGACTGTTGGTACAGGATGGCCCTCGCACCTATAGTACCATCACAAGCAACAACAAAAACGATCATAAATCTCCTCAAAAGTAGAGATAAAGAATCACCTTAAGTGTGGTATGCAAGAGTCGACTGCAATAGACTTACTATATCATGTGTATAAATGACCTTTTTGAAGTGTGTGGCTGACTGCACTTTCCTGACAGGCTGCATGAGGGCATCTCGTACAATGATGCTAATGTCGGCCCCAGAGTAGCCTTCTGTCTTCTTGGCGAGCGTACGCAGGACTGCATCACTCAGGCTGGGGGTGGTGTTGCCCAGGTGGAGCCGGAACATCTGACACCTGGCGGGCTCCTCTGGGAGAGAGATGTTCTGTAGATACGTTTCTCAAACCTGACGGTGACATAATGCACTGATGAGAATGGTTGATAATGGCTTTATTGTATCAGTTCGTTTTTGTTTTGTTTTTGCTTGAACAGTACAACACAAAACATTTCCCATTTAATATCTATTGTTCTACAAGCATTTCAAGAAAAATTTAGCAGTTAGTCCTGACAAACTTCAAATCTAACGGTCTGGTTAGTTTTATAAAGATGAATGACACACAAACACACACACACACCCTGACCCCTGTGTTTAGTTCTGAGCTGCACGCCGTCGTGGCTGAAGAGGCGGACGGGTGTCGGCTGCGGTGGCCATCTGCACACAGGTAGCTCAGCCCCACACGGGAGACTTCACGTGGAGGGGGAAGGAGCAGCTCTCACTGCTCTGGTAGCAGACACTGAACACATCTAGAGAGAGAGAGGAAGGGGTTAACCCTCAACACTTCTCAGCCCAAAATGCTGCAGCACATAATTATCTGTAGTATGCATTATCCTGTTACTTTTATTTAGCAAAGATAAAGGCTAACCTACCTTTGGCCAGTTTATCAAACTCCTTCATGGAAAGCCTGGTCTCTGTCTCAAACTTTTGACAGCACCATCAGGATCTTACAGCCTGCCAGACCACTAAGGACAGACTCTCCTGCCTGGGAGAGAGAGGAGGAGGGCGAGAGAGACAGACAGAGCGACTGAAGAGAGACCGAGAGAGAGAGGGGAGAGTGAGGCAGAGATGGGGGAGTGAGAGAGAGAGAGTGAGAGAGAGAGAGAGAGAGAGAAATCAATCATTTAGGCTCTTGAATCGCATCACGGTTAGATGTGCTAGATGCGCATCACGGTTAGATGAGGATAAAGCACCTAAACACTTATTGAGACAGGATTTTGAGTGAGCATGTTGTTTATCATTCCGACCATCTCCCAGAAGTAGATGGCCATCTCGCTGAGGTTCTGCAGCACAGCCCAGATGAACTGGGAGTCCCGGGGAAAGAGACAGCACTGCCTCCTGTACAGACACTCCCCTAGAAACAACTTATTCACCTGGGAGGCAGGGAAAGAGGGGGAAGAGGGAGAGAGAGATGGATATACAGAGCACAGGAGGTTGGTGGCACCTTAGTTGGGGAGGACGGGCTCGTGGTAATGGCTGGAGCGGAATCAGCGGAATGGTATCAAACACATCAAACACATGGTTTCCAGGTGTTTGATGCCATTCCATTTGCTTCGTTCTAGCCATTATTGTGAGCCGTTCTCCCCTCAGCAGCCTCCTGTGATAGAGAGGGGAAGAGGGAGAGAGTGAATACAGTTTGGTTAGCATAGCAGTCACAGTTACATTCTATGGCCAGTAATGCAGTGGTCTCACCATAGCAGCATTGTTAATTAGATTATATTATAACTATATTGGTGGAGTTTACTCTCACCGGACTTTGTCATTGATAACAGATGCATTTGTAATGTACAACAGTGCTGTGAGGGGACACTCCTACAAACACTGGCTGCATCCTATTCCCTATATAGTATAGTATAGTGTTTTATTGTTTTCTGAACTGGTTAGTGTGTGTGTGGTGTTTCTTGCCTTAATGACAACATGTCATGTGGATGTCATTGAAAAAGTATGTGTCCCACAATACAAAACATTATCTTATCTGTTGTAACAATGACATATCTGAACAAGACTATAAACTTGAAATATAATTCTACCATGGGTGTGTCCGTCTTTCTGTTTGATTGAGCAGTTGTGTTGTGTAATTTGTCATCCTCCGTATCTCCAGCAAAGAGGTCAATTCCTCATGCAGCTTTAGAATAGAATAGAATTTAATTGAATAAATATAATAATATACTCTATCCTATCATCATCATTTGTCTCCAACAAAGAGGTCGATTCCTCCAGCAGCTTTGATCTTCTCCTAGAAGGAATCACACTCCTCTATGAGGTTGGCAGCGTTATCATCCAGAATATGGGTGGATCCAGATTTGATGTCAATGTGCTTAAAGAAGTTATTCCAGATGAAGGAATGGTAGCTCTCTGGGTGATTCCTAGGAATACCTGCAAAGTTTGTTGAGAATGTACATTTTTGTCAGCGGTGATGGTAGATTTTGGCCGTAGATCTCTATGGTATTAACCTGGATGTTATTAGGAGAGGTTCAGAGGATACTAAAGTAACCCCCTTGTATGGTGACAACTTGTATAGTTTAAATGGTACAGTATAAATTAGATGTGAAGACCTTTAATGGAGAAACAAAAATGCTATCAAGTGACAGTAGATTTCTGCTGAAAAATGTTTCTTATGTGGTCAATCTCTATGGTTTTAACCTGGATGTTATTAGGAGAGGTTCTGAGGATACTAAAACACCCCCTTTGTAATGGTGACAAAGGACTTTATTACAGGGAAACACTCCTCTGTTTCATCAGCTGTCTGGGTGGCTGGTCTCAGACAATTCCGCAGGTGAAGTAGCAGGATGTGGAGGTTCTGGGCTGGTGTGGTTATACGTGGTCTGCGGATGTGAGGCCGGTTGGACATACTGCCAAATTCTCTAAAATGACATTGGAGGTGGCTTATGGTAGAGAAATGAACATTCAATTCTCTGGCAACAGCTCTTGTGGACATTCCTGCAGTCAGCATGTCAATTGCACGCTCCTTCAAAACTTGAGACATCTGTGGCATTGTGTTATGTGACAAAACTTCACATTTTAGAGTGGCCTTTTATTGTCACCGGCACAAGGTGCACTTGTGTAATGATAATGCCGTTTAATCAGCTTCTTGATATGCCACACCTGTCAGGTGGATGGAAGATCTTGGCAAATGAGAAATGCTAACTAACAGGGATGTAAACAAATTTGTGCACAAAATTAGAGTAATAATCTTTTCGTGCCTATTTGAACATTTCCGGGATATTTTATTTCAGTTCATGAAAGATGGGACCAACACGTAACATGTTGCGTTTATATTTTTGTTCAGTATATATACTGAAAAAAATCTATTTTCAATAAATGTATATTTACGTAACTTTAAACAATATTTGCTGTGTGATTTTAAATCTGAAAAACGTAATGTAACAGCCAAGTAACATTTCTTCAGGTTGACTTTTATTTAGAAAATTAGCCGAATGATCACATGACCTCAATGTCGCTAGGTTCACAATGCTATTTCCTACGTCTCCTGAGACGGGACGCACCAGTTGGGCGTAAAACAATTGGTTTTATACGCTTGGTCGGGCGTAGCTACTGGTTTTGGGATCAGAATTTACAGCTTTTCCGCGATGGCAGACAAGGAAGAGGACACAACCCGTGTCTGTGACCAGTGGTGAGATCATTAAAACATTTTAATATTTAAAACGTTCAAAAGAAAGCATCAAAGTAACAGTGGATATTCTTCAGCATGAATTGGTAGAATATATGCATCGTCTACTTATTTTATGGAATCCTTATGGAATCCTAGTCTAGAATCTTTGAAAGTGAAAGTGCAAGTTGTCGAAAATATAAATAATCAAGTAAAGTACAGATACCCCAAAAAACGACTTAAGTACTACTTTCAAGTATTTTTACTTAAGTACTTTAAACCACTGCCCACTCAGGTCAGTGGTCTTGTCGTGTGTCTAACACTTCTCCTGTGCTCGTGTTCAACTGTCAGTCACAAGGAGGTGGCTGTGTCCAACTTTGCCTTGCACGAGTCCCACTGCCAGCGGTTCCTATGCCTGTGTCCAGACTGTGATGAGCCGGTTCCCAGAGAGCTATTGGAGCAGCATCATCAGGAACAGCACACCCAGGTAAACCACTCTGCTGTAATGAAACCAGGATCACTTCCAAATACTTGAGTAGATGTTGATAGATAAAGGGCCCAATTGTTTATTTCCGATATATTGTCGTTTCGTCACTCCCACAGGTGAAATGCACCAAGTGCAACAAAAAGGTGGAGCGTTGCCAGCTACTGGACCATGAGGTGAGACTGCTCAACGGTCACCCGCATTGCCACACACACACACACACCATGACGATGCCGTTTCAGTGAATGGATTGGAATGAGTTCCTCTGCATGATCGTCATAATCAAAATGTAATTGATACAGGTGTATAATAACGATTGTTATACAGAATGAATCCCCCCCCCCCTCTCTTTCAGTCGGACGAGTGTAAGGAAAGGCTGCACTGCTGTGAGTTCTGCCAGCTGGAGCTGCCGCTGTCGGCCTTGGCGGAGCACAGCGTGGCGTGTGGCAGTCGCACCGAGCAATGCTCCGACTGCGGACGCTACGTCACTCTGAGGGACCAGCCGGAGCATGCCCAGATCTGCCCTGACCTCTATGTTCCCGATAACCACTCCCCGCCATCCTCCAACAGTGAGGCTAACCCCCACGCTTCAGTTTAAGTTGATATGCCATATGTAATATTCAACACATTGGAAAATGGAAATCATAATCACTATCCAGTCAGATGAGTTTGATATAATGGTGTTCAATGTTATGTTATATTCAAACTAATGTGGTGTTTTCTGTATGCAGGCAGGCGAACAGCAGTGGTTTGCAGGAGCTGTATGAGGTCTTTCCAATTGGAGGAGATTGCGGAACATCAGGTATGTTCTTATTCAACAGCATGAACCCAAGTCATCATCATCAGATCATTCCTCCTTGTTTTGCCCACTTCCGGTACCTATATTAAGCCTACTTCTGGACAAACAAGTATTCTCAATGCAGATTCTCCATGGAAAGAGCTTTGTGTTTAAATGACTTGTTCAAATCTCTTCCCCAACTGCTAGCTGGAGTGTGACCACACATCAGAGGAGGCTGAACAGGAGCAGCCCAGTCCTCGTTTGACCAATTCTATGAAGTCTGCATCGTTCTCAGCCCAAGGCAGGAGGCAAGAGGGGAGAGAGGGGGATGTTGACCAGATCAGCACCTGTCCCCACTGTCACCTGGCTCTCCCCGTAGTCACACTACGATGGCATGAGGTACAGCGCTGTCCCAAAAACACAGTAGCCTTCTGGGTAGGGTCAATTCCATTTCAATTCAGTCTCCAACCCTGGAATTGACCCAAACCCTGGTCCCCTTTTTAATCATTTGGAGTGATGAAAAAGAGACAAACTAACTGGATGTTTTGTTTCTTCTTTCAGGCTAAATGTCAAATCCATGTAAACTTGAAATGAGCAACGTGCTCAGAACTTCTGAAGGAATACTCCATGGTGAATTGGCGTAGTGGTTGACAAATTATTAATAACACAATGAACAAGGTTAGTCGGGATTTATTTGAGCAACTCGCAAGTTATTTTTTGCCGAAAATCTGTATTTCAGAGGCAGTTGAGTTATTTCTGGTGATTGGACGGTTTGGGTAATAGTAAGAGATTAGGACTTATTATATTAGTCAGGATTCTTCTCTACAAGAGGACAAGAGTCCTATGTTATGATTGTTGTATAATACATTGTTTACAACTGAAATGCAGTATGTTCTGAAAATGGGAATGTTTTCTCCATCATTGAACTCATCAAAAGTTTTACATTTGTTTACTAATGTACATAATTGATTTACAATAAAACGTTTTGCTGTACGCACACTTAAGGTATATTATATTTTTGTTAATAATGGATCCAAATACTGTGAGCCGTCCAGTTTTATCTTCTCCTATTGTGATGTCACAAGGTGTCTCTTTGGTTTCATGGTGACAACAATAAAAACTGTGACGGTTCCAGAGCTTCAGTTTTGGTGTCTAGTCATATCCAGGTGATAACTGGGACACATTGATGGCCACCCAACAGACATGTGTCAATGTGTCCTCTGCTTCTCTGTAGTCCAAGTTAACCCCAGAGTCACATAGAATACATTTCAGACTACAGGGAGAACTATTTCTTTACATTTGGTGGATGAATACTGAGAGACGTTAGTGGTTTGGCAAAACTTCTTCCTTGTAAATGAATTACCCCGAGGATCCAGAGGAACAGCTCTCGGAGGATGAAAACGAAGAAGAAGAGGAGGGGGAGGATGAAGGAATAGAGATAATGGATGAGGAGGAGGAGGAAGAAGGTGAGGCGGAGGAAGATAAGGAGCGTAAACTGGGCTGGGCTAATCTCCCGGACGTGTGTCTGCGGCAGGTGTTCTGGTGGCTGCGTGACCGCGACCGTGTCAAGGCGGCCCTGGTGTGTCTCCACTGGCACCACGTCATGCGCTCGCCCTCTCTCTGGAGGGTTCGAACCTTCAACTTCTCCGGCCGCATCTCCAGGACCCGCCGTTCGGAGCTGGAGACGGCCGTGTGTTACGCCAAGACCTACGGCGCTTACCTGGAGGACCTAGAGATCCGCTTCTCCCAGCCCCTCAACTCTCTGGTGTCCCGGCGCTTCCAGCAGACGCTGAGGACCTTCCTCGCCGCGCTGCGTAAAACCAGAGGCGGACTACGCCGCCTAACTGTCAACCACATGGAGCTGGACCGCACCGCCTGGTGCCGTAGCGTGCGCAAGGCGCTGGTGCGCAGCCTCACCTTCTACCTGCGCCGCGAGAGCTCCCGCCTGGGCTACTTGAGCCTGCGAGGGGCCCGCCTCAACCTGCCCCAGGGCCTGGAGGTGCTGGAGGCCGTGGCTGCATCTCAGCAGCACATCCACCTGGGCCGCCGGCCCGGCATCACCCACCTCAACCTGGAGGACTTCTTCTCACAGCCGCTGGCCGTCTTCATCAGCCCCGCCTTCCCCCAGGTAATGAACCGCTTCCAGGGCCTCTGCACTCTTACCCTCAACTACAGCTGCCTGTCAGATGAGCTGCTGGCGGCCCTGTCCGCGGCGTGTAGGAGCCTGGGCGGGGGAGGGTCCCTGCAGACGTTCACCATACGATGCCATATCCACGAGCCCCACATCCAGGTGATCTGGGGGGATGCCTGGTCCCATCTGGCCCAGCGTTGTCCCGACCTCCGTGTGCATATCACAGTGGAGCGGATCCTCGACATGGACAAGCTGGGGAGGATTCTGCTCAGAGAGATCCCGCTGCGCTCGCTCAGTCTCACCAGTTGCTACTTCAGTGAACAAGATTGGAGTGCCAAGCCGGCCCTTACCAACCTAGTGCCCTGCTACAGGAGCTGTTTACAGGTGAGGATTGGTTTCTCTACCCGTCAATACACAGTAGCAGTCAGCTATGGAGCGATGATGGCACCACTTAGGCTACTGGTTGGTGTGGCGATAAAGTCTGCTCGGTATGTTCAGTGTATCAAGCGCTTTTTCATGTACCTGCATTGTCTTTTTATATCCATGCAGTTCAGACAGATTAAGCCTAGTCCTGGACTAAGAGAATCTCCATTGAGAATGTGTTTTAGTCCAGGACTAGGCTTAATCTGTCAGGGAAACCGTCATGTCCAAGAGACATGACTCTTAAGGACTAGATTCAATCTGTATTGCAGAAGTATCGCGGAAAATGTAAATTTTAAAGCTAATGTTGCCGCGTTCGTGGAGATTGCATTCACAGTAAACGCTGCATACGTCAGCTCAATCGGAAACGCCCTTTACATTGTTACGCAGATCTTCCGCGATACGGAATGAATCCACAGAACGAATGGTCAATAGGAAGTCAGTGGCGCTCCTACTTTAACAAGAAACATGAATCCATCTTGAAGTGTCATGAATCTCTCTCCACCCCATTCTGGGGGTTAGAAACTGACCCTGGACCTGAACAACAGCCACGAGTCTGTGGACGAGGAGCTGCTGGATGTGGTGCTGCTGTGCAGCCAGCTGGTCTACTTGAAGGTCTGGGCATTCCTGGACATCAGCTTCCTGGACCGGCTGCTGCAGAAACGTCTGGAAAATAAGATCATCCTAAGGACCATCAAGGTGAGCCAGAGCTCTGGGAGCTAGGCCAAGGCCGACCTGCGTACCAATCTATGTCCTGGCATTGAAGCGATTTACTAACACAAGCTCCACACACTAGCCTGCTGTGTTCTCCTGCCCAGTGAACAGGGATATTGCAGGCATTTTAAAGTTTGTTTGGGTCATAAATGAAACAGCCTTCAGCTGGGCAGTCATCTTTGTCAGTACTTAAAGGGGCAGGTCCCATTTTCCTTCCTCTACTACTGATAACACTTAATGTGCTGTACCTAGCTATAGCAACATGCATTACTGTATTATGTGAGCAATATACTGTCTGGTTTATAAGCTGCTTGTGTTTGTGTCCCAGGTGCGGATCTACATCAACAAATATGAGACTCAGGACGAGGATGAGCAGCTGGAGGAGGTGTACTCTCGCTACAGACAACTCATCAACTCAGAGCTCCACTACTTCGCCATCTCCTACCCCATGCTCTGACTCCTGCCTGACAGACATGTGGGCCATAAAGACAGCATTTTTTGTTATATTAATACCAGTTAAAGGAAGAGGAGGAAGGAACTACAATTTGATACACAATCACACACACACACCGCCATCGCTGTAAATAAACACACGCCCCACAACTCTGATCCTGCTTTTCTTCAAACCCAAATATTGTATTAAAATTGCTGCAAACAATACAAGCACTCCAACTTTCCATCACAATGTATTCCTCATATTTTATTTATCAGTAAAATGTAAAATGCTAGCCTGGGTACGTCAGCATAAGCTAAAGAGCCCCACTGTGGCCATGGTCTAGGCTTGTCCCAGATCTGTTGATGCAAGACAGCACAAACAGATCAGGGACCAGGCTTGTCATGGTGGGAGTGGTATTCAGAAGCTGTGGATGGAGATGGGCTGGCGGAGCTGGGTGCAGATGACCTCGTCGATGTAGAGGGAGTGGGACTTGACCTGGATCTCCTCTTCCAGGATCAGCTGGGAGCGGGTCAGGGCCAGCAGCTCCATCTCCGACTGGGCCTGGGCCTCTCGCAGTCTGGTTGACACAGGACAATGGGAGACTACTACAACTCATGGCAAATAGGCGAAACATTCAATATGTCATTCACATAATACATTCGGAAAAGTCTCTTAACCAGAGATACTGTAGCTGTATCTACTAAACAAAAAGACTTGAAATGAAAGCTGTGATATCCTGTTTGTATAACAAAACCATGAGTATAGGGAATCACTGATCACTGGGTTGTGTCAGGATAACTAATCTTATACTTCGTACAGAGCTAAAACATGACTGTAAAGTACTACAAAATAGCTTGACTTGTAGTTGAAGTAAAAATAGTGGCCAGAGATCCTAGATAGGTTAGAAGAGATAAGTAGGAAGAGTTAGGTACAGTAGACAGGAAAGTGGAGTGCATCGTCACCTCTTGATGTGTGCAGTGAGCTCCTGGACCTCGGAGAGCAGGCGGACCTGGGCCGGGTCATGGCAGAGCTCGATGCTGGGTCTCTGGCTGCGGGCGGACAGCCGCGTCTGGGCCACCTTCAGGGGACCTGCTTTGTCTTCGATGGCCACGCGCAGGGCCTCCAGGTTGCACTCCTGGCTGGCCACCTCTGACAGAACCTTTTAAGGGGGAAAGGAGGGGAATCATTCCAGTAACGAATCATAGGGGAATCATTCCAGTAACGAATCATAGGGGGAATCATTCCAGTAACTAATCATAGGGGGAATCATTCCAGTAACTAATCATAGGGGGAATCATTCCAGTAACTAATCATAGGGGGAATCATTCCAGTAACTAATCATAGGGGGAATCATTCCAGTAACTAATCATAGGGGGAATCATTCCAGTAACTAATCATAGGGGGAATCATTCCAGTAACTAATCATAGGGGGAATCATTCCAGTAACTAATCATAGGGGGAATCATTCCAGTAACTAATCATAGGGGGAATCATTCCAGTAACTAATCATAGGGGAATCATTCCAGTAACTAATCATAGTGGGAATCATTCCAGTAACTAATCATAGTGGGAATCATTCCAGTAACTAATCATAGTGGGAATCATTACAGTAACTAATCATAGGGGGAATCATTACAGTAACTAATCATAGGGGAATCATTACAGTAACTAATCATAGGGGAATCATTACAGTAACTAATCATAGGGGAATCATTACAGTAACTAATCATAGGGGGAATCATTACAGTAACTAATCATAGGGGAATCATTACAGTAACTAATCATAGGGGGAATCATTCCAGTAACTAATCATAGGGGAATCATTACAGTAACTAATCCCAGGGAGACATGTAACTGAGTGGTTAAGAGCGTTTGGCCAGTAAATCCTTGAGCTGACTAGGTGACAAAATCTGCCGACGTGCCCTTGAGGAAGACGTGTAACCCTAATTGCGCCTGTACGCCGTTCAGGATAAGACCGTCTGCTAAATGACTGTAATTTAAAATGTGGGGGAATTGCTTCAGTAACTAATCATAGGTGGGGAATGGCTTAGGTTAAGCATATAAAGTACGCTTTTTCACATTTTTGCTTACCTTTACCAAGTGGTCCTCTAGTTGTCCTTTGGCTGTCTTGGTCTCCTGGACCTGCAGCCGGAGGGCAGTGCCCGTAGCGTTGTGCTGCCTGCGCATGTCAGCAGCCGTCTGCTCCAGGAGGCTGTCCACCAGAGCCCTCAGCGACAGGGAGTTGTTCTTCTCACGCTCTGCTTTGAGGATGTTGATGTTGGAGAAGGTCTCCCACTCCTCTGGTGTCACAGTGGCACTAGGATTGGAGGGATTAAATGTTGTATGTTTTTTGTTCAGCGTGTCATGAAAGGACGGCAGGTTAACCAGGCTGTACCTCACCCGGCCGTGATTGGGAGTCCCATAGGGTGGCGCACAATTGGCCCAGCGTCGTTAGGGTTTGGCCGGGGTAGGCCGTCATTGTAAATAAGAATTTGTTCTTAACTGACTTGCCTAGTTAAATAAAAGTTAAATAAAAAATAAAAACCGGTAGAAAAGGTTTAGATAAGTAGGGTGGTTATAGGAGGTATTACACTGACCTCTGCTGGCTGAAGGGAATAATGCTTCTAATGTACCTACTGTATGCAGAATGCCCCAACTATCCATTACAAAGAACTGTGACAGGCCTTCTATTTCTGTCTGTAGAATTAGAACTTTTGCTGCAGGTGAGACTGCATTCCTGGTGAAGAGAAGGATGATCTTTTGTTTCATTGTATTTCCTACTGCCCCACATTGCACAAACACAAAGCGTCATCGTTTTACCCTGGTACTGCGAGTGATGTCTGACTAGTCACGTTGTCAATATTCGGGGAGGCGCTTGTGAGGATGGAGCAGAAACCATCAATCTGCTCTGCTTGGAACTTGTCCCGTAGGTCCTTCTCTACGTAGTACTTTGCAGAGCGGTTCAGTCTGGAGCCAGAACAGAAAAATAATGAGATAATGAGACTTGATCGTGTGTGTGTGTGTGACGAACCACTTCCTCCCCTCACCCACCTGATCTGTTCAATGGTCTGCTCCAGGGTGCGGTTCAGCAGTGATGCCACTCCCTCGATCACCTCCCTCTCCTTCATCAGTTCCCGCTCCATGTCGTCATGTACCAGGTCAATGGAAACACGCCTCTGCCTGAAACACACATGGAGACAGATGGTTACTTAAGGCAAAAATCAAAAGTAGGGTATAACGCGAACGTCTAGGGAAACTGTTCCCCAGGCGCCTATGACATGGATGTTGATTAAGGCAGTCCCCCTCTAATTCAGAGGGGTTGGGTTATATGTGGAAGACACATTCAGTTCAATGCATTCAGTTGTACAACTGACTAGGTATCCCCCATACCCCCCAACCCAACCCCTCTGAATTAGAGGGGGACTGCCTTAATCAACATCCATGTCATAGGCGCCTGGGGAACAGTGGGTTTCTGCCCCTGCCTTGCTCAGGGGCAGAAAGACAGGTTTTTACCTTGTCAGCTCGGGGATTTGATCCAGCAACCTTTCGGTTACTGTCCCAACACTCCTACCCACCAAGCTACCGAAAGTTTGTGAATTCAAATCTCATCATGGATAACTTTAGCATTTTCGCTAATAATCAACTTTTCAACTACTTACAACGTGTTAGCTACTTTGCAACTACTTAGCATGTTAGCTAACCCTTTCCCTTTCCCTAACCATAACCTATCTCCTAAACTTAACCCCAACCCCTAGCCTAAACCTAAAGTTAGCCACCTAGCCAGAAATTGTAACATATCATACATTTAAAAAATGTGTAACACTGTACGTTTTGCAAATTCATAACATATTGTACATTTTACAAATTGGTAACATATAATATGAATTGTAATTCGTAACATATCAAACAAAATGGGTGATGCACCTCCACAAATTAATGCATACCATATGAAACGTAACATATCATACTAAATGGAATCCCTAGAATTTACATACAGCATAATACGAAATGCTCTGATACCAGGTTGCACTACTACTGAAGGATCTCCTTCTTATCTGTTGGTCTTAGTCTGGTGACTCCTTCCCACCTAATTGTGTATCACTGCATTTTCCAACTGACTGATTGGGAGTTTACTCCTCACCGTTCAGTCAGGCACTGCAGGGCGACTCTGAGGGGCTCGGCACAGCTCTCCAAGGCTCTCTCCACGCGGCTTTTAAAGGATATCAGCACCTCAATCTCCTGGACAATCTCCTCCAACTTCTGGTCCAGCTCTGTCCTCCAGAACTTGATGTCATGGATTCTCTGATCTGAACACAGAGATAGGATGGTAAGAATGGTGTGTGGTTGGGTATTATCAGAGGTTGTCATGTAATGTATGTGTCGTTACAAAGTGGAACAGACAAACCATTCGTTTTTGCAGTGATGGATCAACCACTACTTTGACAGAAACAGATTCTGTTATCATCTCTTCTAATTGATGTCATCTTACCCAGTCTCTTGTTGGCATCCTGTTGCATGCGTTTGGCTGCCATGCCACTCTCCTCTATCAGCCTCTTACTCTCAGCCGTGAGTCGCTCAGAGCGTGAACGCTCAGCCTCCGCATTCCCATAATGTATTTGGTTTGCAAGCCTCCATTCTGGTGGCAGGAACTTGGGCGGAGGGTCCATCAACCTAGACATTTCTCCACTGCAATTATTTCAGTCTGGAAGCGGGAAAAAACAATAAACTTTCCTTTCAATAAAGAAATAACATCACAAATGTCACACAATAAGTCAGATTAGTTTTACCAAAACTAGTAAATAGCCTAGCAAAGTACCAACTAAATAGCAATTAGCTACAGTAGCTAACTAGGATGGATTTTTTTTTTTTTGGACTGGCTACAGTAATGTTAGCAAGCTAGCTAGTTGTCATAAACTTGAGCAAACTAGCTAACAAACATGGCATGCAAGATGTCAGTAAAATATAAGTAGTGAGCTAAATCTCTCTTCTTACTATACCTTTACTGTGCGGTGTGAAACACTGGTTCGTGTTAAAAGTTGCAACAATGTTGCCCGTCTTGTCTGCAATGAATAAACTCAAGTACAGGTTGTAAACAAACGGTTGCTAGATCAACGCAAGACATCGTAATCTGGGCGGAGCTATCAACCGCGGGAAATTTTAAAGGCCAGCGGAGGGATCAGATTTGGATTCTAACAACAACATCTGTGTGAGGCAATTTGCTAGCTACCGTTAGCTATCTTAGCAACGATGTCATCCAGCAACAAAAACAAGGACAACTTCGTCGACAAGATAGGTGGAAGGCTGTGTTGCTCTAAAAATGATATGGAGATCAGTAAACTCAGAAAGGAGAACGCATATCTCAGGAAGTCATTGGATGAGCTGTGTCCTCAGAAAGGAGAACGATCAGATTCTGGAAATAACAAGCTTTTATTAGAGAAAATCCTGTCACTGGAGACTCTACGGGAGAAGAACGCTCAGCAGCTGCTGGCCAGAGACCAGGAAATCTGCTCTCTTTGGCAGCAGGCCCATGCGGCAGGGGGTGAGACAGCGGCCGGTCTGCAGGCCCAGATAGACCACTATGTCAGGGAGGCCGACCAGAGAAAAAAACTCTTCCAGTCACTCCAAGCCGAGACAGAGGACGTTAAGAACAAGCTGGTGTCCGTGTCTGCTAAGTGCCAGGAGCTGGATAGTAGACCGGACGCTGATGGACAGGTACTCACCACCAGTACTGCAAAGAGCCACGACCACCTCAGAGATGCCCTGGAAAAGAACCAGCAGTGGTTGGCCTACGACCAGCAGAGAGAGGCGTACGTGAAGGTGGTGTTGGCCCGGGTGTTTGGGCTGGAACAGCAGCTGAACCAGGCCAAGCAGGCCCTCGCACAGCAGCATAAAGACACCCATTCAGAAGAGAGGTCAGTGCAGATACAGAAGCACTATGAGAAATTGTTACTGACGAGCAAGAGGGAGCTGGAAACTCAGAGAGAGCAGGTCAATACAGCCCAGAGACAACTGTCTGAGCTGCAGTGTAGGTATGAGGAGAAGCAGAGAGAGGTGGGAGAGGTGTGGCAGCAGTTCCAGGCGGAGAGGCTGAGTATCCGGCAGAGTGTCCAGAAGGAGAAGCGTCGCTCTGGGGACAGAGAGGGCCATCTGTGGGGTGACATGGAAGAGCTCCAGGTTAGACTAAAGGAAAAGGAGACCAGGTCTGCTGAGCTCCTGGTACAGGTGAATCTACTGCAGAAATCCCTACTGAGCCTGCACGAGGAGCAGAAACGCGTCACAATTCTGGAACAGCAGATCCAGGTGTCTGCCAAAGACCTGGAGGATGAGAAGCGAGACTGTCAGTATTTACAACAACAGCTCCACAAGGTGTTGAAGGAGTTACGCAAGGCAAAGGACCACGTCGCCAAACTCGAGTCAGAGAAGGGGCAGAGGGAGTTGTCCCACCTGTACGAGGCCAGCGCTCACTGCAGACCCCCAGCACCCCCGAAGCCATCCAAAGAGAGCATCACCTCCCACTCTCAGGTCCCCAAGATGCTAGACGAGAGCTTCTTAGAGTGCCCCAGCTGCCGAGCCCAGTACCCCACCAGCCACCATCGAGAGCTCCTGGCCCACCTCGAGCACTGTCTGTAAACACTGTCTGGGCTGTACAGGGCTGGAAGCATAGAAGTAGGCCTAGATCTATCCAATCGATTTAGAATCTAGTCCTATTTTTATGGCTGGGAGTACCCACCCCAATAAGGAAAAGTCTGGAATAGGCTAGGGGTGACATTTTACCATTCTAAAACGCACTAAACTTCCCTTTTCAAAATGTTATAGCTGGTGCAAACGCCAGCTGCAATGCCATGGTTACTTGGTGCACTGCGTCTGTGTATTTAGAAGAGTCAAATGTGTTTCCTCTATGTCTACTGTACCTTGGTCCTGGATCGCTACTGGATCGGAGATCAAACTGGAAATAGCGCTTACTGTATACTGTAAGGAACGTTGCTTCAAGCCAATGAGTTGATCAATCAATTAATGTATTTTATAAAGCCCTTTATAACTGTTTAACTTTTTTACTCACTCAACCTTTGAATTTTTGGACATGTTTTTCCTCTCTTTGACTAAAATGTAAATCAGTTGCCTGGTTTAAAATACTTTAGATCGTTTGATGTTCAGAGACTGTTGTTCCTAATGTCCATTATTATTATCCTTGCATAAATCTTCTAAATACCCGTCAATTAAAATAAAGCTTTCTTGTTCTATAAATGTATAGTTCTTGTTTCCAACTAAGATGATAGTTTGTAAATTAAGCAAAATCGTATTACAATAGAATAAAAAGAGTAGGCTACATTGTATCAAAGGTCTAGAAATGACTTCTCTTCAAATGATTTCTATTCCAGACTAGTGATAAATGACAGGCATCATCATTTAGATTTTTTACTGTATTTAAGCCTACAGTATAACATTTGCATTCATTCATTTACCACTTGTTACAGAGAAAATAGAGCACTCCTAATTTTCAATATACTGTAAATACTGAATGAAGTGGCTTGAGTAATCTTTACAAGTCAATGTACAGGCGTTTAAAGACATTAATAAAGACATTTGAACAGGTCTCGCTTATGCTGAAATTGGTCGCAGAAAAGTACAAGACGTTCTACAGATGAGATGTTGATGCGTACAGTACAAGCAAGACAAGACCTGCATATGTTTTAAGAAGAAGAACACTAATTATTCATAATTTTCAAATGTAGCAATAAATAATCAAATAGGAATAACATAGTTTTGTACCAAAGTATCTGTTGAACAGTTATCTACAGGTTGTTAACATTGAGGCACTTGTTGATTCCACTTTTTCTTAAATAACTTTTCATCCCCAATCACACTTACTAGAACCAAACTGACTTTAATAATATACATAAACCAGTAACATTTACGCAGATCTATAAAAAGGGCATGGTCATGAATATGAACAAGATCAAATTGTGCAATATACAGTGAACACCATAAATCATTGGACAGTGACCATTGTTTTGTATTTTTGGTTCTGTACTCTAGCACTTTGAGTTTGAAAGGATACCATGACAACGAGGCTGAAGTGCAGACTGTCAGCTTTCATTTGAGGGTATTTTCATACATATCGGATGAACCGTTAAGAAATTATAGAAGCTTTAATACATAGTCCCCCCCCCATTTTCGGGCATCAAAAAACATTGGACAGTTTAACATAATGTAGAATAAAGCAATCATTGTTAATATTTGGTCGCATATCCTTTGCGATGCATCGACATCACCAGAGGCTGGGTATCTTCCCTGGTGATGCTCTGCCAGGCCTGTATTGCAGCCATCTTCAGTTCCTGCTTGTTTCGGGGACTTATTGCCTTCAGTCTCCTCTTCAGCATGTAAAATGCATGTTTAATTGGATTCAGATCCGGTGATTGACTCATCCAGTCAAGGATTTTCCACTTTTTGGCCATCAAAAACCCCTTCGTTGCTCTAGCAGTATGTTTAGGGTCATTGTCTTGTTGCATGATGAAGTGCCGTCCAATGAGTTTGGAGGCATTTGGTTTTATCTGAGCAGATAAAATATTTCTGTAGACTTCCGAATTCATTGTTCTACTTCTGTACTTCTGCAGTCACATCATCGATGAAGACAAGTGAGCCTGTTTCACTGGCAGCCATACAGGCCCAAGCCATAACACCCCCTCCACCATGTTTCACAGATGAGGTGGTATGCTTTGGATCATGGGCATGTCTTTTTTTTCACCACACTTTCCATTACTCTGGTACATAATCTTTGTCTCATCTGTCCACAATACTTTTTTCCAGAACTCTTGGGGCTCTTTAGCAAACTGTAATCTCACCTTTCTGTTCAGGCTGATCAGTGGTTTGCATCTTGTAGTGTACCCTCTGTAGTCCTGCTGGTGTAGTCTTCTACGTATGGTAGACTGACACATCTACACCTGCATCCAGGAGAGTGTTTTTGATCTGTTGGGCTGTTGTCAGGGGGGTTTTCTTCACCATAGAGAGTATTCTCCCGTCATCCACTACAGTGGTCTTCCTCAGTCTACCGGGTCTTTTGACATAAATGAGTTCACCGGTTGTTTTTTTTCTTGTTAATGATGAACCAAACTGTTGACTTGGGCATGCCCAGGGTTTTTGCAATGTTCCTGATTGATTGATTTTCATTTCTGAGCCTTATGACGGCCAGCTTAATTTGCATCGACACTGCTGTCTTCCTCATGTTGTCACACCCCAACAACAACCTCCAAAGGCAATAGCAAAGTCTAGAATCAATACTCTTCATCAACAGCTCTCCTGCATTCACTAACGACACAAATGCATACACCTGCCTAACGACACACATCTGTGAAGCCAATTCAACAAATACTTGTAGTACCTTAAAATGGGGGGGACCATGTACAAAAAGGTGCTGTCATTTCTAAACGGTTCATCCGATAGGTATGAAAATACCCTCAAATTAAAGCTGACAGTCGGCACTTCACCCTGATTGTCATTGTATCCTTTCAAACTCAAAGTGCTAGAGTACAGAACCAAAATAACAAAAACAATGGTCACTGTCCAATGAATTATGGCGCTCACTGTATTTCTCAAACATATCTTCTATTAGAAATTGCATTGAAATGGAATAGCATAGCACAAAGGGTTTTGTTAACAGACGACTAAGTTTGCAAGGGGAAAATAAAAATATATGAAGCATTATTTTTAAAATAATTATGAGATAATCATGCATTAATGATATCATTAGATGATTGGTCAAATGTTCAAGTGAAACAGCCACGACTTTGATGTCAATGATCAACTTTTGTACAAGCTACCTGGAACATCTGACAATGTCCAATGTGTTATGTATGAATCCAAAGAGACAAACACCAAAAACAAAAAAATACACTGAACAAAACTAACACTGAACCTTTCTTAAAGCGATACTGCCAATATCTCTCTGCGACTGATTGCGACTGATTTTAAAAGCGGGATAAACCTCTGAACAAACAGAAATAAACACACAGGTTACTGTTGCCACCACAACTGGCAGTGGCGAACAAGAAAGCTAAACAGTACGATTAATTCAATTCAAAGTGCACTGGCCTATCATTTTTAAGTAACATTCCATGATTCCAGCAGCACCGCAGCTTACAGACAGGCAACCAAAGGTCAAAAGGGCAGATGTGTAACAGCATAGACGGACAGACAGTGTTCGAGGGCATGTCTGGTCCACTCACAGGTCCTAACTGGCTGTGGCCTTATCAAGGCCGTTGATGTTCTCCGGTGCTAGACCTTCCTCAACGGCCACTTTGGACTCTTGTACCTAAAACCAGACGGAGACATTTATAAATCCAAACTTCAATGGAGAATCTCCAGTCTTTTTAGTCCAGGACATGGCTGAACCTGTATCCTGAAAACAGTCCCAAAATGTATGTGAATGTATAAGAGCACGTATGTATATTCTCCATGTCTGGACTGTCCTTGGTGGCTTACAGTAAACCTGCACTTACCTTAAAGGGTGAGCTAATACCCACAATGCATTGGAGCGTACTGCAGTAGTAACAGAGCACACACTCCCCTCCCAGCACCGGAATCTCATCCTTGCTCACATATACCTGGGTGTAAAACAGAAACATAGTCGAGCATCACCGTGTCATAAAACACAAAAGACACACGTGCGCGCGCAGTCATATTACCTGGGTGAGCTCGTCATTAAACGAGACCTCGTCATCCTTCACCCAGGTGTAGGTAATGTAGTCCGAAACACTCCGGAACCCCACCTGTAACACACAAATACACATCTGTAAAAAGTGCACGTCGATGATACAGTACGACTATGATTGAAAAGAACATCAGAGGGTTAAGTAAACTCTGACCTTGTAGAGGCCTATCCAGTCCCAGGCGCTAGAAGGGAAGGGCTGGAGGGGGCTGTAGATCACCATGGCGTCAAAGTCGGCGCTCCATTCACCCTCGGCACACACGCGCACCAACGGCGTCTCGTACATCTTCCTCAACTACAGTGTGGGGATAGACAGGAGGGAACGGCAGAACAAACGGAGGGAAGAGGTAGTCAGGATTGGCTAGAGGGTGAAGGAGTATAAAGCAGTATATTTGCATCACACGGTTTCACTATCAAGAGTCACATTGGAAAAGCAGTCCAGAGCCTGTATTCAAAAAGAGCCTCAGAGTAGGAGTGCTGATCTTGGGTCAGTAAGTGTTGCCTCTTAGATCATAATGAATAACATTATATGGACAGGAAGGAACTGGTTTTAGATCAGCACTGCTACTCTTAAGACTGTTCATACGGTCTCAGATGCGGGAATTGGAAATGCCGCTGTCTCAGCCACCTCCAAGGTAAAGATGCCGATGACGGGCTTGTGGTCGCTGACGCCGTACTCCATGTTGCTGGTGTACGAATCCTGCCTGAGTTTCAGAGGGAACTCTTCCTCCTCCTCCTGCTGCTTGGTGTTTTTCTCATCCAGACCAGAGTCCCTGTCCTCGTCCTTCTCCTCCTCTGGGGGTGGCTCTTTAGGCTTCACCCTCCACAGGATCCGGTCTGTCCAGGCCGGCTTACGCATCTTACCACTGGGCAGACAGACAGACGGGCGGACGAGAGACGAGACAGGGATTTAAGTGAGAGAATTGGAAAGAGAGAAAGATTGTCAGAATGGGAGAGAAACAGGCAAACGGACAAGCGGCGAGATTTAGTGAGAGACGATCAAGGAGGCAGATGTAGAGAAACAGAAAGTAAATCAGTAGATCACTTAGAATGCATGCTCAATACATGTATTCATTCTAGTAGTATGCTAGTGTGGACATTTGAACAAAGCCTGTGTATGAGAGAATGACATGAGAGAGCGTGTTAGAGATGGAGAGAATATGACAAGTAATCTCATAAACTAGCTGGATTTCTGTAGCGTTTTATCCATCTCGGTGTTACTTCCGTCTGCTCGACATGATGGATCAGATTCCACAGTGCTTGGTTTCCTTTCACATCCCTCATTAGTCGTCTCTCACAACTGTATTGGTTTGCCACCCCGTCTCACTGGGTGACTCATGCAGTGAGTGCCCGCTCAGTTGTACGGATTAGTGCACAGTGGTTGAGACCCTATGTCATGACTCTGACACACACAAACACCCGCGTACGCACCCACCCCCCACACAAACACATGCGCACACATGAATACATACAGCGACGGTGCATTCAGAAAGTATTCAGACCCTTATCACTTTTCACACATTTTCTTACGTTACAGCCTTATTCTAAATCGGATTAAATAATTTTTATTTGCTATGACACTCCAAATTGAGGTCAGGTGCATCCTGTTTCCATTGATCATCCTTGAGATGTTTCTACAACTTGATTGGACTCCACCTGTGGTAAATTCAATTGATTGGACATGATTTAAAAGGCACACACCTGTCTACATAAGGTCCCACAGTTGACAGTGCATGTCAGAGCAAAAACCAAGCTACGAGGTCGAAGGAATTTCCCGTAGAGCTCAGAGACAGGATTGTGTCAAGGCACAGATCTGTGGAAGGGTAGCAAAAAATGTCTGCTGCATTGAAAGTCCCCAAGAACACAGTGGCCTCCATCATTCTTAAATGGAAGAAGTTTGGAACCACCAAGACTCTACCTGGAACTGGCCGCCTGGCCAAACTGAGCAATCGGGGGAAAGGGGCCTTGGTCAGGGAGGTGACCAAGAACCCGATGGTGACTCTGACAGAGTTCCTCTGTGGAGATGGGAGAACCTTCCAGAAGGAAACCCATCTCTGCAGCATTGCACCAATCAGTCCTTTATGGTAGAGTGGCCAGACAGAAGCCACTCCTCAGTAAAAGCCACATGACAGCCTGCTTGGAGTTTTCCAAAAGTCACCTAAGGACTCTCAGACCATGAGAAACAAGATTCTCTGGCCTGAATGCCAAGCGTCACGTCTGGAGGAAACCAGACACCGCTCATCACCTGGACAATACCATCCCTACAGTGAAGCATGGTGGCGGCAGCAGCATCATGCTGTGGGGATGTTTTTCAGCTGCAGGGACTGGGAGACTAGTCAGGATCGAAGGAAAGATGAACGGAACAAAGTACAGAGAGATCCTTGATGAAAACCTGCTCCAAAGCACTCAGGACCTCAGACTGCAGCGAAGGTTCACCTTCCAACAGGACAATGACCCTAAGCACACAGCCAAGACAACGCATGAGTGGCTTTGAGACAAGTCTCTGAATGTCCTTGAGTGGCCCAGCCAGCGCCCGGACTTGAACCCGATCGAAACATCTCTGGAGAGACCTGGAAATAGCTGTGCAGCGACGCTCCCCATCCAACCTGACAGAGCTTGAGAGAATCTGCAGAGAAGACTGAGAGAAACTCCCCAAATACAGGTGTGCCAAGCTTGTAGCGTCATACCCAAGAAGACTCAAGACTGTAATCGCTGCCAAAGGTGCTTCAACAAAGTACTGAGTAAAGTGTCTGAATACTTATGTAAAATGTGATATTTCCGTTATGACATTTTTTTTATACATCTGCAACAAATTCTAAAAACCTGTTTTTGCTCCGTCATTATGCGGTATTGTCTGTAGATTGGGGGGGGACGGGGGGGGACGTGTCATCAATTATAGAGTAAGGCTGTAACGTAATGTGGAAAGTGAATACTTTCCGAACACACTGTATATAGCGATTCATTAGAAGTCCATAGTGAACAATCCAAGCAGCAGGAAAGGAGGTTGTGCTGTATATAGCTAGTAACCATGCTTGTTAGAACCTGACAGCTGTTACGCCCACACAGAGGCAATGGTACAGTCGGCTAGCAAAGCTCCTCTCTCTCTCTCTCTCTCTCTGTATGAGAGAGATGGTATTGTGGGGGTTAAATTAATTAGCCTTAACAAATCCAGAATACTGTGTCCACTGAGCACGGCAGCCGTGGCGCTGATACGTTTCAATGGCATTTTCAAGCGGCTTCATATGAAGATAAAAGCGACTTTGATGTACAGCAGGTACTGTTAGAGGAAACGGTGTTAGCTGCAGACAACTATTGTATATATCACATAGCATTCACATCAGCAGAAAAGCACCCTTTTTTTTGTGGGAGAGAGAGGCATTTAGACTTTCCATAGCATAAATCTATCCGTCACCGTCTTACAACCGTTCTAGTGGGCTTATTGTGCAGGAGCAGAATAGTGCTTAAGGTGGACTAGGGGGGGCATTAAGAGACGGGTGTTTTGAGCAGCTTACTGAAAACCAAACCATGTCCGGTAGGACCTGTGAAGTCAAAAGAGAGCAGAGGGTGTGCATTTGAATAATAGTGTTGCGGGGAGTCGGCTCAGTAAGAGCAGGCAGAAAAGACGACGCAAAAGAGGGAAATCTGAAAGAAAACGACGGTGAATGCTTTATGGAGGCAAAGAGTTACCTGCTGTCATAGCGGTCAGAGAACCTGTCGAATTTGTACGTCGGTTGAAAGTCCAGAGGTCCCTCGTCAAATTCCTGCAGGAAAGCCTCCTTCTTCTTCATCATGGTCAGCTGATACAACCACACGGAATGGCAAGACACGCATTACATTTAACATCCTCAGGAGATACGACGGCAGCATCCCAAATTGCATCCCATTCCCATAAGAGTGCACTTCATTCGGATCAGAGCCCGGTCAAAAGTAGTGCACTTATAAAGTGAACAAACAGGTTGCCGTCTGGGACACATCCTATGTCTTACATGCATGAAAACAAAGACAACCTTACACGTGTTAAATGAAAAGCCACTGTTCGTTTTCCATTCCAGTCAAATCTAGGTATAGTATTCTCCAAGACAGAGCAAAACAAATGCATCCCTCATGAGTCTGACCTGGTCTTTGCTCCACAGCAAGTTGAACTTGTGGCTGGTGATGCAGTTGCGCAAAAAATGCATGCCGTGATCTTGGATGCGGAAGTTCAAATCCCCAAACCAAAAGACCAGCCTGAGAGAGAGGGAATGAGAGAGGCCACTGTGAACGTTGAACACAGAGAGAGCACAGTAGTACTTAAAATCATATCACAAGCTCCTCCATTTATAAACACTGAGGCAGAAACAGTGTGAATACAGAAAAATGCCCACTCAATTGACAACGTGTGTTTAATGTATACCGACTTGTGGTCGAGGATGCGCGGGGTCTTTTTGGGACCGAAGGTCTGTGTGTCCAGGATGTACTCGAACTCGTCGACGCGCTGCGAGGCGTACTGCATGTGTGCCGCCAGGTGACAGTTGAGGAAGCAGAGCATGTGGCCGTAGAAAGACAGGCGGATGGACACCCCACCTTTATTCCCCTGTTGGGCGCAAGGTCAATCAATCAAACTTTTTCTGCGAGGCTCACACACATAATGCCTTATAAGAGCATTTAGAATGCCTTGTAATACACTTACAGTGCATTATAACACTTGCTATAAGGTGCCATAATAAGTAATAACATCCACTGAGCCTGATCTTACCCAGTAGCCGAAGATGCCTGTGCGCGTGTAGGTGTCCTGGATGTCTCTAATGAATGGAACGTGGGCCAGTTTGGAGAAGAACAGCAGCAGGAGGCCCTGCATGCGGATGGAGGACACCTGCAAACACAACAAGACACCCTAAGACTGTGTCATCTAAACCTGGGCAAGTTTTCAGGGTCTTTACGTAACCGGGAAAAAGACAAAATGGCAGACTCAAAAGGGTGGAAGTGGAGAGACACATAAGATGCAAATTATATCGCTTTGAAAGACAAAGAGGTGAAAATAAACTGAGGACAAATTATGTTGAGAGCACATTTTTCTGTTACTTCAGACTAAGGCTGGTGGCATAAAACTAGTTCAAACCGGTCTATGGTGCTGGAGTGGTATTGTTAGTGTTATGAAGCCATATTGTCCTACTGTTGTACCTTTAGGTAGCCTCGTGGTGCCAGGCTGGACATGAAGAGATGGCTCCAGGAGTCCTCAACGGCCATGTCTATGATGAACTTGTGAGGAGCAGCGTACACCTCCTGGAGACTACAAAAGACACACACAGAGTTTATAACTATTGTTGCCAGTAACATTAGTATCATACAAATAAACCTACTGAAGCATTTTCTCCATGCCACTCTGAATAAACTTTGTAGACTTTACACAGGAAAAAACTGATTTTACTGTCATGCCAGTGTACTGTCTGTCTCAATCAATGTCCAATCAGCATGCCGTAGCTCCGCAACCCACCCAATCACATAGAGGTCTGGGGTCTTTGGGGAGTTCAGGTGAAGCAAGGAGCTGATGTCATCTGGAGGATCAGCTGTAGCGACATTCCACGTGACCATGTGAAGCCTGGAGGGAGCGAGAGCGAGAAAGAGGGAGTGAGAGAGTAAAGAGGGGGCGATGGAAAGCAAGAGAGAGGTAGAGAAAGAGGGAGTGAGAAAGAGAGAACAGCAGATCATGATTCACTTGCACAGCAGTTCTCCCAAACTCATTAGCGCAAAAGCCTGACAAATTGGACTGCAACTTTCAGAAGCTTATTTAGTTACACAACAACATAATGTTTAGCCAGTCTTGAATAGAGAGTGGTGGTTGATAAAGCCTATTCACATCTCTCTAAGCATAGTCTACATCAATTCAAAAACTGAAAGAAGAACACTTCTCAACAAAGAACTAAGCCCATCAATTTCCATGTCCTAAGCACAGAACTAAACAGAACACAGGACATTGACTTACGATCTCTATGGTCCTAACATCATTAGCCTTTCAGTTCTGTTAACAAAAGGAGATTTGGGGTTATCAAATCAAAAGATAAGCATGCCAGAGATTACCACCCAGAACGGCCTAAAATCAAGACATGAAAAATGTGTCTAACTTCTCTATCAACTTAGACCCTCTGTATTCAGATAAAGACAGACAACATTGGAATAAAATGGAGAAGTCATTGCTGGGCATTTTAGTCAAGAAGAATCATTAGTATCCAGTCTTATAGTACTTTGTATTCATCAACTAAACCCTTGCAATGAAGAACCATGTGCAATGCATTTTGATTTAAAACAACTCTGATGTTGAACAAACAGAGAAAGAGGAAGTCAAGTCGAAATAAGGCCAAAGAGTCAGAAAAGAGGAACTCTGCAAAGCCTATAAATGTCCACCTGAAGTTGTCTTTCTTGGTACGGTTGGCCCTTTTACCACAGACGAGGAAGGCGTTGTCCAAGCTGCGTACCACCTGCTCTTGGAGCTGGGACGAAGGGTCCAGGTCATCCACGCAGGTCATGAGCTGGGCGAGGCGCTGGCGCAGCAGCAAGCGGCTGCCCGAGGACTGGGTGGCAGAGCTGGCTATGCTGTCCGAGCGGACGCGCCCTATGGGCGAACCGAACACCCGGCGGATCTCATCCATTGTGGGTGAGCTTCTGGAAGGAATCTCAGTGTCGGGAAAAGAGGAGGAAAATATGGAGGAGATCACTGATGCGATTATGAGTTCAGAAAGGCAGGTGGTTCTTCCTTGTTCGCAAGGGGAACGTTTCAGTGGAGATCAATAGTTTTTCCTTTAATGGAGATTTGGATACTTGAATATTTGTAGAGTGGTCCAACTGCAAATTTATGTCCTTGGCAATTCTTTCTTGTTCCAAGATCCATCAATGGGAGACCCTCATCATTGCACTTTCCCTTGGCATCCTGTGTGAGTCCGAATTCGATATGAAAGACCATACAGAAGTCCTGATGTCACAAAAGCACATAAATGGCTACAGTATAACGGTTGGAAGAAAAGTAGGATAGACCAGTTAAGATATATTTGACGACTAATGTATACTTTTGGAGCAGCAATGATGCCTTTCATAAAATCCAGCCTCTGGAAGTGAATGAGGGACCTGAGAATATTTGTGGAGTGTCTGGAGTAGACTGAGAAGGATTACGGGTTAAGCAGGATCAAGAATGGGCCACGTGAGACCCACTATGTGAAAACGACCCCTTAATGCTAGAAAATGCTACTTAGTCTGTAATCATTTGCTCAACACCAGTCCACAATGAGGAAACTTCTAGCAAGGCTTAGAAGAGAAACACAAAGTGCCAGTGGTGGTAGTAGACCTTGGGCCCAATCATCTTGCTTAACTGAACTTTCCTTCGATTTGGAAAGAGTGGCATGGATTATTTCTCTAATATGTGTGGGAATGCAATGCATTGGGAAACCTAATCAGAATAATACTCCAATATTATGCTCTCAGCTTTGTATTGGGTGCTGGCACTGGTAGACAATGTGAGGTCGCACTGCGTTCTGTCTGGGGGAATACAGACCTAATAAGTAAATAGTATGCCTGTGTGCATGCATTTCAATTACATTTTTGAATAGCCTGCATAGATATGATGTAACCAACAATCCAACCATGTGCAGATCTTTGTCAGTTCAAATGCTATGCTGCCTGCACCACCACCACTGCATTGCTGAAAAGGATACTGGGTGGGTAGTGTCCATTGACCGTAAACAAATTAAATGTGCAGTGTCTCCTTATGCACAAAACATCTTCTCTAATAACAGTTGTTAGCTAGAGCTCCTATGACCACAAGGAGATATTCAAACCTGAAAGTGTCCTCGTTGCAGCAGTTCTTCTCCATGCTGACTGAGTTCTTGACTTGTGACTGGGTGTCTTCTTTGGTACCATCATCATTCTCCATAATCTCACCAGCTGCAAAATCATGGAATCATGATAACGGTACAAACACTAACTTAAACGCATGATATGAACACACAGCAATATGTTGTTTGAATTTTTTTCTAAGTATTGAATGTCAAGACAGGAATGTTAGGAATGTTTTTACACATTAGATGAGAAGTTAGCTATGCCAGTAGTTAGTTAGCAATTAGCTTCGTTCCTTTAAATTAGCTAGCTAACGTTAGCTAACTATTTGATGTGTTAATGATTACCACAGATTAAAATATAGTACAGATAAAACTAAATAGTACAATATAGTACACATAATAAATGTACAATGTTCTTACTACCTGGCAATGCCTGTTGTTTTGTTGTAGACTACTCTATTTCGGATTACAGAAATTCTCCACGAAAAATGACAATTGGGTGTGAGATTACCCAAAACACCTTGTTTACGTTTTGCACATGCGCTTCCTCAAAGAAGATCGCCAAGTGACCGCGCTTCTTCTTCTACGGTATTATGGCAGTCCACAAACAAGCATTAGAGGTGAATGCCGCCACCTACTGTATGGTTGGTAAACTATATAAAAAAACATAAATTATAGGCCGGTGAAAAAACCGACATCATACAAAATAAAATAAAAACATCCCACTCCTTCAATTACATTCATATTTGAGTCACATCCCTACACAGGCTCAGGGGCCTGTGAGGGCGGAACATCCTTTGACACCCAAAAAACATTCTGCTGCACTCACAATAATTCAAATTTTCTCTGATTTCATCTTTGTTTGTGCTGTGTAGTTTATGACCATTGCAATAAATGCTATGAAGCAAGCTTCTTCTATTCTGTGGGCACACAGGAAATCTGAATAAGACCAGCTCTTGTGACTCTCACCAATGCCACCTCGCCCTATGCATCCACGATACTCCTCGTGACTTCAAACGGATCCCCCAGGTAACATTGATCCAAAACTCCTACGATAAACAAATCTAGGGATATCTTTGTTCCAATCACAACTTTACTTATTTTGTTTCCTTTCTTTTTCACGACTGTAGCCCACTCCTTCTCACTCATCTTTACCTGACCCACCATCAGTTTCGAATAGAGCATCCATCTCCGTCATCTTCCCTACAATATATTTACTCAATGAGTGAAGATAAGTGAGGTCAGGTCAGTGCGACCATTCTAGCCAATGAGAGGGCACAACAGGCACAATAACGTTTTTCACTGTCTTTTTACTGTTGTTTTTTATTTCTTTACATAACTATTGTTCCCCTAATACCTATTTTTTACTTAAAAATTGCACTGTTGGTTAGGGCCTGTAAGTAAGCATTTCACTGTTGTATTCGGCGCACGTGACAAATAAACTGGATTTGATTTGAATGCAACATGCAACCACTTATCTCAGTCAATTTTAACAGCCTAAACATTGAAACTTCTATTCGTTCAAATAAGCCTCACGTAATTCAACACTCTCTCATAGACCTCCATCCAAAAAAAGAGATTAACTCAGACAGATTTAGGGCGGAGTAAATCCTCTCGCTTCGCCTCTTCCTCTGACTTCCTCAACTCGGTCAGTGCTCTCATTGCTCTCTGTCACAAGTTACTTTAAAATAAATCACTCCACTCTCCATCTTTCAATTTTAAAAAAACTACAAATTTGAATGTTATCAACATAGGTATATTTTCCCCCTTCAACCTTCAATAGTTGTCCTTGACTTACACAGGATGACAGGATTGAGCCTTCTCATCTGGCAGCCTGCTTCTGTTCAGTCAGTCTAACTGCAGTCTAAATTAATGTCTCTGCTTCTGTTCAGTCAGTCTAACTGCGGTCTAAATTAATGTCTCTGCTTCTGTTCAGTCAGTCTAACTGCAGTCTAAATTAATGTCTCTGCTTCTGTTCAGTCAGTCTAACTGCGGTCTAAATTAATGTCTCTGCTTCTGTTCAGTCAGTCTAACTGCGGTCTAAATTAATGTCTCTGCTTCTGTTTAGTCAGTCTAACTGCGGTCTAAACTAATGTCTCTGCTTCTGTTCAGTCAGTCTAACTGCGGTCTAAACTAATGTCTCTGCTTCTGTTCAGTCAGTCTAACTGCGGTCTAAATTAATGTCTCTGCTTCTGTTCAGTCAGTCTAACTGCGGTCTAAATTAATGTCTCTGCTTCTGTTCAGTCAGTCTAACTGCGGTCTAAATTAATGTCTCTGCTTCTGTTCAGTCAGTCTAACTGCGGTCTAAATTAATGTCTCTGCTTCTGTTCAGTCAGTCTAACTGCGGTCTAAATTAATGTCTCTGCTTCTGTTCAGTCAGTCTAACTGCGGTCTAAATTAATGTCTCTGCTTCTGTTCAGTCAGTCTAACTGCGGTCTAAACTAATGTCTCTGCTTCTGTTCAGTCAGTCTAACTGCGGTCTAAACTAGTGTCTGTAGATCTACATAAACCTTGTGGGAAAATAAGTGGGATGAAAATGTATTAGTTAGGAAACTGCTGATGTAAGTTCCACTTTGAAAAACCATATGAACAATGAGTTAAGAGATTTACTTATCTTGATCTTTTAAACCATTTCTGTGAAATATGGTGAAATTCTTTGACTTAAAAGGATGTGAAGAAAATCAAGCATGTCATAAAAAATGGGAACACAGCTCTTGCACCAATTAAATGAATACAAATCACAGAATGCAAAGAGTATAAATATATTGTTTTTAATATTGAATAATATAGGTCGTATAGAACAACTACATGTCGCTCAATCCGCTAAAGCACAAAAGTGTTACGCAATCCAACAGAGAAAATGACCTGTGAATAAATACAGAAAAATACAGTACAGGATATGTTTTTTAACTCAGATCTCTATTCAAAGAGAGACTAGGTACATTGTTCCATATTTCTTGCCCCAAAAAGCCCAAAGCCATAACACTACAACAGGATTTCAGCCTGCTGATGCAGATTGTCCGGTTGGCCTCGGGTAAGAAACATTTACTGTAACCAAGAGGGGAATACAGAGACGAGAGACAACGTGTTTTGAAAGACAGGAGGAGTAACCAACAAATTCAGCTTTGTCCACAAAACACATGGAGGACTTAAGACAATAGAAAATACTATCATTACAACTAAAACAAAATTCCCATAAAAAAAAAACTTGACAAATGACCTAATTAGTTAGGAATGTGATGGCCCTCTGGGGCTGCTGGGGCCTGTGGACCTCTGGGCTGCTGGGGCCACTCCATGGCTTGCCTGGACAGTATAGGAGGACCTTAGAGGACTGGGACAGAGATGAAGAGAGCCTTGGGTCAAGTCTGCATACAGCCATATAATTCCCAAGGACTGGGGCAGGGCAGAGATGCTGGTGTCTCAGTAACAGATCTGAAAACGTGGAAGGAGAGAAAGATTTGTCAGACTTGATAATAGTCTTCTATCAAATGCAAATCTGTAAGATGGACACGTCTTGTTTCCTTGCGCACAATTATAAGAGGACATATTGCTTGAGGGTATAGAGCAGGGATCATTGACTAGATTCAGGCGCGGGCCAATTTTTTTCTTGAGCAGGTGGTCAGGGGGCAGAAAGAAAAAATAACTGTGTCACAAGCCTGCCGAGAGGCGCCAGCGGTCTAAGGCACTGCAGTGCTTGAAGCGTCACTACAGATCCGGGTTCGATCCCGGGCTGTGTCGCAGCCAGCCAGGACCGGGAGACCCATGAGGCGACGCACAATTGGCCTAGCGTCGTCCGGGTAAGGGGAGGGTTAGGCCGGCCGGGATTTCCTTGTCCCATCGCACTCTAGCTACTCCTGTGGCGGGCCGGGCGCATGCACGCTGACACGGTCGCCAGTTGTACTCCCGTTTCCTCCGACACATTTGTGCGGCCGGCTTCCGGGTTAAGCAAGCAGTGTTTCAAGAAGCAGTGCTGCTTGGCAGGGTCGTGTTTCGGAGGATGCATGGCTCTCGACCTTTGCCTCTTCAGAGTCCATATGGGAGTTACAGTGATGAGACAGGACTGTAACTACCAATTGGATATCATGAAACTGGTAACAAAAAAAAAGTAACAAAAAACAACTGCACCGCAAGAAACGCAAAAATAATATATTTGACTAAAACATAATCATTTCAAACCTTTTGTATACAATCACAGAAAGTACATCTCTCTATTATGTGTGGGAATACTTTGGAACACATTTCCAAAATTAAAAATCACTTGGAGCTGATTTGCTGTTGTTTTTACAGTCTTTTATGTAGAACAATAAAATAAAACATAAAACATTTGAAAACTTTTTTTCTTGCTCAGAAAACTTGGGGGGGCCAAATAAAATCAAACGCGGGCCAAATTTGGGGAACCCTGATATAGAGTATGAGATGGGAGCGTTTACACTATGACACTGATAACACGGTAGCTGAGTCATGTGGGGTAAGGTGCAGGCTCCTCGTTTCATGGGTCTTGTTCAATAGGTACCAAGCGGAAGAAAATGTACTTATACAGGGAGGGACTACATGTACTTGTCCAATAAGAAACGCTCATTGTTTTTTAGGTTGCAAATGGCTTTAAAGCGACCCTGAACACGGCCACTGATGAGCAGACAGAGCGGTACTCACGGGTGACAGCTGCACAGCCTCAGTCCTCTGAAGCAGAACTCCCTTTGACTGGATCCTTCACCCTCATCTGAAAGACACACGCACAAAGACACAAACACGTCAATAAGTAGGATATCTAGGACAACAACAAAGCATTTAGCAAATTTCCGTAAGCTAATGACAAAACTGATAAGACAGTAGTACATCTCATTTGGAGTTAATTAATGCCAAAGACCAAACAAATGTACAGCACATTACCTCATCCAGCTCTTTTTGGGTCTCCTCTTCGATACGTCGAATATCCGCCATTGTCAGTCCGATCCATTTATCAATCAAACAGAACAGCTGTCTGTGAAACTTTGTAAACAATCGCTTCTCTTGCTGGAAATCAAAGGAAGACATTTTTTTAAATAATTACAAGGAACAAATACTATTAATATCAGCATTTCTGATGTGCAACTTGGAGTAACATTTCTATGGCAAATCACTGTCTGGCCACTAGAGGACAGAAAACACTTTGTCTTTACTGTAAACTAGTCTTTAGTCACACCCAAAGAGACCGCACAGCTTCGGATATCTTACTTCTCAGCCAAACGCGTCTACTAGTTTCTTCTTCACGGTTTCAGGGCAGAGTCATTTTTTGCATGTACAGTGGGTGATATGAAGGCACCATAACAGAATATGATGCAAATACTGGAATAATTGACAAGTCTTTTTCTCTTACTGCACCTTCTGAATGAAGTTCTCAATTTTGTTCTGGACCCCCCACCATTTGAAGTTGACTGTGACTAACTTATAGGCACACATGTGAGGAGAGTTTGTGTTGCTGGGAAGCTCTTTCTGCAGAGGTAAAGACAAAAGTTATTACACCCTCAGGCAGAGGCAGAATAGTTCATAACACACATAACAATGGAGCTTCAGAACCAGAATGGATAGCCAGAGCCATACAGTATATTAAGAGTGCCACGTCCAGATTTTAGAACAGACGCGCCTTTATTTTCGAAATTTGGGTGATATAACAATACGAGAGCACCTCCGACAATTCCCTATGAAATGACCCGCTGTAAACAAACAAAACAGATCAGGGAATTTTACTGACGTTTTTACTGATTAGCATTCGGGACAATGTGTATCCAAGTTGGTACTGTGTTGTGGTGTCAACAAATTGTATATCTGCTTTCACTGGACATCTTCATAGGTTTGGAAAACTATCAGAAATAAACAGCACAATGCGGAAGCATCAATTAACACTTAGCAACTACTTTGGAGGTGAAATTGGCTCTCTCGGAATGACAAACACAGCACTGGCCCAACTCGCTAAATATACTGTATGACTCTTGATACAGCTCCTTGTGAAATTAGCTGATGTGAAAAATATGACAACAATGTTGCAATATTGGTTTGGGTAGTACCTTCCAGTTAGGCCCCAGGGGGCCCCTGCCTGTTTTCTCTGACTTGAATATGGCAGGATCTTCTTCTGTCTTATAGTCCTGTGTGGAGCAGAGTGAGCAGATGCGTAAGATGCAAAGATGACAGTGTTTTATTTAATTCTGTTCAGGTAACTGGGTCATATTCATTAGGGCACACCGTTGCAAAACGTCGTAGAACATTTTGTAAATAAAAACCAATTGTTAAGCCTTATTACTACAACAACAAAAATTGTGGCAAAGTTCAAACTTGCCACAAAATGTTGCCAGAAGTTTGCAAATGTTTGCCACTAGTGCTGAATCAGCGGGGAACCTTTGTCAACAATAATATTTTTTGCATATAGTGGCAAACAGTTCGCCAGAGGTTTTTTTCTGGCAAACAATTCGCTCAAGATTGTATTTGAATCTGTGGCAAACACATAGACATTAAGAGAAAACCTGTGGCAACAATTTCTGTTAAACATTGAGTTCCAAGACCAGTAACCGTTGATGACGACCAGTCAGAGGGAGAAGACATTTTTTTGGGAAAATGGATACCAAGCTATCTAGCTACCTACCAAAGTTGTCTGGTGAGTGTCTTAACTTATTAAACTTGCTAATAAACTATAAAATAGTTTAAACTAATTGATGCCTGGTAAGCAATGTCATGTTTTATGGGATAGAGTGAAACACATTTTGTTGCTAGCTAGCTAGATCAGATTCAATCTGTCAGCATCACTGACTGGCTGGCTAGCGATCAATTTTTCACAATTGATGTGATAGCTAGCTAACTTACATTTTTAGGTGAATACGTTTCTGTCTTTTTTAGCTAATACCAATAATATGCATGTCAATATGCTAGTTTCACTGTTCAGTAGCATGTTAGCTACCACAACAGCTAAGGTAGCAACATGAGCTGACTTGACATCAAAGCAAAACTTCACTTTTAGAGATGGATTACTTTAATCTGCTTGAAAATCTATGGCAAGACCTGAAAATGGTTGTCTAGCAATGATAAACAACCAAATTTGGCAGAGCTTGAATCATTTTGAAAATAATAAAAGACGGGAAAATGTTGCACAATCCAGGTGTGGAAAGCTCTTTGAGACTTACCCAGAAAGACACAGCTGTAATCGCAGCCAAATGTGATTCTAACATGTATTGAATACTTTTATAATCAAGATATACAATATTAGGGCTGAATTTTTCATTATTATTATTATTTCTTTTTTTTACAAATGTTAGAATTCTTTTCCCACTTTGACATTACAGAGTATTTTGTGTAGATCGTTGACAAAAATGACAAATGCATTTTAATCCCACTTTAACAACAAAATGTGGAAAAAGTCAAGCGGTGTGAAAACTTTCTGAAGGCACATTTAGTTCTCTGTGAGAAGCAAGTTCATTTTAATGTGTATGTGATTTGGTTTATGTAGATACAACATTTCAATGTTGTTAATACACAAAGTAATCAAAAACCTAATCAAATTTGCATATTCATAATCAGTTTGAAGCAAATTTGCAGCAAATAGTAGAAAGTTCACAACAAGTTTCCCAGAATTGTTTGCCAGAAGTTCACAAGTCGCCTCAAAATTTGTCGCAACAGTTGGCCACAAAAGTCATTTCATTTGAAAATATGAGCTGGCCGCAAATTTGCTGTTAGCCAGAAGCCTGCTTTCTCGGTAAAGGAATTTCTATTGGACTAGTTCAGGTAGTCCCTCCCTGTTTCAGTCGCTTTTTTTCTCTCCATTTACTGCCTTAAGAGTACAACCCTGAATCGTCTGGGTTTAGAAAAGTAAGAGGGTTTAAAGCATGTTTATTACTAATAATAAGTTGTTAGTACATTCTCACGGATTCACCACTGCTCTCACCTTGGCATCCACTTGGGTTTTGTCAGCGATGTCAATGTAGACTACTTCAGTCTTCTTCCATTGGTCTGGGTCTAGTCCATGTACCTATGCAGAGAATCATTTATAGTAAGTTACCAACTTCAAGAGCTAAGAATGCCTCACTAGTAGTCACTACATAGACCAGGTATAACATGCAGGGTTGTGGCCAATTTAAATCCACTCGTTTCAGGAAATAAACTGAAATTGCAATTCTAAATCCAATTTCAAGGGAAATTGAATTGAAATAGAATTGACCCCAACCCTGATAACATAGCACTTTGATACATTGTGTAAATGTTGATTCAGTGTCATACCCAACAAAGCAGGTCTGAGAACGAGAAAAAAAATGCACACGAGAATGGTTTCTGTATCCTTTCACAAAGTGAGTGGATGGACACAAATGACGTCAGTGGAATTAAGTGTCTGACATGACGTCAATGGAACAGTCAGACAGATACAGTAAAAGGGGAAACGGTCAAATTAAAGGACTAGTGATGTCTGCTAACTGAATCAGATGTGCTGGAGGTCCATGGCTGACATGGTATACATTCAAACTCATGACATTAGCTGCTCACTCACATTCTCCTGAACCCCCATGTCAGGCTTGTGCCACGTCTCAATTTTAATCAGAAAATTGTCCTTCATGTATTCATTCTGTGGGAGGAAGGAAGAGCAATAAATAAGAACACGATTAGTCTCAAGTGACCAACACATACTGGGTTCAAACACTATTTGAAATCATGTGAAATACTTGATCTGTGCTCAATTGAGCACGCCTGGTTTAATCAATCAATAGAATAGTCCCTAACCTGTAAGCCCCATCCATCTGGTAATCTATGTAGGCTAAAGCAAACGTTCAAAAGATTTCAAACCCAGGTCTAAAACTGAGTCTGTAATATATGGACTGTTAGTGATTACAACTTAAGGGATACATTAGCTAAGAGCAGTGGTACAAGTAACAACAGCTGAAAGAGTCACATAAGCACACGCATGTGCACACACATCAGTGGTGGAAAAAGTACCCAATTGTCATACTTAAGTAAAAGTAAAGATACCTTAATAGAAAATGACTCAAATAAAAGTGAGTCACTCACTAAAATACAACTTGAGTAAAAGTCTACTTGGTTTTAAATATACTTAAGTATCAAAAGTAAATGTAATCGCTAAAACATACTTAATTATCAAAGGTAAAAGTATAAATCAAATTCCTTATAAACCAGGCTGCAGCATTTTCTTGTTTTCTTTCTTTTTATATTTACTGATAGCCAGGGCTCACTCCAACACATACATCATTTACAAACAAAGTATGTGTGTTTAGTGAGTCTGCCAGATCAGAGGCGGTAGGGATGACCAGTTATCTTGATAAGTGCATGAATTGGACCATTTTCCTGTCCTGCTAAGCATTCAAAATGTAACGAGTACTTTTGGGTGTCAAGGAAAATGTATGGAGTAAAAAGTACATTATTTTATTTAGGAATGCAGTGAAGTAAAAGTTGTCAAAAATATAAATAGTAAAGTACAGACACCCCAAAAAACGACTAAAGTAGTACTTAAAAGTATTTTTACTTAATACTTAACACCACTGACACACACGGACGCTGGCAAAACCAGTGTCAGTCTTTCTTTTCTTTAATTATTTAACTAGGCAAGTCAGTTCAGAACAAATTCTTATTTACAATGACAGCCTACACCACCCAAACCTGGACGACGCTGGGCCAATTGTGCGCCGCCCTATGGGACTCCCAATCACGGCCGGTTGTGATACAGCCTGGATTCAAACCGGGATGTCTGTAGTGTCTGTAGTGACGCCTCAAGCACTGAGATGCAGTGCCTTAGACCGCTGCGCCACTCGGGAGCCCCAAGTGTTAAGTCAGCCCCATCCGCTTCTCTTCTTTCCTTTTGACAGGCAAGGTTACCAGCTCCTCTTTCACCATGTTTACAGCTGAATAGTGTGCAAGTAAACAGCAACATACTGTATGTGTAAATGTATAGAAGAAAGCAATACTTACTGTAATAACTGCAATAGGGGAAGAGATGGACATGAGGAGACAGAGTAAACAATGTTTAGGCGAACAGATGTTTTCAAAATAATATCTCAATAGTTGCACATTTGTTTGAAATTGGCTAACTCCTTGCAAACCGAACTGATAAGATGTATGTATGTATATATATATACACATATATGTATATACACACACATATATATATATATATATACACACATACATATATATACACACATATATATATATATATATATATATATATATATATATATATATATATATATATATATATATATATATATATATATATATATATATATATATATATATATATATATATATATATATATATATATATATATATATACACACACACACACACACACACATATATATATATATATATATATACACATACACACACGCACACACACACACACACACAGTGCCTTCAGAAAGTATTCAGACCCCTTGACTTTTTCCACATTTTGTTACGTTACAGCCTTCATCTAAAATTGATTAAATTGTTTTTTCCCCCCTCAATCTACACACAATACCCCATTATGGCAAAGCAAAAACAGATTTTTATACATTTTTACAAATTAATAACATTTAAAATGGAAATATCACATTTTACATAAGTATTCAGACCCTTTACTCAGTACTTTGTTGAAGCACCTTAGGCAGCAATTACAGCCTCGAGTCTTCTTGGGTATGACGCTACAAGCTTGGCACACCTGTAATTGGGGAGTTTCTCCCATTCTTCTCTGCAGATCCTCTCAAGTTCTGTCAGGTTGGATGGAGAGCGTTGCTGCACAGCTATTTTCAAGTCTCTCCAGAGATGTTAGATCGGGTTCAAGTCTGGGCTCTGGCTGGGCCACTCAAGGACATTCCGAGACGTGTCCCGAAGCCACTCCTGCATTGTTTTGGCTGTGTGCTTAGGGTTGTTGTCCTGTTGGAAGGTGACCCTTCGCCCCAGTCTGTGGTCCTAAGCACTCTGGAGCAGGTTCTCATCAAGGATCTCTCTGTACTTTGCTCCATTCATCTTTTCCTCGATCCTTACTAGTCTCCCAGTCCCTGCCGCTGAAAAACATCCCCACAGCATGATGCTGCCACCACGCTTTACCGTAGGGATAGTGCCAGGTTTACTCTAGACGTGACGCTTGGCATTCAGGCCAAAAAGTTAAATCTTGGTTTCATCAGACCAGAGAATCTTGTATCTCATGGTCTGAGGGTCATTTAGGTGTCTTTTGCCAAACTCCCAAGTGAGCTGTCATGTGGCTTTTACTGAGGAGTGGCTTCTGTCTGGCCACTCTACCATAAAAGGCCTAATTGGTGGAGTACTGCAGAGATGGTTGTCCTTCTGGAAGGTTCTCCCATCGCCACAGAGGAACTCTAGAGCTCTGTCAGAGTGACCATTGGGTTCTTGCTCACCTCCCTGACCAAGGCCCTTTTCCCCCAATTGCTCAGTTTGGCCGGGCGGCCAGCTCTAGGAAGAGTCTTGATGTTTCCAAACATCTTCCATTGAAGAAGGCCACTGTGTTCTTGGGGACCTTCAAACGCTGCAGAATTTGTTTTGGTACCCTTCCCCAGATCTGTGCTTTGACACAATCCTGTCTCGGAGCTCCACGGACAATTCCTTCGACCTCATAGCTTGGTTTTTACTCTGACATGCACTGTCAACTGTGAGACCTTATATAGACAGGTGTGTGCCTTTCCAAATCATGTCTTATCAATTGAATTTACAGGTGTTCTCCAATCAAGTTGTAGAAACATCTCAAGGATGATCAATGGAAACAGGATGCACCTGAGCTCAATTTCAGCTCTCATAGCAAAAGGTCTGAATACTGATGTAAATAAGGTGGGGGTTTTTACATTTAACATTTACATTTAAGTCATTTAGCAGAGCGACTTATCCAGAGCGACTTACAAATTGGAAAGTTCATACATTCATCCTGGTCCCCCCGTGGGGAATGAACCCACAACCCTGGCGTTGCAAGCGCCATGCTCTACCAACTGAGCCACACGGGACCTTTTATTTTATACATTTGCTAAAATGTCTAAAAACCTGTTTTTGTTTTGTGATTATAGGGTACTGTGTGTAAGTTGATGAGGAAAAAAAATGAATTTAATCAATTATAGAGTAAGGCTGTAACGTAACAAAATGTGGAAAAAGTCAAGGGTCTGAATACTTTCCGAAGGCACTGTACACTATTAATACCCTGGCTATTAATGTCTGGCTATAGGTTCAGACATGACAAAGATTCCAATAGCATGTCCTCACAGTGCTGGCTGCTAGCATGTATGCCCGAGTTAATTATTCAACATCTTCTGTCTCTACAGAAGGGGTAGGTAACAAAGGGCAGGGGACTCACCCGTCCGACAGTAGGGGTAAGCATTCCAGGCCTTCTCGTGGATGTTAAGAGCTGTTGATGGTGCCAGAATGCGCACATAGTTTGGCACTTTACTGCAGAGAGAAAGGAAGATATTATTATGGGGTCGATCCATATGAATTCAACCACTTTTTGACCACATCCACCGCACCCAAATGAACACACCCATTTGAACAAAACTCTCCACATGCTTGCCCATGGTAGAAGTGGTGAGAAAGTGATTTATTGGCCCTAAATGCCAAAACATTCAGGAGATAGAGGTGCTCAAAGTTCACCCTATTTGTCTAGCCCACCCTACCATGAGAGATCTGTATCTTCAGCACTGAAAAAGATAAACAGTTGAATTTGATGTACACTGAACAAAAATATAAAACGCAACATGTAAGGTGTTGGTCCCAGAAATGTTCCATAAGCTCAAAAATCTTATTTCTCTGAAAATGTGTTAATCTCCCTGTTAGCGAGCATTTCTCCTTTGCCAAGATTTTAAAATATATATATATTTAACCTTTATGTAACTAGGCAAGTCAGTTAAGAACAAATTCTTATTTACAATGATGGCCTACCGGCGAACAGTGGGTTAACTGCCTTGTTCAGGGGCAGAATGACAGATTTTTACCTTGTCAGCTCGGGGATTCGATCCAGCAACCTTTCGGTTACTGGCCCAACGCTCTAACCACTAGGCTCCATCCACCTGACAGGTGTGGCATATCAAGAAGCTGATTAAACAGCATGATCATTACACAGGTGCACCTTGTGCTGGGGACAATAAAAGGCCACTTTATAATGTGCAGTTTTGTCACACAACACAATGCCGACAGATGTCAAGTTTTGAGGGATCATGCAATTGACACGCTGACTGCAGGAATATCAGCCAGAGCTGTTGCCAGCTAATTAACTATTAATTTCTCTACCATAAGCTACCTCCAACGTCGTTTTAGAGAATTTGGCAGTACGTCCAACAGGCCACACAACCGCAGACCATATGTAACCACAGCAGCCCAGGACCTCCACATCCGGCTTCTTCACCTGTGGGATCATCTGAGGGTAGGTGGGGGAAACTCATTCTGATTGGCTGGGCCTGGTTCCGCAGTGGGAGCCCATGGCTGCACCCCTGCCCAGGCATGTGAAATCCATAGATTAGGGCCTAATGAATTAATTTAAATTTACACATTTCCTTATATGAACTATAACTCAGTAAAATCTTTGAAATTGTTGCATGTTGCATTTATATTTTTGTTCAGTATAATTTGAAAGCTTTTTTTGTTTTTTAAAGATGTTTTTTATGTACTGTATAAAGGGGCAATCTGCAATTGAAATAAAATGACCACCCCACCAATTTTTCGGGAAACAACTATGGGATGGAGCTGGAGAGATGTAACCACTCTCAAATTCATAGTTTTAACCATGTGGGTGGTGTGGGTGGGTGGTTGGGAGTAGGTGGGTAGATGGAACAATGGGTGAATAGATGGATGAATGGGTGGGTAGATGGATGAATGGATGGACCAATCGTACCTGTGCAGGTGATATATCTTGTGGGTGTACTGGCCCTTCTCTCCATCCTTCTCATAGGGTTCATTCTTCAGCACCTCCACCCCTTCTCCTCCACCCGTCTCATTCTTACTGGTCTCAGCCACAGAGTACAGCTGCCCCACTTGGTACTGTGGAGAGGAAGACAGAGGAGTGAGCTACAGTTACACAGACTAAATAATCCCCATTGTTCACCAGTTGCATTAACAGACAGCTGCAACCACTTCAGTGGGCACAAATGTGAGGGAAATGAATTCAGGAACAAGGGGGATTGTATTAACTCAGTTTCCCACATTCACATTCCTGACAATTCACTTCTCAGAGCACCTGGACAGGGACAGTTTTCTGTTTCCACCGCCGGATGTTCGTTGAGCATTTAGCCCAGACAGACACTGACTTCAGCATAACATTTTAACAGCATAATAGGACTATCAGCAAGCATAAGGAACATCCTGTAATAGCCTTCTGTGGCAGGTTTTTTTCCCCAGATGACAGTCCCTCTGCCAACAATTCCCTCATTGGCTGCTCGCCAGTGATGTGAGGATGTTGAGCTCTGTCGAAGACATTTGGCAGGTAGATTACAGTCTCCAACTCCGCTGTCCTAGCCTAGGCAGCACACCCCATCCATCCACCAGCACAGGCCTTGAGTCACTCAGCAGCAGTCGATGACGTGGAATGAGACCATTGGTTGCTGTGTGCGGCGTGACTACAATAAAGTTGTGCTGGAACGTGGCCACTGTGTGTCAGGGAGCTAGTGACTCACAGGGAACTGGTGACTCACTTGCTACACGTTAACACTACTCAGCAACCAACAGCAAACGGACAATTAAATCACAGACTAGCCTTCCAATTACAGGGCATTAGTGCGCCCGTGGTGGCGTTTTAAGTGCAGTGTGTATGGTTGGTAGTTCGTACCGGGCTGATTTGATGAAATGCTTTCAACAGGGGAAACAGCTCTGTTTGGAGGAGGGGGGGGGGTAAAATCACATCCTCTACCAAATACAGTTATTTTGGTGGCTCCATCTCATGCGCGAGTGGGTGGTTAGGAATGTGACAACACGTGTAAAACCAGTGTTTCATCTATTGTCCCCCTAAGTGTGTGTGACTCATCTGGCCATCTTCCTCAGGCTGGCCAAGGAAGTTTTAAAGATATGGCCTATTTTATACAGAGAAATTGGCATAGTAGGCAATGTAACCAATCACAGCCCTCCTTTAACTTGTATCATTACACATCCTGCAAATCATCAGTCCAACCATTTTGAATCAATTTTTATAGGTAAAAGCAGCAGAGACCCCACTCTGGAACTTTGATATGCATCTAGAATATATTGAAATATATTTTAAAAATGTGCCAAATCCATAAAGGTTTATTTTCAATAATCATGTTTAGATTCTTCAATATTCCTACTTAATATTCCTACATTTATGAAAGAAATCTGTTATTTAAATCAAAATACTATTCATATTACAAAGCAAGCGGTAAAGCTTCATATGACACCAACTTTTGTTTTGTAGCACCTACAGATGAAACATTATGGAGTCTTAAAGGAGGCCTGGGTAAGGCCAAAATATCACAAATATTCCAACTTCAATGAATTATGCATAAAGATACAATTGTCAAATACATGTCAACAATCCTTCCTCCAAAAGGACCCTTCTACGGATAAAATTGTGAAAATCCCCAAAACATGGCATTTTTCTGTTCTAATTTCACGAGGAATCACCCGTATGTAAGGTTATGAATGGAATATAGAGTTATGATCCTTAATACGTGATCTTAAATGGGGGGAAATGAGGTAGATACCTCGTGAAGAAACTGCTCTCTATGTATCCCCTCTCGATTGCACATTCTTCTGTCTCTTACGTAGCAGGGGTAAAACAAACAGACTGGACAAGTAGCCGTGCAATGGATTACGCCCATTGCAGTTAATTATCACGTTTTCTGTAGAACATTGGTATTTTAGAAACTACAACTCCCTATTACGTCGCACAGTTCGGGCATGATCTGATTTATCTCCAGAGAAACTGCAGCGCTCTGTGCGCATTGAGCTCACAGAAAAAAAAACAGAATGAAATGGAATTCAAATAATTGAACTGACGTCAGTCAATTAGTTGTTTAAAAACCAAAAAAGAACCAACATTTCAGTTAATCGAAAGTTTAGTATTCCTTGCTGTCATACCTGCTTACAGGGTTAAGGAAATCAAAGTCATTTTGTAATTTGGGTGAACTATCCCTTTAACAAGTTCGTCAAACTTTTTTCACCTAATAGCAGGAACAGCACCATCTAGTGGTAGGATGGGCCATAAACCTAACAACTTAAATGACAAATTTCTCTGAACAGGGGGGAAAAAACCATCAACAAATTCACTGAGAATAGATTACATAGGATGAAGAAACATTACTCAGAGCTGCAGCTCCATACTACTTGTCAGACATTGAGAACTGATACTGGGTTGGGATTGGTGTGGGTTCTGTGGGTGGCTGTTAACCATTTCTCTGGATTCCTCATGGTTTGCTCATTGTTAGAAAAACGTTTGGCCCAAATCGGATGTCAGGTACTATATTTATTGAATATTATATAAATCCTATAAATTAAATTGGCCAATTTGCGGGCAATCAATTCACTTAATTTCTCAGAGATTACACAATATTTCAACAAAATAATGTTGCAGGACTGCTAATCCTATCTGTTTCTAATTACAGAAATGATTTCAGAACAATCGGAGATGGTGGGTGTTCTGGCTTGCTGAAATGACATGGAACGACCCACAACTAATGACTTCAATTGCAAAGCTTCAGTCAGAATACGGTGCTCTGTTATAATTAACATGGCTAATAGTTTCTGACAATGTCTGACCTGAATGTGTGTGGCTGGCTAACCACTGCAACCAATATGCTGCCAATGTAAACATAATGGAAACCATGCCAACTGCCTGCACACACACGCCACACACACACACGCCCCACACACACACACATCATCATAAAAAGGCGTATACAAACAACAACTTCAAGGATAGAGGAACTTAATGCAGACAAACTGCTTGACATACAGACTGCCCTGATTCGTCAAGAGCATAGGCATGCTAGGTAACGGGTTAGCCCCATGAATGTTCCACTGGTGTATCCGGCACATTTATAGGGCTAGCTAATGGGTGAGCTCAATTTGACGGTCGCATCAGAAAATGAGAATGTAGCTTAACCAGCTTGATTTGTGACATGAAGCAAGAATGACACTCAGTCAGTACTTACTTCTTCCACAGATATGGGGAGGACGACTCGACTAGAAGAGAGAGAGAGAGCGCAACATCACTTTACAACACATTTAAACACCAACTACACCTGCAGCTCATGACTAATGTTATTGCTCATTTAACTTATCACTTGATTTATTAGTTTGCCTGACAATTCTCTGATATTAACTTCTAATAGTAGGCTAATCAAAACACGTTTAGCCTAATAGAGCTGGGACGATAAACCAAAAATGAATCGACACTGACCATACATATCACTTATCGCAGGCATTTTGCTGATATCATTCATTACAATAAGTAGCCTGTACTGGAGAACTGTGAAGTTTGAAATGAAATAAGTTTGCTAATATGGGTGACTGTTAATGGGACAATAGATGGCTACAACCATCAAACTAGTAGCAGTACTTTAAAGGATCATAAAATGTGGTGCACATTAATGTTCTATTTTTCATTATTGCATCAAGACAGGCAATTTATGGCGTTATGGACTTTTGACCATATTGGCCAGCTCTACCTACTAACTATGAACATTGCAACATGCTACAGATGCTAGCTGTGATATTGTCATGGAGGAAATTGAAGCCAGGTGTAGATCTCTACTGTCAGAAAACAATTAGGTTTCTACCTATCCTCTGGCAGTATACAATGGGCAATAATCACCACTTGTTCCCAGTCTAAGAACCCCTGAATATTTCATTATAACATATCTGGGTGTAATGGGAGCCCAGACAGGCACCATACTAATTATACAGTATTGTTACAGGCAGGTTTGGGGCATCAGGATGACATGTTGACATGGCAGTTGTTGACTCTAGTAACCAATGAGTTAGATGGCATGGCATGCAAGTGTATACTTGGCATACGAGTGTATAAAGGCACACCCTTGTATGTGTTTTAGTAGGCCTGATGATGCATGGGATGATTATAATTCAAGTTATAGTTACAATGTTAAAGTGGCACTTTGTCAGTTAAGATCATTAAATAATGTTGGTAAAATGACAATACATTTCCATTTTGGCCAATGTGTTAATGATTATTTTACTTGATGCATTCATTCAATAAGTATGTCCATACAGAAAGGACACATGCAACAAGCAGTCAATAGCCCTCTCCATTGACAAACTTGACAATTTACGCAATGATAAAACAGATAAAACCAGCTTGTACATGTGTTTTTCGAATTCCCAAATAGTAAGTAGGCAATACTAGACTAACAGAGGAAAACACTGTAAACGATTAGAGCAGGATAATTGTCACGCAAGGAATTTTGCCAATGTTTGCCTGTGTATGACAGCGCATCCATCGTTCTCCTGCGTAACACGTTGACTAAACAGCATATATTTCCAAACATTTGTACTTACAATTCTTTAATGAGCATTTTTGCAGTGTTGTCCGTGTATATGCAGCCTTCAGATTCCTAGTTTACTGGTATAAACTCAAAATCGGCCCCTGTATGTTTGACCCGCTGCGCCCCACGGTCTCCGCGGTTTTGCGCTCCTATTTTTCTTTAATTCACTTCCTGACAGACGCCGAAAGGGGCGCGGCGTCCTGGTGGCGACCACACCTCCAGTCGGTATCCCAGTAACCATCCTTATTCTAAACAAAACATACAAACCTGATACATACACACTATTTGTTGTCCATTGTTTGCGCTGATCACACACACATTCTTATTTCTAATGACAGAGGTGAGATAATTTTTTCTTATGCCTGGCCTGTACCACATGCCACAGAGAGGCATGTACTGTAGATAGCCTACTTATGAAAAACGGAATGCTCTTCAACTGAAATCTACCTAGGTCAAATGTTGTTATTTTTTAAAAGTAAAGTGCATTGGTTTGTAAGTTGTTTCACCTGTCACAGTGGTTCAGTTTCACTGAGATCCAATGTTATTCCAGTTCTCCTGGTTTCACTCCTCATTCAGGCTTATTGGCTGTGACAGTTGGTGGAGGGTGAACCCAGTAACACCCTGTGTTTTCTTGTGTTGGTCTGTTGGAACAGGTTAGTAGCAAACCCAGCAAGTCAAACTAGTGGCTCAGCCTTCAATAAGCTTGAGCAAGACTAGAGCAACACAAAGAATCCATCCATTCCAGACCTACCTCATTCCACTATCAAGGTCAGGTCAGGAGAAACATGAAACTGTGGATGCTACTATTGTCAACCACCTATGCTAACTTCATCTCGCTGTAAGTCAGAGGGGGCTGGTGGGAGGAGCTATAGGAGGACGGGCTCATTGTAATGACTGGGATGGAATTCAACACATCAAACATATGGAAACCTAATTTGACTCCATTTGACTCCATTCCATTTATCCCTTTTCAACAATTCCAATGAGCCTGTCTTCCTATAGCTCCTCCCACCAGTCTTCACTGCTGTACTTGTGTAAAACACTCCCATTACCGTCATGATTTTAGGTGAGATTTGAAAACATGCATTGTTACAGAATTATGCTTTTCACGTGAAAGTTCATGTTTACTTGAATTACCCCACAGCAATTAACCCCCAGGGATCAAGCAATTATCAAAAATGCCTAAATGTTTTTTGGGGATCGCGTTGTTCTTGTTTTAGGTATCACTTCAAGTGTTCTGCACCAGAAACATCCCGTTCTCACTCCAACTCTCTTAGTAGGTGGGTTAACGGCACCCACGACTAAATCCTTTGAATTGAGCAACTTAGATCGGGTGTAGTATTAAACTGTAATATCCTGTCCTCTGGTGGAGATTCAGCAGCATTACTTTATAATGAAACACCTCCTTTATCAGTAAAGGCCCTTTTTCTTTTTGGAAAGTTGCCAGCCCTTACGGACATGATTAATGTAATGTTGCCAGCCATTACAGACATGATTAATGTAACTCATCCTAGATTCACAAACTTTTGCAGATGCACAATCGAGAGCATCCTGTCGGGCTGTATCCCCGCCTGGTACGGCAACTGTTCCGCCCACAACCGCGAGGCTCTCCAGAGGGTAGTGAGGTCTGCACAACGCATCACCGGGAGCAAACTACCTGCCCTCCAAGACACCTACAGCACCCGATGTCACAGGAAGGCCAAAAAGATCATCAAGGACAACAACCACCCAAGCCACTGCCTGTTCACCCCGCTATCATCCAGAAGGCGAGGTCAGTACAGGTGCATCAAAGCTGGAACCGAGAGACTGAAAAACAGCTTCTATCTCAAGGCCATCAGACTGTTAAACAGCCATTACTAACAGAGTGGCTGCTGCCAAAATACAGACTCAAATCTCTGGCCACTTTAATAAATGGATTTAATAAAGGAATCACTAGTCACTTTAAATAGCACCACTTTAATAATGTCTACATATCCTATATTACTCATCTCATATGTATATACTATATTCTATACCATCCACTGCATCTTGCCTATGCCGCACGGCCATCGCTCATCCATACATTGATATGTACATATTCTTATTCACCCCTTTACATTTGTGTGTATTAGGTCGTCGTTGTGAATTTGTTAGATATTACTTGTTAGATATTGCTGCACTGTCGGGAACTAGAAGCACAAGCATTTCGCTGGACTTGCATTAACATCTGCTAACCATGTGTATTTGACCAATAACATTTGATTTGATGATTTGATTTGATCCTGACCACAAAAATGTGGCTAAAATGAAATCCACAATAGCCTAACCCTGAGAAGTGGGATTTCCCCCTAGGGTGGTTGGATTTAGGAGAGGTAGCATCTGCAGGCTTCCTCCACTTAAAGCAGACCATCAATGTTTTATTCTGTTTATATGTCATTCATAATATAGGTTATTTAACACATTTTGCATTAATAGTGATCGACAATCCACCACACTTTGAGGAAACGTGCAAAAACGTCAAATAATTACAAAACGGACACTTTATTTTACAAATTAATCTGTTTGTTTATTTTTTTCATATATTGATTTTTCTCATTTAGACAATGACTCAAAATGTCAATAACAATGGCTATAATGTGATAGAAGACAACAAAAAATGAGCTCCAATATACAGCATATAGACATTAAATACATATTGAAACAAACACCAAAAAGGAGAATGTAAAACAACAAAATAAACATTTGAGTAAAAAAATAAGGTACAAGTCAGGGAAAAGCATTGGTGTTTCAGCTGAAGTTCCCGCTCAATGTCTAAAAGTGACACACAATCATTAAAACCTTCTATCCAAAAATCATTGCTCGTCTTTCGTCGTCAGAGAATAGCCAGTCAATCAATCACACTTAACATCCAAGGGAAGGGGATAGTAGTAAAAGTATGTCACGTCTAGAAAAGAACTACGGGGACGGCATTCTGAGTAGAATGAGGGTTTAAGGTATGGCAGTGTAAAAAGTGCTGATTCTCCCATACTGAGGGAATGAAGATCATCCCAACCCCACATTCATTGTGCTGGAGTACAGTATAGCATCATTATCAGAATCCTCCTGCAATCTCTAGTCATATGTTCAAGACACAAGAACCAGTCTATCCAGGGCTATACATGAATTCTCCACAAGTCTTTCCTCCTTTCGCAAAATAAATTCATGTAAACGACAAGTAGAGTGATGTTCAATGTAAGGATGTTGAGGATGCCTAGACCTGTTTCTCTATCAGTGTGTGTGTGTGTGTGTGTGTGTGTGTGTGTAGATCCTTGAAACCAAGAGACCCAAACAGACAGGCCCAAAGAGCAGTCAGTAGCAATGAGCCATTCTACATTGCGGGACAGGGACCTACTGGACAGGGCATACAAGAGGAGAGACGAAGACCACCCAAGGTAAGTAACTTTGACTGAATATAAAAATAACCGATTCTTGCAGTTCCAATGTCATTCTTCTATGAATAAAAAAAAACGACTGGGAATACATTCTATGCTAACATGCAGAACTAGCAAGTGGTGCACTGTCTATGTTATATTTCAGTGCAGGCCATTCAGAATAATAGCATTGAGATCCTGATAAGAGGACTAAGGTGCATATGTGCCATTCAGTTCTCACTTATTTCATTGATGAAGCTTTTGGGGATTCTAGCATTGTCTCTCAGTTCCATCGCCAGTATGTGAAGGGTCTCTTGGGTGGGTGGTTTCTGTTTGTGTGAGACTGCAGTGGAGAAACAGGTCTGTCAGTGCAACAGTTCAGGACAGTGGTTTGAACATGGATGGATCAACGTGACGGGTCATGATGAGAGAGGGTGGGGCACCAACTTGCCGTATCCACGTCTCAAATCATCTGCACATAGAGAGGCAATCTGCTGGTTACATGGCTGTCTTTGGACGTGCTTCTGTGAGTGACTGAGGGAAAAGCAGGTGTCCCGTCCAGTCTAAATACTGCATCGGCGGACGTAGAGCTACATCAATCAAGTTGTCACGCTCTCTCTCTCCGGTGTATGTTAACTGCAACAGATCATTCAAGAACATAAAGTCCTATCATGACCTGCCTGCCCGCCCACCTGGGTCCCACGATCACACCGTTCACAACAGCTGCAAGAATGTGGATTTAGAAACAGATATCATATTCAAGCATCACTCTGTCTCCCTTTCTGATTCGAAAAGTGAATCAAGGTTCAAGTTGGAATTCAATAATTCAAGTAATTTGTCGCTACAAAGTGAGTCTTTGTAGGTGAGACCATAGCTAGATTGATAGATAGATGAACTAGTCTATGTTCCTGTCATTGAGAAGCACCTTTGTAATAAACATTGCATTATATAAATCCACATTCTTGCATTGTGTGTGTGTGTGTGTATATATGTATGTGGTTGGACAACAGTGTTTGTTCATAGGGTTATGTGTTGCCGGAAAAAGTAGATGACTGCTCAGCAACTCAGAGAAGTCCTTATTGCTACAGCGAATCAGAATTGAAATGCATCAATGTAATTCAGGTAGTGTAGAACAGTACCGGGTATAAGCCCATAGCAACCACAGTTCACCTTAAACTACACATCTCTCTATCTAAAACCCTATCTCGTCAAGCCATTTGTACTCAATCACATCTGTCTTGAAGCAGAACAAAAGCTTGAAGGGTATGTCAGTATCATATTGCAGGTAAAATACAGTTGATAAAACTATTACTTTTTGAAAAACAGATCTAACACCAAACAAAAATCTGTTCATCGTCAATAAAAAGAAAACACACCAAGTCAATAAGAAATTCATTCTGCACTACAAAGAGGACTGCCAATACAAGACCAGTCAGTGTATCCGGTGAGAGTGATATAGGCCCATGCATTGGAGCTTGATAACCAAGCCTACACTCTTAGAAAACAGATTATTATCATTCTAGAACCTAAAAGGGTTATTCGGCTGTCCAAAAGGGTTCTACCTGGAACAAAAAAAGGTTCTACCTGGAACCAAAAAGGGTTCTCTTATGGGGACAGCCGAAGAAGCCTTTTGGAACCCTTTTTTCTAAGAGTGTAGCTGTGCTGTACCCTATGTTGTTGTGGCATATTATAACTGGTAAGAGGTTTGTTTCAACCTGTGCCATGCTTTTGTTTGAAGCACAGTCACTAGCACAGTCACATAGTATTCCCTAGAAGTAAAACGCTGGCCTGCATACTGCACACTGGAAACCCATTGGCCTAATCACTTACTCAAATGGGCTCAAAGCACAGCTATCGACTCAGGCTTTTATCTAGAGTGCTGATGTTACAAAAAAAACAAGCTTTTGCTTTCTTGTCTCCCTAGAGCTGTTGGAACAGTCTTGAAACGACAGCTTCTCTGTGGCTTTAACCCTCCACGCCTCTGTTGTCTTCAACAACAAAACTAGAAGACTGAGTCACAAGGTTTGGTCTTTGAGACACTGGAAGGAACACTCGCTAGGTGAGAAGGTTACGTCGACTAGCTTCTGAAGGTTGCATGAGGTTCCATTCTTACCAATTAATTTACAATGAACTATCCCCAACATTACGGGCAACGTTACAGAACCTAATGGGAACGTTATGGCGGTATGAACTCTTAGCACCATTTAGAGTACTGAAACGTCTATACAACCTGTTTTCGCTTATACTTCTAGTTCAATCCACTTGCGACGATAGAGAGGCATTGACGTGTAACAACCACGGAGACAAATACAGACCTATCGCCAACAACGCTCCAACAACGCTCCAATAACATCCTAATCATAAAACCAATTCTCAGGGTGTGAAGTAGAGGACCTCCAGGGCAGTATGAGACTAACTTGGATCAGAATTAGAAAGTGAGGCGATGTCGTTACTGGCATCATTGAAAACACATGTAAAAACACTGGTGGTTGGGTATTATAATTGTGAGGAGCACGTCATCTTATCTGGTTCAAGTCACCACATCCAGCACTGGAGGACTTTGACATGGCGTTGAACGCTTGCTCTGGTTCTTGCTCTGGTTCTTTTTGCTGGGCGACACGGAGAACCAGTGTCCTCTTTTTGCACTGACAGGCAGGCAAGAGTGAGCATGGCATCGTTGACAAAAATGAAATAAAAAAAACAGAGAACTGAAACAAAGAGGAGACTGGAAGGGAGGAGAACGCCGTGGAGATCCTCCTCCCTCTTCTCTCCTTTCTCCTCAGTTCACAGACCAGCGGCTGTCCTTTCCCATTCCAGTTGTGAGAAGATGAACAATGTCCGTTTAGTGGTGTGTCCCTGGAAAAGGAACCGTGCGTGTGTGTGTCGAAGAGGTTTCACAACACGTGTGTTGTTGCGTTTCTTTCACAGTGTACATAGTCGATGATGTGTTGGGGAGTGTAAAAGTGTGTGTGTGTGTGTGTGTTTATCATAGTAGTTCTCTGAGATTTGTGATCATATACTGTATGTGTGTGTATATGTGTATGTGTCGAGTGCTTGTGTGTATGTGTTCATATGTGTGTATGTGTCTGTGTGTGAGGGGGGGAATGTAAGGGACTTGAAGTGTGTGTGTGTGTGTGTGTGTGTGTGTGTGTGTGTGTGTGTGTGTGTGTGTGTGTGTGTGTGTGTGTGTGTGAGAGAGTATCGTCTGAGTGCAAGTGCAGACGGTTAGAGGGACCGGAGTTGGTGGGTGAGATTGCGATTCATCATACAGTTCAGTCACACCTGTGACCTCTCCCCTCCTCACTCTCTCCGTTCCTCCTTCTCTTTGTTGAAAAAAATAATAATCCCCGTCCGTCAGTCTGTCTCTCTAGACGAAGGCCTCGTGCGTGCTGCCGTTGTTGATCTGGACGTAGATCTTGGGGTCCTCCTCGCGCTCCTGCTTCTGGCGTTGGAGCTGGCGACTGTAGCAGAGCAGGTAGAGAGGCAGGCAGAAGCCCAGCACCGTCAGCCCCAGCAGGCCCACGTTGACCTGCACACAACCAAACACAGGAAGTGACATCATCAGTCAGAAGAAAGGAGCGAACGGCTCTGCTGTTTTCACATCGGGGCAGCACTGTGTGCTATGACATGTACTCTGGGCAGATTACTTTAGAACAAGGTGGCTGCTACACATCACTCGTATACAGTAGCCTTTGCAGCATTATGCTCATAGCACATGAGTGTACTTGGGTCTTCAGCATTAGTGAGCAATAGGTGTCCTGTAGTTTGTGTAAGCCTGGGAAGGGTGAAAGGTCGTTGCTCTCTTACCCATAGGGGGTCTCCCTTCAGGGGGCCCATCATGGCCATGAAGAGGGGCTGCTGCAGCAGGGCAAACAGGGCGCTGATGAGGGACTGCATGCCTGTCAGACTGCCAAACTGAGACGACGGGTACCTAAGGAGGACAAACAGCATGAGGCGCTTGTGTGGAGGGGACTGTGCACACGCACGCACGTACGCACACACACACACACACACTCCGGAGACACTTACACAGCAGCATACAACCCTCCAACCGCAGAGTGGATGAATCCTCTCACAATGGTGTGCAGAATAAACGATAGAATCTGAGGACAGAGAAGAAAAGAGAAATAGTTCAACATGATGTGTTCTAGAATCTACAGGCCCAGGGCATGCATGTTGCCATGTCCCTCCATCCTAAAATGGAGTCCATGTTTAATAAATAATGACTGGACAGAAATCTTCCCAGTACTGGGTTGGAAATAACTTGCATAACTTGTAATGGCACTTCTGTCCGCCAGGGGACACTGTTGCATTAAATAACTCAGCTGCAATAACATGTGAGTCACTCGCCCTCTTTCTTTCTCTGCACCAAGATCACTCCCTTTGGGTCTAGGTGAGCTTTACAAAACACTGGGATACACGCAGTGAAATGTGTGCTTCTCCACCGCACCTAGAGGAGAGAGAGAGAGAGACGGAGGAGAGGAAACAGAGGGACGAGTTACCTGGAGAGGGAGGCTGGGGACGAGGCAGGTGACCCCAAAGCCTATCAGTAGCAGGTTGGTGAAGATGAAGGCCCGGGTGGCGTTGGTAATCTTCTGGATCTGTCTGTCCCGACGCTTGGGCTGGGTGAGATCTCTATCAGAGGGGACATCACATGTTACACACAGACTTATACTCTCTGGTCATACAGATTACAGTCTTGTGGATACGGTCTTGTGGATGCTAGGGGCGTATGTGGGAGGCAGGGGAATGCTCTTTTGGAGTGTGTGTGCATGAGTGAGCGTGTGCGTGCGAGCTTGGGCGCGTTCGAGCGTGCGAAACTCACCTTGTGCCCGGCTTCGCGTTCTCATCCTCGCACTCTTTGAGCTTCCAGTCCATAATGTACCCGATCACCGGGGCTGTCATCAGACACAGCAGCTGCAGCACTCCGAAAATGGAGGTGTACACACTCACTGTGAACGGCAGCAGAGACAGAGACATGTTATTCCCCAGGACTACTGCCTCCAAAGCTTACACGCCATCAAAATAGCATGGTGTTCACAGCAAAATGGACAGAGTTGCAGTTTAGGTTATGATTCATGAGGTAGGCCAGAGTCTTGAGTCAAAGTGAATCAGTGTCAGAGGCAGAGAGGGGAATAGATGGGCTGTGCTCATCTAATCTAGCCTGAAGTCTTACCTGCTTCCATCTTCTCCTCTGCAGAGGCAGTAAGAAGTCAGTGTGACAGGAAGAGGAAGAGGAAGAGAGACAGACCAAGAAGAATTAGCCGAAGCAATTCAGAGACTGAAATAAGGGCAGTGTGAAACAACTCCAGGGTGAGCGAGATTACAAAAGGAGGTTACAAGATTGCAAGAATGACAAAATAGCAATTATGTGACGAGTCGTGAAGTAAACTACTAGATTAACACTACAAAGGATTGATAGCTTTTCATGTCCGTGTTCCAGGCACATTTTCAAGGCGCACACACACCTGTGCTGAAGTCTCTGTCGGACAGCGACTCCAGGATGTTGTTCATGGCTCCCATGTAGAAGATAAGTCTCAGCTGGGTGACACACATGGTGATCAGGCTGAGCATAAAGATAGGACTCAGGACACTCTTCATGAAGGACTGGGCTGTGGACACACAGGAGGAGAGACAGATCAACAACAGCAACAGAACACGGAGGGTGACACACAGGATTCTAATATTTCGCATCAGATTGGAGTGATGTTTCACTGTGTGTACTGTACAGGATGGGCCGTCTTTTCATTTGCTCCACATGCTGTGACGGAAAACTACCAGGGCAAGCTACTTCACCTCAGAATCAACATGGAGGTAGGGAAATAGGGAAGCTCGAAGTCTAAATAGTCCACGGGTCCCTGGGTGGCAAGGTAACATGTGGGGGCCCGCGCTGTAAGCAAAGGGGCCTGGGGCCATGGTCCGTTAATCATCTACTGATCTCAAAGCTGTAAAAGCTGCGGCAGGGCAGTGGAAAAGTCTTAATGGTCACGCCACAGATGTGTCCAGCGTTTATTACCCAGTGCTGCAGGTATCTCTCTGGAGACTGGACCATAGTTGACATACCGGCTGGACAAGGGGCTTAGAGGCTGGTACATGAGAGCAGGTGGTTCTAACAGTCTGTCTCTGTCTATAACACTGGGTCTCCCCTGTGTCCTGGACCCATAATATGTGCTATTCACAAAGTGTCTCAGAGTAGGATCTGGGATCAGTTTGGTCTTGCAGATCGTAATGAATAAGAGGGGGGGGTGTGATCCTACATTCTTGACTGGCACACTACAGTATGTGACCACAGCAGGATCAACAGTCGTCATGACACAAAACAGTCTCGTAACGGGTTGGTTGGTATAAGAACCAATCCACAAAAAGAAGTCCCATCCTTTCAACCAAATAGATCACCACCATCACATACATCAGAATGATGAGTGGGCAAACAGAGACAGACAGACAGACAGACAGACAGACAGACAGACAGACAGACAGACAGACAGACAGACAGACAAGGAGAGCGACAGACAGACAGGGAGAGAGAGAGAGAGAGAGAGAGAGAGAGAGAGAGAGAGAGAGAAAGGGAGAGGGGCCCCTTGAAAACCTCCTGATACATGGAACTTGTCCAGCAGGGTTACAGAACCGCGGGCATCCATCCTGTGTGTATAATGACCCCCCCAGAACCCTTACTGACTGCTACCTGCCCTCTGGCCCCTCTGGCCCGCCCCACCACCGCCACTTGAGCAGCACTTCTTGGAATGCGGTCCGAAACGATTGCACGGTCCGTTTGGTACCAAAGAGAGCCTGCAGAGAACCACAGGGCGCCCCGCTGGGAGTTTGTGACCCGAGGGCCGAGCCCGAGGGGGCGCGGAGGGGGCACAACAAGGGCGTGGAGGGGGCACGTGGCTGATTTGAGGGTGTTTTGGAGGTTTGTGGCTGATTGCAGTGTACAAATCTGGGTTAAGGCAAAATTCACAGCCAGTTGCGCATTTGCAGGATTTAATTTGGGAGAGGGAGGATGGCCTTGGTGACCTCAGAGCCAATGACAGCGCTCCCTCAGACAAGCTGGCAGCTGGGACCTAAACACTGGCTGGTGGGCGAGCCCACTCTGAAACCTCAACATTGCACCGTTGTAGTTAGAGCCCGTATTTACAAAGAGTTATAGAGTATGGAATAGAATCCATCACAGAGGAACAGTCGACCATATTCTAGATCTAGACCTGTGTCTAGGATCAGTTTAGCCTATTATATCATAACAAATATGATTATATGAAAAAGTGGGGGATCTGACCCAAGATCAATACAAGCTACAGGCCCAGATCTAGCATATGGTTGACTGTTTACCTCTGTTTACCCATAAAGCAGGGCTACAATGATCCATTGTATTGTTGTGTTGGATGTATTTTTCTCCTATCTAAATTCTACACCATGGCTGGAGCAGGATGTTGTGTTGGACAGTTTTTGCGGGTCTTTTAACATCAGACAGGTTTCTGGCAGACATGTCCTTTGTTGTCCAAATGATGTGTAACAATGAAACTGGCAAGCTGGCTTTTGGCTTCATGGAGTATGGATTTGTGGAGGTACAGAGCTTGAAACCCATGATGGCAAATTCATTTTGAGAATGAACCCCATCACACTCACAATGTGCACAAAAAATGCACAGTCATTATTTATTTTCCTACTCTCCATCTGAAAGACATCAAATGCATCATGTTCTCTGGTCTGGGATGGACAGATGTGGCCTGGCCAGACACTTACATTCCTCCTGGGACTTGGACTGGACCTCCAGGTCAACGGTGGAGAGACACAGCTTGTTGCCCTCCTGTTGGGCCAGCTCCGTGGGGTTTTGCTTCATGCTGTTCCCCACGCTGAGTCGTCTCCCCACCGTGGTCACCTGGCGGTAGAACTGCTTTCCAGTGATCTTATGGTCAAAGCCCAGCCAGCTGAACTTGATCTTCACACTGAGGGAGAGAGACAGAGAGACAGAGAGACAGAGAGGGAGAAGGGGAAGAGGCCAAAACAGAGGAAAGGATGAGACTAAATCCAGCTGTATGAGAGCAAAGCCAGTTGAGCTCCTCACCTCATTAGCTTTCCTGTACACAGGGCCTCAAGCCCTCGCCATGCTGCAGAGGAAAGTGTGCTGGGGGATGTAGTGTACTGAGCTCCAAGGAGAATGGAGACTATGGACGGCCTTAATATTCCAACTCCAGCTTAAGTAGATGAACCTCAAGTCCTAGTATTATCCCCTAAACCTGTTATTGTTGGCTAATATTAGGTTAGAACTAATGCTATACTGTAACTAATAATATAAGTTATATCACATAATTGGTGATATAAGTAGCAAATACTAGTAATACTGAACTAACATTAGGTTACAGGAATGTCTGGCTATTTTTAGGTTACCAGGAATGAAAATATGATGTAAAACTAATAATAACTAAGAAAGCAAACTCATTTTATGTTAAGGAGTGTGATGTTTAGGAGTGTGATGTTTAGGAGTGTGATGTTTAGGAGTGTGATGTTTAGGAGTGTCTTACGTGTAGTCCATATCCTCAGGTCCAGGGAAGGGCTCCAGGGGCCAGTTGAAGAAGCAGTTGATGAAGACGAGGCCAGCGCAGGCAGCCCACACCAGCAGGATGGTGATGAAGGTGGCTCCTAGGTCATAGATCACCTGACGAGAGAGGAAGCGGGGACCAACAACCACAACATTAGCCTCTGTGTCCGACCTTCACACTGCCGTGAGGGAATAGGAAAGTAAAGTCAAACAGGTAGCCCTGATAGTAGAAAGCATAGTTAGCCTTGATAGCTAACCTCCATAATGGTGTGCATGCATAATGATGTGCATGAGTGCGTAGACTAGCTAAGTAGATGTGTGTGTAAGTTACCTTGATCCCAGGGAAGGTGACAGCGGAGGATGCATACGATCCAATCATGAGAGCGATGAAGGTGGAACGAAGGTCACCAAACATATTGGGAAGCTGAGGAGAGAACACAAGAAAGAGACAGGACATAAGATTAGGCCACACTTGAATCAGACCAATGCAGTCACGTGCATAAAGACTCTTGTGTAAAAACACGTGCATAAAGACTCTTGTGTAAAAACACGTGCATAAAGACTCTTGTGTAAAAACACGTGCATAAAGACTCGTGTAAAAACACGTGCATAAAGACTCTTGTGTAAAAACGCATGAATAGCCATAGAGACGCTCAGTCACCGTTTTTCCAAAAATGGAAGGCATGACATCATATTAGGAAATTGTAAATATGTTTTTGGGAGGTTGTTGACAGAGAATGAGTGATGTGGGTGGAGTCTTGGTGATGCTTTCCCCACACTATTTATGACAGAGTGAGAGAAAGTCCAGAGCAGCTTGCATATGTAGCCCTCTTCTTGAGCTTAAAGCACAGGCTGTTCCCAACTCAACTCCTAACTGTAAACAACTGTCCTTGAGAGGAGAAGGAGGGAGAGAGGGGTAGGGGAGGAAAGGAAGGAGGGAAGGAGGTAGAGGGAGAGAGAGTAAGAAAAATACAATTTTAAATAACAACATATCTCCACTGTGTGTGCACTTGAATCTCCCATGACAGAGTCGGGGAAGGGAAAGGGAGGGAGAACAAAAACACCACTGATAGAAACACCAGCACAACAACTCCTGAACAGAGCTGTTTCATGGCATATTTGTTGAACTGGGTCATAGTTCAACAGTTCTCCAAGAACTCCCCCGAAACAAATCTCTCCATCCGTCCATCCACCCTCACCACAGGTTCCCTGCTTGTCCGAGCCATGGAGGAAATCTCTCACCTCGTGCCGTGGCCTCCCCAGACGGCATTACCCTTGACCACTAATTTGAACAAAGGTTAACGGCAGAATCAAAACGGCCCACATGACAGCTACACTAACAATCACATTCCAGTACTCCTGGAGAAGTGAAATGAGCTGGGACCATCTCTATTATGACACTTACAGTAGGAGTGAGTAAAGCTCTACTGCAACTCAACACTGGTGCCTCGTTGTCAGGACAAGAAGAGGTGTGTGTGTTCATATGTGTGTGTGTGTGTGTGTGTGTGTGTGTTTTGTTTCACTATCCTTGTGGGGACCAGAAGTGGGGACATTTCTCCAGTCCCCACAAGGAAGAAGGGTATTTTAAGCTTATGTGTTAGGGTTACAATTAGGGTTAGGGGTTAGGTTTAGGGGTTTGGGGTTAAGGTTAGGTTAAGGGGTTAGGAAAAATAGGATTTTGAATGGGAATCAATTGTTTGGTCTACACAAGGTTAGTAAAACAAACGTGTGTGTGTGTGTGTCAGGCTGGCAGATAGAAGAGAGAAACACTGGTCTTATGCAAGGCTACCTCTCCACCATCACTCATAGCACTCTACCAACCTCCCACTTAGCACAGCTTCAATCAGCAGTGTTGGCTGTGGCATTGCCCTGGAATAAACTCATATGGAATATGCTGAATAATGTGCTTGAGCATCATCAGGGATGTGATTTCCATTGCTCTGCTCTCCTCAGTTCCCCTATCTGTCACCACCAGACCGTCAGTGTGTCATCAGACTATCACATGACTTTCAATGACCTCACTGAGTCAGTTACAGACAGACAGACAGACAGACAGACACAGCCCAAAACAGTTACTAACCTATGTCCCAGTCACCCTTTGTCTGTCTGTTCTGCTAATATTTTTGTGTACCAGGTTTGGATGTATTGGAACGAGTTCACCTGCCTTTGATCAAATTAAGGACATGCGGGGGAAAGGGGAAAATAATGAATTGTCAACAGAAGGTAGAGCCTAAAACATCAACAGCATCTGAAGGTCCAAACCAGCTCCCAGCTTAAATGCTGCACTTACTGTAGGTGCCTCATTAGTTTTAGTGGTCTGAAGTCAGTTTGACTTAGAGTTACTGTGGTGGTTCCCAAAACAAACCACCACGGGCAAGTTTCTCGTTCACGTGCAGAAATCAAACCACATAATTATGTTGTTTAACTATGACATAATAAGAAGGATATCCAACTGTCAATGTAATGAAGGAGGTAGATTTACAGCTTGTGAGAACAGGCAAGTTCAGGTTGGGAAACAGGATCTGTGTCACTTAGTTAAAAAGTCCAGGGGCGCTACATTGTAGAACATTCAGATATAAATACTTTCTAGGATGTAGAATAAGGAAATCACGTCAGCACTAATAATGACATCTCTCTCTGCAACGTTGAACAATGTTTGCCTACTGACCCTGATAGCAGTGCAGCCATGAGTTTCCTAATCTACCTGGCCACAGTACCAGTGCTCCAATTTCGGGAACACTTCCTGAATTCTACTCCATCAGGCATGACTAAATACAGTGTTCAGAGGCAGAAACGACAACCCAGGGCTGGTTAATGATTGACCAACTCTTTTCTCTCTAGGCCAATCTCAGTTAACCTGAGACATTACCTGTTCCTGTTTCATGAGTACTGTCTCTGGTTGCATCCCAAATGGTACCTTGTTCCCTACATAGTGTACTACTTTTGACCAAGTCCCTATGGACCCTGGTCAAAAGTAGTGCACAGTATAGGGAATGGGGTGCCATTTGGGGCACAGACCCATCTCTGTTAGCTATGCTAGAGCCAGGAGGAAAAGGCAGGGTCAATACAAATGGTGGACTGTCTGCATTCACCTACCAATCTCTATTTGGCTCCATTTTGGGATCTGAACAGTCATGGAGATAAAAGTCTGTTTGTAGAGTGTTGGACTATGAACAGTGTCTAACTCTATAGGATGTACTGGAAGCTAAACAAGGTTGCTCTGTAATTCCATTCCTTTACTTTTAGATGTGTGTATTGTTGTCAATTGTTAGATATTTCTGCACTGTTGGAGCTAGGAACACAAGCATTTCGCTACACCCGCAATAACATCTGCTAAACATGTGTATGTGACCAATAACATTTGATTTGTTGTGGGGGATCAACAACATGATGGGCAATCCAGTAGTCTTTAACCGATACAGGCTGATAACTGTGGCTCTATACACTGCGGTCAGTGCCGTGTTTGTGCCCTGAGCAGATAACAAAATGTCTGCAAAGTGATGAAACTCGGCTACGTGCTAGTAGATATCACTTGAGAAAATTGAGAAAATCCCTATCTGAAATGCTGAGGGACGTTTGCAGACAGTAAAGAATGCCTGTGGTAAGCAGTTTTTCTCTAAAGCCATTTAAGGACGCAGTCCTATCCTAATCTAAGTAAATACTACACATTCTACACTTTGCATATCAAAATGTTGCTTACAAGGAGAGGTGCATGAGTGTCTCAAATATGTGCACTGCAGTTCTACTTGGAAAACAAACCCTAGCCAGAAAACAACCCATTGCGTCTGGGTTCATCTGATTATTTTGTGTGACGGCAGCAATGATTGTTATCTTTAGTGCAGCAGGCGGAGAAAAAAGTGGGAGAGAAAAGAGGAGAGTGGAAGAGTGGAATAACTAAAAGCCTTTGAGGCACAAAGGCCAGAGAGAACAGACAAGGAGGAAATGGACGGAAGAGGGGAAACAGAGAAGTGAAAGAGAGAAGAGGGACTGCTGTTGCGTAAAAGCTGTAGTGCTTACTGGGCTGGTTCTCAGCAGCCAAAGGGAACCAGTACAAACCGGTCCAATCCTGACAGGACAGAACTCCATCATAAAATGAGTCAACATGCTGTGTCCCTGACGACCACACGCAGGCAACACCGGCCTGAATATCTCCATCTCTGTGCCATCACTCTACCACTCTCTCTCGCCCTCTTTCTCTCTTTCTCCCTCTGTCGTCAACACTTTGTTTTGCAGCACTGGCCTTGTGAATCCCTATCCACTCCTACAGGACATTAAACCTACAGCCGAGTGTACAGTGAAAGCAAAAACAACAGCATGTGCAGCCGTTGACTGCCTCTACGACCCATCCATGTCCTTTAATAAGGAAATCAACATGACCCTGCGATCAGTCCTCCACAGTCTATTAGTGTCATCAAGCACCAGTTAGCAAGTCAACATCTGATGCTAGGACATTTTACAGGCAGGGGGGTGTCAGTGTTCATGGTGGCGACCCTGTCTGAGTAGAGAAGAGCTATTGTTAGTCTAGCATGGTCCAAGATCTGTTTGTGCTTTCCTGGCAAGAGAACGACATATGCAAATGTGGGACTAGCACAAACAGATCTGGGCCCGGGCTATCATTAGTCCACCTCAGCATTCATCTCTCTACCCCTTCCATCGTTCTCTTTCCAAGTGCCAGGAAGCAGTAAATAAACATCTAGGTTTATCGAGCCAGACTGAAACTTAATTCCCCCCAAGGACCTAATGACACAAATCCCGGAGAGGGATTGGGCCCAATGAAGAAGTCCTAAAATAGAAAGGATTAGTGTTTCATGCAAAACATGACTCAGAGATAATAGAATCATCTTAACACGTGCCGCAATGTACAAGAGGAGGAGCGCTGTGTGTGTATGCATGTGCGTGTGTATGCATGTGCGTGTGTGCGTGGGAAGAGTGCAGAGAGAGGGGCTGGGGGGAAGGTCTGGTTGAGAGAGAGAGATGGATAGAGGAAGGTTAGGAGAGATATCTGCAGTGGTGATTACTAATACTATGGCTGACTGAGGGAGAGACTGAGTTCAAAGCTATTAAAGAGAAGAGGGAGGGAGGGAAGGAGAAGAGAGAGGGAGAGACAGACAGCCTGCTGCTGGTAACCGGAGAAGGGCTGCGGGCAGACAGTGATCGGCTAGGCACTTTACTGTTAGAAAACAGAGGTGTGTAGAGGAGAGCTCTCTTTTGCAGCCTTGGGTTCTCCTCCACTTGTTTACTGCAGCTGTACTGCCTGGGACACAGAGTGCTGAGTGTGCAATCATAGGAAGAGAGAGTGAGGGAGGGAGGGAGGGGGTAAGCTGCTAAACCACCCCCTTCAGCAAATTAGAAGAACCAGGAAGAAGAGAACACATTGAAACAAAGAAAAAAGGTGATGGAGTAGGGGTATCGCGGCGCATAGCTTTCCTTTCGTGTAAACCTACAATCCAGATGACTTTGAAACACAGAATAAACCTAAACATAATCATAGCAACTGTCTGTGGGGGACAAACTCAATGACTTCAGACTGATTGAATGAGATACAATGTATCCATTTCGTCTTTTGTGGGGAAAAAAGGGTATATTTGAATAAAAAAAAGTTTACAAAATCTTCTGTGAAAACCTTTGACCCCCATACCCGGGAGGAGAAGAAGAACGTTCAGAAGAAAAAAGGTCCCGCTGCACAAGAACAACATGAACCCAGACCAGCAGTGTAAAACACACTGTTAGTCAGAGCAAGGAATTACCGCAGTGAGGTTACTGCAACAGAACAGCTGAAACAACGCCAGAGGCCAGTTCTTTGGCACTCACACAAGCACACACACACACACACATGTGAGGGAACTAAACAGCCATAGCAGGACAGGCTGAGACATGCTGGCGTGGGGAATGAATGAAACCAGAGAAAATTAATACAACACCTACAGTATGGGAGTGGGAGTGGGAGTGGGGGGGCAGAAGAAATCGGCTGGGCAGCTTCTGGGTGCAGTGGTAGTGTGTGAGTGTGCCAGCCAGACAGACAAACAGACCCCTGCAGTGGGGGGTGGTGGGGAGGCCAGGGGCAGGAAACTGCCAGGGAGGGGTTGAACGAACCCCAGCAGCGCAAAGTGTGACTGCCTTCCTACTTCCTGTTTGTCAGCTCAGCATACCGTGTCTCTTTTCTCTCAAAATTATTGTGCGTGTGTCATTGTCTGTGTTTTATCTACGCAGATAAACAATGAAACAAGGAAATCACGTTATCTGTAAACACCATTGTGTCAGTGAAAACCCGGCCGGTCCTAAGGCAAGATCAATCAGAACATTTAGTCTAGCTGCCTGTGAACCCTGGCGGTCTGGGCCACCCAATCAAAGGGCTGCGTCCCTGTCAGGATCATGAATAAGTAATGAGGAGGTGTCTTTTTTAGGCTCTCAGCTGGACCAGAGCACAGTTGAATAATTGATTTCTAAGGCAGGGTCTGTCTCTCTCCTTTTCCTTCTGCACGTGGCCTCCCTGTGATGCAGCACTTTCTCCATGCTGATGACACCCCCATGGGAGGGTTTACGACATGTCCCGCCCGCCCACCCCTCTCTCTTCGCTCCCCTCTCCACGTCTCTCTCCTCACTCCTCTCTCTGCTCCCCTGTCTCCCTACTCCACCCTGCACCCTAGCACTCTCCCCTCCGCCACTGTCCCCATCCCCACCTCTCTCTGCTCACTCCCCTCCCCAGCCTCTCCCTGCAGTACAGGTGAAGACACCACTTACCGTGAGGGAAGTAAAGGTCATGCACATTCCTCCGAACCCGTTCAGTGCCAGAGCAAAGAATATGAGGATGGACAGATCTGTACAGGGAAAACACATGTGTTAAGGAGACGGGGTGGAACAGACATACATACTGTACTAGAATAGAACGTTGAGTAAATAAAGAAAGAATGAAGAAATATACATACTCTTGGGGTCGCTCGATCCATAAGCGATCAGGACACATGAGAAGGCAAAGCAGGTACTGAAATAACAGAACAGGTTGAATATGAGGAAGGCTTTTCATACAAAGACAGACCCAAGTCAGAAATAGAACATAAAAACATATGCAGCAGGAAGTTGCGGGCACTAAAAGTATTAAACCCTGTACCGAGGTTTTTGTGACAATCTCAATAAAACTTTAGAGTGCCGTATTTGCATGTGCATTGCGGCAATTATTCTGCCAATACCGCCACCCCACTTCTGACACCAATATAGCGAATTTGTGGTCCAGCCCCTGCCGGGACTCAAACCTGGGTACAGAGACTGTCACCCCAACACCTTAGCTTAAATTATAGTGGCCGCAACTGTACCTACCACCAACTGTACATACCACCTTGTCTCTGTTCTCTTACCTGCCGAGCAGCCGGAGCTTGCGGGGGCCATACTTGTCCATGACAATGCCCAGGGGCAGAGTGATGGCACTGAGGAGGAAGGAGCCCACAGTGAAGGCCAAGTTCAGCATCTCATCCTGGTCCTTACAGATGGGCCAGCCGTTCATCTGGAGGTACTCCTCCTCCACCACAGGGCTCTGGGTGATCCCCTCTTCATCCCCAACCAGGACTGGCTCAGACTGGTTTTGACTCGTGCTGTTACCTGGAGGCACAAGTGAACTTTATGGAACCTTCAACTTCATGATCCCAGAGGGAAAAAAAGATTTAGCATCATACATAGACGATATCAAAACATACATTAAAAAGAGATTCCTGGTGTTTTGGTAGAGAAATGAATCATGATCAGACTATCAACACGTGATTGGAAAAGACAGTCGTGCTAATTTGATCAGAAGACCCACAGACGAAACAATCACTCTAAAGTTCCTTCCAAAACTTCACATTCTAGCTTGATTAGATAGAATGTGCCTATTGGGAGAATGTTATGGACCATCTGAATGATGAAAACATTCTGAGAGTGCAGATTGAATATACGTTTGTTTGGGGTTGGATTTCAACATTTCTTGCGTAAGTGTTCTAAGAAACGTCCTCCCTCACTTGAGGCCATTGATTTCAGAGGAAACATCTTGAAAAGTCATCCATCCACCTCAAAGGCACGCCTATATTTGTGTTTGATTTGTGTCTCGTGTGTCTCTTCCTGAGACAGTGAGAGCCATGGACAGGCCAGGAAGACAGAAAAAGCTCAGTGAATGATACTAAGAAACTGCTGGGATCAACAAGCTGCAAAAAATTGCTGGAAGACACTCTGAACCCCCATGCAAGGCAGCTCCATGGCAACCCAACCACCTTAGCACCCCCAAACGTTCCCAAAGTGAATCCCCAAGAGGATAGAGACAGAGTGCTCCAACCATCAGTCATTTATGTCCATCTTTCATACTTCATAGCACTGTTTGTTAAAAAGGACTGGAGACCAGTGACTTGGTTATGAGGCTTGTTACTGTTGTTGAGGAGAGAGAGAGAACTGTAGACAATACCCTAGTCTCCATGAGTTTAACTCAGACAAAACAGATAAAACTAAAGACTATGATGACAGCCTTGACAGTGACAAGTCTCGTAAAAAAATATGTTTAGTGGCCTCGGGGAGCTAGTAAGGCATTGAGTAAGGGCCTGGGGGAGGATAGGATGCAAGACAAACTGTTATTTTTTCAGTGTTTTTTTCAGGTGATGTGACTCCGGACAACCTCTCCAAAAACCTTTGGTAACAAGATGTTTTTCATGCAGTCTTGAAAAGCAGGTTGTTGTTTTCTTGAGGGTGAGGCTGTGAGTAGACATGGCTGTATTATATAATATGTAGGTTAAAGGTCATGGTAGATGGTAGTTAACACATAGGTTAGCAGAAGGCCAACGGCAGCTGGGCCTGCCTGGCTGGGGGGGGGCTCTTACTGCTGAATAATCCAGACAATGTGAGCCTGTGCTGCTGCTGAGTCAATAAGGGAAGCACCCTGAGCGATGCAGAGCACAAACACTATGTTAGCGCAACAAAGACCTCATAACGCCTTCAAACAAAACACTGTTCCCTTCTCTGTTCTGAGGGTTTACATCGTGATTCTAATGACTCGCAAAACATCCAGTTTCATTGAAATCACATGCCACAAAAACGATTGTGACGTTATTGCTCTGATACTACAGTTCACCTAGCCTAAAATATTTGAATAAAACTTTTTCCGCATTTACCTAGCTAGGGCCTGCAGCTATCTTCCTTGTAATTTAGTCTAAATTAGAACATTCAGACTCTAAGGCCATGCTCTAACAAGATTATTACATCGCCAACATAATAAGAACATAATGTGATTTGTCATCTTTAACCTGATCATCCATCAGGGGGAAATGGTTGTGTTTCTTACTCATGTCAAAAAACAAACATTGCTTTGTGTAATAATCAACTAATCAATCTTCAACGAATCTATCATTCGATCTGCCCATGCTGTGTCAATCTCAATGCGTCTGACCCGATCACTTATCAGTGATACATGTAAATGACTGACAGAATCAAGCGGAAAGATGAATGTCTGCATTTCCTCACATTGACTCATCGGAGGAAGCCAGAGATAACCAACTGACAGTATTTTCCATCATCATCGTCGGCATTTAAAGCTCTATCTATTTCAAAGCAGTGAGCAGACAGAAGATTCATCAACTCCAGATAATGTCCTCTCTGTCCTCCCTAACACCGCAAACATCCCACTGTTACTGAGCGCTAATAACACTGAGACAACACTGATTCAAATAGTTGGCTAATAAGAGCTGGAAGGAAGCTAGCCTGGTGCCAGATTTTAAAAAGGAAACAAATATGTTTTAATGTCACATACACCGGATAGGTGCAGTGAAATGTGTTGTTTTACAGGGTCAGCCATAGTAGCACGGCACCCCTAGAGCAAATTCGGGTTAAGTACCTTGTTCAAGGTCTGTTTTTTCTGTCTTGGCAACTCCTATGGTCAAGCCCAAACAAAAGTTGTCAAGACAGCACAAACAGATCTGTGACCATGCTAGTTTAAGGAAGCCGGTAAGGCTGAGTTCTGTCAGGTAAGTGCTTTGGGTCAGAAGGTGGGTGAGGTGAGGGGTAAGCGGGGAGTCCTCTCTACTCTCTCTCGTCTGCTGAAATAACTCTCATTCCACACTTCCACTCATTCCACACGGGCCCTGACACAGACACTCCAGCTATGTGCCCCTGCCATAGACTTGACCTTAAAGCAGAGGAGGAGGGGGGGTCAAAGACAGGGACACCATTTTCTAAATATTTTTTTATTTCACCTTTATTTAACCAGGTAGGCTAGTTGAGAACAAGTTCTCATTTACAACTGCGACCTGGCCTAGATAAAGCAGAGCAGTGCGACACAAAAAACAACAGTTACACATACAATAAACAAACATACAGTCAATAACACAATAGAAAAAAAGTATATATATAGTGTGTGCAAATGAGGTAAGATAAGGGAGGTAAGGAAATAAATAGGCTATAGTGGTGAAATAATTACAATTTAGCAATTAAACACTGGAGTGATAGATGTGCAGAAGATTAATGTGCAAGTAGAGATACTGGGTGCAAAGGAGCAAAAAAAATTATAATAACAGTATGGGGATGAGGTAGTTGGATGGGCTATTTACAGATGGGCTATGTACAGGTGCAGTGATCTGTGAGCTGCTCTGACAGCTGGTGCATAAAGTTAGTGAGTGAGATATGAGTCTCCAGCTTCAGTAATTTTTGCAATTCGTTCCAGTCATTGGCAGCAGAGAACTGGAAGAAAAGGCGGCCAAAGGAAGAATTGGCTTTGGGGGTGACCAGTGAAATATACCTGCTGGAGCACGTGCTACGGGTGGGTGCTGCTATGGTGACCAGTGAGCTGAAATAAAGCGGGGCTTTACCTAGCAAAGACTTATAGATGACCTGGAGCCAGTGGGTTTGGCGACGAATATGAAGCGAGGGCCAGCCAATGAGAGCATACAGGTCGCAGTAGTGGGTAGTATATGGGGCTTTGGTGACAAAACAGATGGCACTGTGATAGCAAATTAGATGCCGTCTGAGTATAGTGTTGGAGGCTATTTTGTAAATGACATCGCCGAAGTCAAGGATCGGTAGGATAGTTAGTTTTACGAGGGTATGTTTGGCAGCATGAGTGAAGGATGCTTTGTTGCGAAATAGGAAGCCGATTCTAGATTTAATTTTGGATTGGAGATGCTTAATGTGAGTCTGGAAGGAGAGTTTACAGTCTAACCAGACACCTAGGTATTTGTAGTTGTCCACATATTCTAAGTCAGAACCGTCCAGAGTAGTGATGCTGGACGGGCAGGCAGGTGCTGGTAGCAATCGGTTGAAGAGCATGCTTTTAGTTTTACTTACATTTAAGAGAAGTTGGAGGCCACGGAAGGAGAGTTGCATGGCATTGAAGCTCATCTGGAGGTTAATTAACACAGTGTCCAAAGAAGGGCCAAAAGTATACAGAATGGTGTCGTCTGCGTAGAGGTGGATCAGAGAATCACCAGCAGCAAGAGTGACATCATTGATGTATACAGAGAAAAGAGTTGACCCGAGAATTGAACCCTGTGGCACCCCCATAGAGACCGCCAGAGGTCTGGACAACAGGCTCTCCGATTTGACACACTGAACTCTATCTGAGAAGTAGTTGATGAACCAGGCGAGGCAGTCATTTGAGAAACCAAGGCTGTTGAGTCTGCCGATAAAAATGTGGTGATTGACAGAGTCGAAAGCCTTGGCCAGGTCTATGAATACAGCTGCACAGTATTCTCTCTTATCGATGGAGGTTATGATATCGTTTAGGACCTTGACCATACATGACGAGGAAAGAGTTAGGAAAAATGTGCTTTTCCAGGTTCCATTACAGAAAAATAAAGTTGTTCTATTCTATTGTATTGACTGGTATGCTTATTGGTACACTTAAAACCTAATGGGGTATTTGGTGGTAGTTGTATTATTACTGACACTAGATGCTTCATACTAAGAATAAAAACAAGAGGCTTGATATTTCCTGTGCAATATGTTCTGTCCACGTTGTCAGTGAACCATTCCTTAACTAAACTGAGTGTAAACCGAACTAAGTTAACAGTACACACCTTACAGTGTTAAACTAACAGACTCTACCAAGATAAATGCAATGGGGGCATGGTGACAGGCTAGTTTATGTGACAAAACACAAGAGCTGCCGGAGAGAGAGAGGTGAAGGGACTGAGAGTCAACAGTGTTGCATGTAGGAGGAATGCGAGCCTCACACTTCAGTGTCGGGCCTAACCACACACTTTTCCGTTAGCAGACCAAAACAGAAGCAGCCCATTGTCCAATCTCAGATCCTTTAAATGGAACCAACGATATGGGGACTAAGGTCACCATGACACCAAACACATAAAGGACTCTCAACAATCTGTTTAACAGATGCCCTTTGAACGCATTCATATTTTAAAACATACGAGAAGAAAAGGATGAAAGAGTGTCGAGACTGACCTGATTTGCATAAATGAAAGGGCCTATTCACATGTTAAATGCTGCCAGGCAAATAGAAAGCACTGTGGCAGATGATCAGAGGACTCTTGAGTCGATCACAGGCCATGATCTGTCAATATTATCATGTCATCTAGTCCATCACAGGCCATGTTTTAATGACATTAGGTTACGACCTACCTAATGATGATGTGCTTTATTTGTCCTGTCATCTCAAGGTCTCAGTGATGACACATATTTCTCTCCCTCCCTCTCCCTCATGCCCACTGCCTCCCTAAGTGTCTGTGTGTTTGAAAGATGAAAGGAGGACAGATGAGTCATAGACTATGAGAACAGAGCGAGAGAGAGACAAAAAGAGAGAGAGAGAAAAAGAGAGAGAGAGAGAGAGAGAGAAAAAGAGAGAGAGAGAGAGAGGAGAAAGATCCAAGTCACCGGTTCGCTGTAGCATTTGGATGCAAATAAACCAACAAAAATAGGATACCCTTATAAGCACACAGAAATGTACCTGGTACTTTCACCCCAGATCCCGCGCCCACCACCCCCTGGTTTCATCCATCAGGCTAGTTAAAGAGGCGGACTATTGACGTGTTCTTTTTTCTCAAAGCTCAACTTTGGCGGGGATGAAAACACAATAGTCTTGGCCAATGATCTAGCAAAACCCCCTCACACACTTTCAACACTAGCCAGGCTGTATATGTGCGTTTTTTTTTAAAGGCCATTCACTCTCCTTTATGGCAACATCATCAAGAAAACTGTACAACAACCCCAATTCAGGTAATCATCTGCAGAAGTTGTTCTGGGCCTGTACTCATAAAGCATTTCAGAGTAGAAGTGCTGATCTAGGATCAGCCCCCCCCCCCTGTCTATGTAAACTTATTAACGATCTAAAAAGAGAAACTGATCCTATATGAAATCCAACTATATTTGTCACATGCGCCGAATACAACAAGTGTAGACTTTACTGTGAAATGCTTACTTACAAGCCCTTAACCAACAGTGCAGTTCAAGAAGAAGAAAATATTTACCAAGTAGACTAAAATAAAAAGTAATAATAAAAGTAACAAAATAAGAATAACAATAACGAGGCTATATACAGGGGGCACCGGTACCGAGTCAGTGTGCGGGGGTGCAGGCTAGTTGAGGTAATCTGTACATGTAGGTGGGGGCGAAGTGACTATGCATAGGTAACAAACAAACAGCGAGTGTACAAAAGGGGGGGGTCAATGTAAATTGTCCGGTGGCGATTTTATGAATTGTTCAGCAGTCTTATGGCTTGGGGGTAGAAGATGTGAGGAGCCTAGACTTGGCGCTCCGGTACCGCTTGCTGTGCGGTAGCAGAGAAAACAGTCTATAACTTGGGTGACTGGAGTCTCTGAATTTTATGGGCTTTCCTCTGACATAGCCTATTATATAGGTCCTGGGTGGCAGGAAGCTTGGCCCCAGTGATGTACTGGGCCGTTCGCACTACCTTCTGTAGCGCCTTACGGTCAGATGCCGAGCAGTCACCATATCAGGCGGTGATGCAACCAGTCAGGATACTCTCGATGGTTTAGCTGTAGAACCTTTTGTGGATCTGGGGACCCATGCCAAATCTTTTCAGTCTCCTGAGGGGGAAAAGGTTTTGTCGTGCTCTCTTCACGAATGTCTTGGTATGTTTGGACCATGATAGTTCGTTGGTGATGTGGACACCAAGAAACTCTCGACCTGCTCCACTACAGCCCCGTCGATGTTAATGGGTTAATGGGCCCGCCTTTTCTTTTCAGCACTCCTACTCTGTGACTCTTTGTGAATGTGGCCTTGATTTCATTTGCATTGACCCTCATGGGGGAACTGATCGTGTCAAATGTAAGTGGAAACTCGTACAATTCGTCTGCTCAATGTGATTGGATTAGAAACCCCCATCACTTCATCCCACCCTCGCCCACAGAATATCCATTTGCTCTGACCATTCTATTGTAACCCCCAATGAAAGAACTTATGGTATTGTTCTAAAGAGCACTATTGAAGTGTTGGACCGGTCCAAACAACGTGATTGAATTAAAACTACACAGACACATAAAGTCATCTTTGTCTCGCAGTAGTGAAATAGAAACACCTTTTGTTGCCGAATTAAATAAGTATAATAAGTAGGATTGCTTAAAACACACTTAATATTTGTCAGACCTTCCAAGCCCAAGTGATATCCATTCACGTGTCTCACTTGCTGAGTGAGACAGCAATATGAGAAAAATATGTCAGAAAAACAAAAGTTGCTAAATGTCACAATGAAACAAGCATTTAAAGCAACATAAACCAAGCATTCACTGAAGCAAAAAAAAACTACCATAATTTTCATATGTACAATACTTGTGTAATAACACATATAATAATGGTATCCCTTTTTGGGGTTTCTTATTCATTGTAATAAAAACAGTCCACAACATACATGTTTTGTTTATAGTGCATCATGCTACACAGCCTTACCAGGTTCTCTGCAGAGGTAGGAGTAGAAGCCTTCAGATTTGAGCATGATGAGCAGGGAGCCCCAGCCCAGCAGCACAGCAGAAAACAGCAGGTTCTCTATGACCGCAGTCACAGCCATCCACCAGCGCCTGGAGAAGGCTGTGGCCAGGGAGGGTGCCATCTTCACGGGTAGAAGAGGGGCACAACGAGGCTCGTAGAACAAAGGAGGGCTGGTGGCCTGGAAGATAAGGTTGATACATGGTAAGGGCCAGGCTTAAGAGTGTGAAGAGACACATTTGGTAGTTGTTTGACATCAGTACAATACTAAACTGTGTATGAGTTGTTGAGGGATACTTCAGAGATAGCCTATACATAAGGGGATATACCTACACAAGGATGCAAAACATGAATTTCCATTGCAAATAACAGTACATTATGCTAATTATGGCATGTGTACAGTAGAAGACGAAGCTATCCGTCTTTAAGTCACTGGGCATCCCTTGTCTTTGTCCTCATAGGATAATAATTTTTCACTATTACAAAACAGCTGAGCTCTTACAGGAGCGTGACTGGACCACAAAACCCCCCCTACTAATGTACCAAAACCCCGCCATAGCTCCCTCTGATTGGCAGATAGTTTTCTGGACCTCTACCATTGGCTGCATATTAACAACGCTACCAAGAATGACTCCACGTGAGGGCAAGTTCCAGCCGGTTCGAACCAGTGCGGCGCGAGATTCTCAGCAACGACATCTCCTTTTTGTTCCCATCGCCATCTTCACCCGATGTAAATACATAGAAATGGGCTAATAATGTAACGTTATATATAATGAGGATAATTTGCCTCCACTATGCCTATGTATCACGAAATGTAGCCTAAAAAGTGTTTCTATTTTTTCAAATTCATTCACAAATAATTGTATGACCAGCGATGAACAACAAACCTTTTATTAAATAACGCAAACCCACGCTGGCCAATTAACTATTAGACATGCATGGTATTTTATATTAGTCTATGAGGTATTATTTTCTCCTGATTTCACTGTAATTTTATTTTCACTACATATTTGCTAATATATATGTTAGTTATTTTATCGATATGTGTGAAGGTCAGGTCCTCAGTACTATGGACAAAGTGTATTAAGCCTATATTTTCATTAGCCTTGTCCTTATGAGATTCTTAAACAATAACAGTATGGTGCGGGAAATGAGCAGCTCTGTAAACTGGTCTGAACTGGACTGAAATCATCAGCCGTCTCAATCCGCCTCAGCCTCCTCCTGCACCACCACCCAATCACGTTCGCATGAAGCTCAGCTGTTCAGTATCGTAAACACAGCACGCCGCGCATAGGAATAGTCTCACCATACGCACCAAAGCTGCAATTAGCCTACAGCTTCCATGCAGTTCCAAAAATCTCAATGTCCTTTATTGGTGCTGTTTTGGTAGCAACGACATTTAATGGTTTCACTATTAACATGCAGAACAAGTCCACGCAATGTTAATGTTATTACTAAAAAGAGGAATACATGGACGCACAAGTAAGACAGTATTACCTAATATGTCTGTACTTCGTTGCAAAGCGCACATTTCTCTATGGAAATATATATGTTTTACTATTATACCATTCTAAACTCTTAAACTCAATCTGCAGAGAAGCAAATAAAATGATAACGTGACACTGAAAAAGTCGACATTTAAAATACATTTTATAAGTCAACTGCATGCTGTTATTTCCCTATAATAATTGTAACATTTCGAGACGGTATATAGTCTACTCAAGCAAAACACCATAAACAAAAACATAATTGGGATGATCACCCCCTCTAAAATCATGTTGACTACACGTAACAGTAAAGTTGCTATAGGGAAAACTAACACCACTGCAATCAACAATAAACACATCATGCGACAACATCAAATTAATTGTGTAATTGACTCATATTTTCCTTGATAGCCTATACACACACTGTCATCTTAAGATAAGTTTCCATTGAAACATTGTTGCATGTTTTGTCTAGGATAATCAATCTACATAATTTCAGGGTCGGCTACGAAGATATGACAGAATAAAAACAATGTTGCTTTTCTACACACTCAGTGTAACATAGCTTATATATTTTTTTCCCGTGATCAATTTTCAATAAAATCAAAGTAGAGAGTTTACAGATTCCTCCCCGTAGAATAACAGTAGCGCATCCCTGAAGTGCAGTACCTTACCTGAGTGTCTGGAACCACGAACAAGGTCGCCTGCCTCTCCACTGACTGAACTGTCTTCAAATCTGTAGTTGTTATTCTCAAAAAACAAATAACAGCTATATACTGTAGACGTTAGACTATACTCAATCTTTTGTTTCTTTGCATCAACATCTCTTCAACGCAGATTCCTGCTTTTATTTTCGCACCGAAAGCTGCACAAACAAGCCCGGGTCTCCATTGGCCAGGTCCTGAGCTAGAGACGAGCGCAAACCAATCAGAGAGCGCTTAAATGATTAAATTAAATAATTAATTGGTGACAACAGCCAGCGACTGTTTTGACACAAAAGACAGGGTGGGGTGGGGTGGGGTGGGGTGGGGTGGGGGGTTATCGTAAATACGATTAATTTAAATAGGGGGGGTTATGACAAATACGATTAACTTAAATAAGGACCGGTGCACTCATTGTTTTATTTTCAATCACATGTTGAGGTTTGTACATTGCCTAGTCTATTTATAGATCAAACAAAAACAGTAGACTTGATTAATGGTTTCGTTTTTTTTTTTACAAACTTTTTCCAAAGTGCATAACAATGGTAATATGAGTTTCTAACTTCACAGGTGAGAAAATCTAGAAAATTAGATGTGTAGTAATAGTAGCATTGTCCCTCATTAAATAAAATCAAAGAGTGGGCATCAGAAAAACCTTATTGACGTTATTAGTCAGGTAACGTGACATATTGGGAAACAAAGGATAATGCCATGTCCCCATGGACCAGACTAGGAAGGATGCAAACAAAAACATTGCAGAAAAGTGTATATTGAGGGGGACATCTTGTGGTAGAATAAAGAAATACTCTCAACTTCGTTTTTTCACCCTCAACTTCATACATTTCAACATTCATTTTAGGTAGTGAAATTTAGTTGTGTACCAACAAATTATTGTTAACCACTAATGCCCAACTTTGTTAGAGAGGAAACATGATCATCTCATTTGCACATAGTAGACTATGACCCTGGCCTTCCAGTAGGTCATGTGTATGCAGGTATATTGCTCTCTGCTAGCCATCCATGGAAGTGTTGTTTAAACGTTTAAGCTCTTTACTTGGAGGCGTTTCGGACACATAAGAATGCAAACTATTGAAAAAGCGTGTGAACCTATTGCAGATAATTTCATTGACCTATGGCTACATTCATTGACCTACTAAAACCTGACAACCAAATGTAAACTCTTAGTTGATTGAACAAAAATAAGAATGAAATACTAATAACATCTTTCATACCATGTATATGTGCAAAAGTACCATACGACACAGATTATAAACAACTACACCATCCACCAATGATAAAGTACTTGGAGTCTATCATCAGCAACAGGAAAGGCAGATGAAATCAGATGCACACTTTGATGTCCAGATGAGATGTGCTCTTGGCGAACTCCTTCAGCTTCCTGACTCCCTCTTTTGACAACTTGTTGTCAAACATCCTGAGCAAAGAGACAAAGTCACAATGAAATGTCAACATATGTAAAAGACTATCTTGTTCAAATAGCAGGGAATTGAGCAGATAACAGTATCAATGCTGAGTAAGCTAAATTACAAATGTTAAGGTTGCAGACGCATACCTCCAGATTAGAATTGGAATGCCTCAATGTTTTATAAGACATTTATTAATTACAGCATATACAGTACATGGTGTGTCACTGTGTGTGTGTGTGTGTGTGGTGTGTGTGTGTACTGCTCACCAGAGCTGTTCCAGAGTGGTATTCTCAGTCAGTGCTTCCAGGAGGAGTAATGCTCCTTTATCAGTAATCTGATTGTCACGGAGCCTGAGGAACACAAAAACAAGTCTGTTGCTAATATTGTTTTACTTGACCAAAAGCCTATGGCCGAGGGTCAATCCAAGACAGATTAACAACCTTGGTACAGCAATAGTGCACATCTGCGTTTGTTTGAACCAAGGCCTTATTCTTGTAATTACCTAGTGTGAACTGACATGAGAATATGAGAGAACTTGACCACAGATGTGTAAATAGGCTGTTTTTAACAGCAAAGTATGATATCTTTCATAGCGGTGCTTTCTCATCTTCACCTGATATCTTTAAGTGTATGATTGGTCCGCAGTAGATCCGCCAGACAGCCTGCTCCCACATCGCCAATGTGATTGATGGCCATCCTTAAACCATGGAATGATGGTAGACAATGATTGGTGAGAGACTGCTTTATAATGAGTTTTATTGACTACCTGTAGCCTATCAGAGCATTGATATCCTGTGTTACCTGAGGTCGACCACTGTGTGGTTGTCTTTCAGTCCTTCTGTAAGCACCTTGAGTCCCTTACAACCCAGTCCTGTTCCCACCACCCTGGAACCAGAACAATTACACAGGGTGATGTTCATTAGGGCATGCCATGGAAAACGTTTTAAACCGCTTTGCAACAGAAAAGGAAAATTAGCGTTTTTTTATTGTACCATGTAGTCCATGTAGTCCTTCCAAGGTGGTGATGTCATTTATCCCATCCAACTATTCTCTCTGCATCAATTAGCCCTTATACTGTACTCACCACAGTCTCTCGACACGGCAGTCTGGGCTCTGCATGGCACAGGCTAACACAACTGCCCCCTCTGGACCCAGTGGATTCTGCGCTAGCCTTTATTAGGAAAGAATACAGGAGATAAATTCACAGGGTTTTCATTCTCATGTATCAAGAAACAAATACAGTTGGAGAAAAAATAAACATAACTTCCTTTTTGTGTTTGGAATAAGCCTGATTTAAGGTGTTACACATGACTTAGCCCACCTGAGGGTGCTGAAGAGAGGGAGTACAGGCAGCAGTCTGCGCAGGCCCTCTGCGTCCAGCCCCTGGGCCTCCAGATTCAGATCCTGCAGGTCTGGGGTCAGCTGCAGCAGGAAGGCCAGCTCGCTCCAGTCCCTCTTGGCTGGACCAGACTGGTCTGACACCTGTTGTTGGGCCAGGACCTGCAGCCAGCCTTGTAGACGCTGGGCCAGGCCTGGGTCCTGGGCCTCGTACAGGCAGTGGCACACGTTGACCTGCCTCTCTGGACTCAGTCTGCCACATTGGAGCTGGGAGTGGAGCAGGCTCAGAAGAAAGGGAGGGGTGGGAGGAGGAGAGGGCACGGGCAGAGAGGAGGAGGGAGATGGGAGTATTTGTGATCTGCCTCGGAATAGTCCATCCAGGATGACACGGGTTTGAGGTACCAATAAGCCAGATACAAATCTACCCAAGGAGATGAATCCAAAATAATGTACAATTAATGGAGGGAGAAAAATAAGTTAACAAAGAGACATTTTCTGAATGTTAATATGGGATGAAGTGAATGAGAAAACACAACACTACTTTTGCCTATACAGTGGGGAGAACAAGTATTTGATACACTGCCGATTTTGCAGGTTTTCCTACTTACAAAGCATGTAGAGGTCTGTACTTTTTATCATAGGTACACTTCAACTGTGAGAGACGGAATCTAAAACAAAAATCCAGAAAATCACATTGTATGATTTTTAAGTAATTAATTTGCATTTTATTGCATGACATAAGTATTTGATCACCTACCAACCAGTAAGAATTCCGGCTCTCACAGACCTGTTAGTTTTTCTTTAAGAAGCCCTCCTGTTCTCCACTCATTACCTGTATTAACTGCACCTGTTTGAACTCGTTACCTGTATAAAAGACACCTGTCCACACACTCAATCAAACAGACTCCAACCTCTCCACAATGGCCAAGACCAGAGAGCTGTGTAAGGACATCAGGGATAAAATTGTAGACCTGCACAAGGCTGGGATGGGCTACAGGACAATAGGCAAGCAGCTTGGTGAGAAGGCAACAACTGTTGGCGCAATTATTAGAAAATGGAAGAAGTTGAAGATGACGGTCAATCACCCTCGGTCTGGGGCTCCATGCAAGATCTCACCTCGTGGGGCATCAATGATCATGGGGAAGGTGAGGGATCAGCCCAGAACTACACGGCAGGACCTGGTCAATGACCTGAAGAGAGCTGGGACCACAGTCTCAAAGAAAACCATTAGTACCACACTACGCTGTCATGGATTAAAATCCTGCAGCACACGCAAGGTCCCCCTGCTCAAGCCAGCGCATGTCCAGGCCCGTCTGAAGTTTGCCAATGACCATTTGGATGATCCAGAGGAGGAATGGGAGAAGATCATGTGGTCTGATGAGACAAAAATAGAGCTTTTTGGTCTAAACTCCACTCGCCGTGTTTGGAGGAAGAAGAAGGATGAGTACAACCCCAAGAACACCATCCCAACCGTGAAGCATGGAGGTGGAAACATCATTCTTTGGGGATGCTTTTCTGCAAAGGGGACAGGACGACTGCACCGTATTGAGGGGAGGATGGATGGGGCCATGGATCGCGAGATCTTGGCCAACAACCTCCTTCCCTCAGTAAGAGCATTGAAGATGGGTCGTGGCTGGGTCTTCCAGCATGACAACGACCCGAAACACACAGCCAGGGCAACTAAGGAGTGGCTCCGTAAGAAGCATCTCAAGGTCCTGGAGTGGCCTAGCCAGTCTCCAGACCTGAACCCAATAGAAAATCTTTGGAGGGAGCTGAAAGTCCGTATTGCCCAGCGACAGCCCCGAAACCTGAAGGATCTGGAGAAGGTCTGTATGGAGGAGTGGGCCAAAATTCCTGCTGCAGTGTGTGCAAACCTGGTCAAGAACTACAGGAAACGTATGATCTCTGTAATTGCAAACAAAGGTTTCTGTACCAAATATTAAGTTCTGCTTTTCTGATGTATCAAATACTTATGTCATGCAATAAAATGCAAAGGAATTACTTAAAAATCATACAATGTGATTTTCTGGATTTTTGTTTTAGATTCCGTCTCTCACAGTTGAAGTGTACCTATGATAAAAATGACAGACCTCTACATGCTTTGTAAGTGGGAAAACCTGCAAAATCGGCAGTGTATCAAATACTTGTTCTCCCCACTGTATATTTGTATGTACACATTATTTGACCTACCTGCAGAAGAGGTCCATGTGACCAGACTGATGGTGTCCACCCCAGGAGAAAGCCTTCTTGACATATCTGCGCAGGAGCCGCCTGGGCCTCAGCAGCTTATCAGCAGTGGAGGTTAACACTTTGTGCAGGGCGACTGGAAACAGGGCTACACCAATGGCTGACTTGAGCCCTGAGAACGGGTCTGAGCCGGAGAGGGCCTGCAGAACGTAGTACAGAGCAGCCAGGAACTCCTGTACACTAGTGTGGATGAAGTGGAAGCTCCTCTGGCAGGTGAGCGAGGCCCGGTCCTCTCGGAGGATCTCCACCAGGAAGGTCTTGGACAGCCCACTGCAGTCCAGGGAGAAAGAGCTCAGATCAGCCTGGTCGAAGAGGAAGCGTCGCTCCAGCAAGCCCTTGAAGGCAAGGGCTCCCAGGTCTCTCAGCATGGGTCGCATCTCCTGTAGGACCCGCGGGGCCTCCTGCAGACACTGCGGGCTGCAGCCTTCCTGACTGTGGCCCTCTCCGTGGAACACCAGGATGGACTTGAGAAAGCAACAGTAGATCTCTGTGATGGTGATGGGCTTGACATGGCCGCTCATTAACATCACCCTGGGAACAGTGGAGGAGAAAGTGGAAGGGGTTGGAGTGGCTTCTTCAGCCCTGTTGTTGGAGGTGGAGGTATCACTGGAGCCTGCTGGCATTGTCCTAACTGTATTGGGCAGAGTGGTGGTGGTGACTTGGCTAAGGCAGCAGGGGGCTCTATCACGCAGGGCAGTGGAGACGATCCAGCAGAAGGCTGGTATACGACACATGAGCTGGAGGGGCTGGTAGGAGGAAACGTAGCCCCACATGGCAGAGGCCACCAGGGGAGAGTTGCAGCTCTGCTCAAAGTAGTGCCTCTGCTGGTCTTTAGAGAAGCCCAGGATGCTGTAGAGCTGGGTCACCAGCAGGGGAGGGACCTTGGAGACGGCGTGGGGCCGCGATGTGACCAGGATGGAGATACCGGGGAGGAGGTGACCCTTGATCAAGTTCACCACCATCTCCCCCATGCCCAGCTTCCGCTCTGGGTCCGAGCACTTGGGGCTCCGCTCAAATTCCAGGGGGAAGCGGAACTCATCGAGCCCGTCCAAGATGAGTAGGATCCGGCCAGGTTGGGAGTCAATGACCCAGGGAAGGACAGGTTTGAGGTGGCTGTAGTGCACCAGGAGAAGCTCCTGCAGGCTCTGAGGCTCACTGAGCAGATTGAGCTCTCTGAAGGATAGGGACAGGACTATCTTCTGGGATCCGGAGTCCTTTGCCCATTCATGAACCAGCCGTCTCACCACCGTGGTCTTCCCACTGCCGGCCACCCCGGAGAGCAGACTCACGTCCTCTCCTGGAACAGACAGCAGACTCTGGCAGACATCTTGAAAGGTACAGACCTGGTCCTGGCTCCGGAAGGCATCACCCACCATGGCTACCTCGTGCTGGTGGTACTGCAGGGGAACAGTGTAGCCCACGCACCTGGACAATGTGATATCTGTAAAGGAACAAGACTCATCACTACTCTCTGAACTACTACACCTAATAGTCTTGATACTAAGGTAATCAACAGGACTGTGCTGCCTGCCTAATATGTCCTTGTGCTTCCTCAAGTGCTCCTGCATGTTGGTTGGACCAGAGCCACTGCTGCTGGGTCCAGAGCCCTCAGGTGGGATAGCAGTTAGCATAGACTCAGACTCCTTGTTGGCTCTCTGTGACTGTAGAACATGAAAGAATGCTCGACAGGCTTCCTCTCCACGCCCGTGTAACACATCCAGCAGATTCCTCATGGAGTCCCTCACCCCCAGGTGACCTCCTCCTCTCACCAGGCTGAGGTCCTCCTCAGTAAGAGCCCCTACCTGGTAAAGAAGCTCCTGGAGGTGGGTGACATTTTGGCTCCAGCTCTCCACCAGTTGCACACGATGCTCCTGTAGGGATATACTGCATGGCCCCACCGCCATTGTGGGAACTGGGGAGACTCACTCTTGCGGTGACTGGTTTAACAGAATATATTTGTCTATTGTCCACTTATTCAATAACACACAAGACTCACAAGCGAAGTGGTTTGAATATGGAAGTGGTTTTAATAAGTGGGTGAAGCTCTTCTTTCCCTTTCCTTTTCATAAATTGAGGAATTGTTTTCAGCATAAAAAGGCACAATACAGATCCACATGGCCTAAAACAGGAAATATCATTAAGAATTTCAATTATTATGACTTCAAAACTTGATGTAAGCCTAAAAAGAATCATGTGACATTGCAGCTTAGGCTATAAAACCTTGTCAGCTATAAATGTTGCTGTATGTTATTGAATTGTATGTTATTCTATTCTAATTATTAAGTCAACATAAGTAGAAAATAAATAGCATAAATATATTTGTTTATGATGTGATATTGGGCTTCCCAAAACACAGCAAAATTCCATAATAACCTACGACGCCACTAAGATCACAAGATTGCGTATAACATGTGTAATTACATGATTATTACAAAAAAAGGCATGGCATCAGTGACATTAAGGTGGCACAAAGTGTAAAATGAATGTAAAAATATGTAATGTACAATATACAAATAAAGAGTCCAAATATAAATATAGAACGATTACTAAAAAGCAACTTACCCCTCCCTTTTGAAAGTGAAACTAACAAGGAAAGACTTGAAAACTTTCCCAAATAATGAACCACTGATATGAATCACTGATATAGCTAGCCTATAAGTGAACATTGATTGACTGCCGATGCCACATTTTTAAATAACAGTTCAAAAATATTATTAAAGCCTGGTGTGTTGGTTTTTATACACCGATAGAGCAGAGACTATTCAAACTCAAGACTAGAAATTATGTCAAGTTCCTCATCACATCAGAGGATTGCATCACTTCGTACAGTCCCTTGAGATCAAAATCCCATTTCAACATGTTGCAAGATGGTACGTTTCAGCTGCTCTGGTTTGGGACTATAAAGACTACACAGTAAAAATCAGAGTAGGCCTAACTTTACTTGCATAATCTAGTTAGGGTACATTTCTGATGTGCCAGAAAAGTCTGCATATTCTGTCCAGAGTTTGGATTTAATCAAAACATTGAACTCTTGATTAAGTTTCTATCAAATACACTTAAAGGGATAGTTCACCCAAATTAGAAAAGGACAGTTTCCTTACCCTATAAGCAGTCTCGGGACAACGTATGACAGCAAGCCATACTTTGGTTGTGTACCTGGTCACTGTTTAAATTTTTTAAACTTCTTAGCATTTGAGGCACAATCCAATGTAAGTAACTGGTACCCATATTAGCAAAACTAACTCATGGATTGCTGTTATACCTTGTCCATTGACTGCTTACATGGTAAGGAAACCAATATGTCATTTTGTAATTTGGATGAACTATCCCATTTAAAATGCACCAAATTATCAAGGAAGTAAGTTTGTAATGAAGGACCCAGACAGAATCAATAAGTTTATTTTGACATTTTAGTATTTTATCTTTAGTGTGTTGGTCTAATTCTACATGTTTGTGCATACAGTAATTCAGGACTGAACTTGTGTATTGTAAGTTATTAAACATAGGGAGTCAGGCTTTACAGAGAATCTTCTATGACATTTTAAAGGAGGAATCAGATTTTTGGGTGTATATATACTTTTTTTACTCTGGAATAAGTGACATTGTCAAGGAGGTATTTGTCACTGAATTTCATTCAAAACTGGCTGTATTTCTATTAAACTCAAGGCACATTAGCAACAAAGTTTTTGAACAAGACAAAATGCATGTTACACTTTTACAAATCCTCACTTGGCTCAAATGTCTTATTAGTGCACAGAACACAATAGTCTGGTCCCAGATCTGTTTGTGCTGTCTGGCATTGGAATTGGCAAGCGAGCACAAACAGATCTGGGATCAGGCTAACCAAACACATCTCCAACCAGGAAAATAACACTTTAATTGACATATAATCATTCAACAGACAATTAACAGACATTGCATCCACTACTGCTTCTTTGTCTAGTGTCAGTGCTGTAGCAGACCTTTATTTAGGCATATGCACCTGTCTTACCGATCATTCATTTGGGTTGTCATCTGTACACAATTCAGAGGCTGGGTCACAGAGGGAGAAGGATGGGAGGGGCACTCAAGAGGCTATGCGAAGAAGAAGCAGCACAGAAATGTGAAGAGCGAAACGTAGCTCAGAAAGTCACAGCTGGGGAGAGGTGCGGAGTTTCAATCTATGAACTGTAGTGTCACACCCGTGGGTCATACCAATAGACCTCTGGTTTGTTACAAAGATTGATAAGTGTTCCTAAGGATGTTACCGTTGATCCATGTGCTTTCTGTGAAGAACACCCTTGGCTATGAGTATATCCTATGATGTAGGTATTAAACACCAGGAAAATACTTAACTGCACTTGAATGCTGTGCATAGGGCCTCATCGCTCTTGAAGACCTGGGTTTGGAAGTGCCAATCAAAACAATAACCGCATGTTGAGAGGGCTAGGCAGTATGTTGTCGAGACGCCAGTATCCGCTTGGCTGTATTATAGCCTAACACTGTGAAAATGCTATATCAATCTTTAGTGCATTCGTCTTTAGCATTGTCCCCGTCACAAAGCTAGCACAAAAATCCTCATCAGGAAAGTAAATGTGGTAAAATAAGTCATGAACGTTGTTCTGACTACTACTACAGTATATCCTGATGAGCTGCTACACATAACCAGAGTATGGAAATGGCAGCCTGGGACCCTGACACAATGGAAAGCAAATGGATCATAACGTGTTTCCAAAAAGCTTTTACTCTACAGGTTTAACTTGGGAGTGAAATGTGTGTGTGTGTGTGTGTGTGTGTGTACACAGCATGCTTTTGTCTTTCTCTGAAGTATTTTTCGTAGGCCATCCTGAGCGTATACGAGACATATCTGTCTCTAACAACAGTGGACTCAACGTCATCCCCAAAGTGTCATTGTTTAATTGGTGTATCGACATAAATAATCCATTAACAATAACTTAGTAAAGGAGAAAGGCACCATCGTTGGGAACAAACAAGCGATAAATGGAAAGACAAAACAGTTTTCTATTCTCCCCCGTTTTCATTCTCACGCCTTTTTCATAATTTCCTTCTCACTTTCTTTATCTCTTATATATTGTAAAGACCATTCACTATGGTGTTTCCATTATAAATCTATTATAAAATCTAATTTCAACATTCTGCTCACCAAAATGCTTTGGTCTACGCTTTCATTTGGGCTACATGACATCAAAGAACGATTTAGTGATTTATGGCACAGACCAAATTCTGACCACATTCTGGACAGTATGCTCTGGGTCAAAGGTCACACACCCACATGACTTCTCTGTTGATATCCTTCGGTTTCAAAAACCTCAAGAGTATTGTGTCCGAGTCGAAACAAGTTTGAAAAAAATAACTATTCTTGTGAACTTCTCTACCAAACTCCCTGCTCCTCGATAGTTTATAACAAACCTAGCCTACATACCATCAGCCATGTACTGCATCTCAACTTTAACAAAAGCTTCTTCCCCAAACAGTTAACAGAGTAGTATCAGAGAGGGTGTGAAGTCTACACTGCTGAACAGAGAAAATATTGTGAAAAAAGAATGACAGAAAGAAAAAGCAAAGGAGACCCAATACACCCTCATTGATTGCTTGGTCATGTTCCCAAATTAAGCAAGACAGGCATAAGTAGTGCAGGAAAAAATGCACCAAAACATTGTTATTCCTTGGCTTCATATATAAAATCATGATATTCAAATAACAAGTATTAATCCCAAAAATATATAAACATAAATATCAATTAGTTTCGATGGACTTTTTCTCAATTGGAAGCACATGCCGTTCGTGTAGCGAGAGCTGGCATTTGATTGGCTTAGGCAGAGCCTGGTCTGCGGTTGTGATTGGTGAATAGGAGCGTATTCCAGGAAGGACTTCCTTGGCGTGGTCAGATGATCAGTCGTTGCTATCATCTTGAGTTCAGTCGAGGGGCAGTCTAAAACAGTTCAGGGAAGACAGAGGTAACCATTACAAAGAAGTTATCTTAAACAATCAATCAGTGATTGATTCAAGTTATCTTAACAATGTAAAGGTGCAGAACAAATGGTCTCTACCTGAGATAAACGGTACATTGATTTTCATTGTAGGTGTAACAGGGGGCGTTAACAAAACAATCATGTCCTACACTACGTTGTATACTTCACACAACAACAACCAGCTTAAAAAGTCAAGTACAGTTGGCTTATATACATACTAGTGCAGGACTCCAATAATGAATCAATCAACACCGACTCCAATCATGCAGTATTGATGTTCCAACCTACTGTATTAGTCCTGTAGGGGAGGACTGATGCTTTATATCCCTCCGTTATTCCGACTCACCACTGAGAGGTGGCCATTCTTCGCCTTGGCAACCAGCAGCTCAGAGCCAGAGGTGAAGTCTATGATCCCTTCTTTACCTTGGCCCATCGTGAAAGTTATACTGGGAGAGAGAAAGACAGAGATGAGGTGCAGTTCATCTACAGCCCCCCCGAAATCAAATGAACGTGATCAGACTGCAGATGGTGATGTATCACTGGTGTCTATGAATTCAGGTCCTGACAACTGATGGTAGTATTCCATGTGAGCCCCTTTAACCCCTTGACGAACCCGTGCGTCAAGAGCGTGTTCTATATTTATATTAATCAAATCTGAACTGTAAATGTTAGGAACGTACAGCTATTTTGAAATGAAAGCTGACGTTCCGCTGATTAACACGGTATATGGCTTATCTAGTTCCCGGGTATCTGTGTCAGGGCAACAACTCACCTTCCCTGGTTGATGTTGATGCTGTTGACCTTGTCAGCACAGATGGCCACTTTGGTCAGGGTCTCGATGATGTGGTCACTCTGTAGCACCACATCTCCCTACAGACCAGAGGAGACAGGAGAGGAGTTACAGAGCTACATCGTCACTACTAGCCGGTCCCAGGTCGATTTGTGTTTGGCGTGACAATGTCAATATGTGTTGGCAAGACAGCGCAAACAGATCTGGGATCAGGCTACTTCACCTAACAGGCATCGGTTAAGTATGTAATAACCAGTGTGTAATGGGGTTATGACCATGTTATGACTATGTAAGATAGAGCTGAGGTCAGCCTCACCTTCTGTTTTTTGTCTTCAGTGGGCACATGCAGTACGAAGACGCCATCACTGAGAGAGCTGACTGAAATGCCTGAGGACAAGACAGACAGACAGGGAAGAGAAATGGTCAATGGGAGAACTATGAGCATCACTCAGACCAATTCAGTATGGCCTCTGTAAGGACCCCAGAAAACAACTTCATTCAATTTAAGAAGTAAACAAAAACGTCAATTGAAATGCTATTGACCCCCAACCCATCCTCTCCTCCGAACCCTGTGACCGCTGACCTTTGAGGGCGGCATAGTCGATGCGCTGCTTGAGCTTGGCCTCCTCTACGATGACGGCACTGTTGGAGGTGAGAAGCAGCTGCCTTGGTCGCGCCTTGTAGCCATTCCTGTCGTACTTGGTCACTGGGACTGCATACTGAGGAGTGGGAAGGGGACATGATTAGTGGGGGTTGTAATATATCTTGAAGGATTTTGTATTTTATTGGACAGAGGAAAGACAGTGGGAAAGATACACAGAAGGTGTGTCAAAGGCAGTGGGCTGGATTCAAACATGTGAGCTGTAGGCAGCAACACTAAATAGGCTAGACCAGCCATGATCAGAGTTAAGAATCAATAACACATTAATATACTGTATTGACTATATATTAAGACATATCCAACCTTACATAAATCCCAAGTAGAGAATTGAATGGCCACATTAACACTCTAGTACTGTACTAACCTTCATCTTCTCACTGCCAAGTGACTGCAACACCTTGGGGTTAATCTCCTCTCCATCTGAGGAGAGAGAGAGGCACAGGAAGAACGTTAGGTGTGTGTGTGTGTGTGTGTATAATATGTGTGCACGCGAGTGCATGCATGCGCGTGTGTGTCTGTGTTAATCGAGGCACTTACTGAGTCTTGTGCCCACAAAGAGCTTTGGGACACTTTGGGGGTAGTTGTCCTTCTTGTTTTTGAAGATCTCACTGGCCACCATTTTCTGCTCCAACTTCATTGACAGACAGAGAGAGAACGGACAAACACAGTTTGGAGAAAAGTTATATTGGTGAAGTAGGTGAAGACCAGTCCACATTAACAGTCTTTAAAGTTCTGAACTCTGCGGATTGATGAAGAGCTATGAATACATTTGAAAGATATCAAATGTACTACTATACTATCGTATCCTGTTTACCTGGTGTTTCCACTCTGGGTTGATCCTCTTGCAGTAGCCCCACACCATGTTCTGCATGTACAGTTTACGTAGCCGTTCCGACGCCTATTGGACGGAGAATGACTTGTCACGTACCATTTTAACTACTCAAACATGTCATCAAGAAAAATGCCTTAATTCAGAAAATTTCAATGTAGCCTACATCAGTGGTTCCCAAACTGTTGGGCGCGAGGGGTCGGGGGGGGCAACCCCCCCAAAATAAAATATGTATATTAGTCCTGCTTTCAACTTACTCTTGAAAGTTGTAAGGTGCAATTTAGAAATTGTTTTCCTCGTCTGCAATGACTGACATGACCTTAGAGAGCTATTTATAACTTGTAAGAAATATCCAGATCAACTAGCCCATGTCAGCTAGCGTTTTTTAGCTAAGTTTTCTTAGCCCATGGATTTTGTTGTAATGTTTGAGTCAGTCAAATATCACATGAATATACATTAGACATGGCAAAATGTATAGAATGGCAAGAAATAACCATTAAACCTGCTAAATGTTCTCTCCACCAATAAGAGGGGTGTGAACAGCGCGTGTCATGAAGATTGCTTGTCCCCAGAGAAAGACGTGGCACACGCAAGGGGGACGCGGGATGTTCCCCAAAGCAGGAAGTAGGTCCTGAGTGCAACTTTACACAGTGTCTCGTGTAAAGTTGCGTTACCTCGATGAGGGCGGTTGGTGGCGTGGGCCAGCTCTTGTCCAGGACTGTCTTGGGGAGGTTCCTGCGCAGCTTCATTAGGAAGGAGTAGCGCACATAATCCAGGAAGTACTCATTCTCAGGACAACGCTCATTATGGCGGTAGATGAAGCCCTTGATGAACCTGAGCGACAGACAGACAGACAGACAGACAGACACATGAATCAACAAATTGATAAGAACTTCTATACATCCACACAAATACCATAGGTGTCCAAAACATGTGTGGATATTGTCTAGGTAAATGCTTTCCACAAGTTTCTCCATATGAATAGAACCTGTATAACTTCAGTAAACCAAGGGAGCCCATTGAGCCGAAAGCAGTGTCACAATAGGCAGTGGTGGATAAAGTACCCAATTTTCATACTGGAGTAAAAGTAAAAAGATACTTTAATAGAAAATGACTCAAGTAAAAGTAAAAGTCACCCAGTAAAATACTACTTGAGTAAAAGTCAAAAAGTATTTGGTTTTAAATGTACTTAAATATCAAAAGTAAAAATAACTTAAAATGTCTTATATTAAGCAAACCACACGACACAATTTTTTTAATTTACGGATAGCCAGGGTCACAGTTCAAACTCAGACATAATTTACAAACGAAGCATGTGGGTTTAGTGAGTCTACCAGATCAGAGGCAGTAGGGATGACCAGGGACAATTTTCCTGTCCTGCTAAGCATTCAAAATTTAACGAGTACTTTTGGGTGTCAGGGAAAATGTAAGGAGTAAAAAGTACATTATTTTCTTCAGGAATGTAACTGAGTAAAAGTAAAAGTTGTCAAAAATATAAATAGTCAAGTAGAGTACAGACACCCCAGAAAACAACTTTAGTACTTAAAAGTATTTTTACTTAAGTACTTTACACCACTGGCAATAGGGCAATCTAATGAATATTCATGAACCTTCTTTCAACATCCGAGTTAAATAAATCTGGTGTCCAGAAGAGCCCCACCTGCGGATGGTGTTGGCGGCCTCCCTTCTACGCCGTGCCCTCCTACAGGCCAGGATGCCCTTCCACCACGCTTGGACCACCACCGCTGGAAAGGGACGCACAATTTATGAATCTACTTATTATTTAACAAAGTTCATTGAGATCCATTGAAGAGAGCATCGAGACCTAGGCCCGTATGTATCAAGCGTCTCAGACAAGCAGTGCAGATTTAGGATCAGGTCCCTTCTGTCAAAACAATCTTATTCGTTGCGATCGAAAAAAACACCCGCAAAACTGATAGGAAGTCAGCACTCCTACTCTGAGACGCTTAACACAACATCCATCGTCCAACTGAACAAGACAAGCGTAATCGAATAGACATGCACGGTGAATATAGAGGAACTAAATGCTTGATGACACATGGGTCTATAGACGTAGGGGAGAAGAGAAGAGAAGCCCTCCTACCTGATGATCTGAGTTTGCGGTATTTGGTCTTCTGGCTGTAGCCCTTCCAGGATGCCTGCAGTTTGCTGGCTGAAGAGAGAGACAAAAGATGTTCCGAGTGTTCAGATACTCTACTTACTGTATCTTCGAGGAGAGACTACAGTCCAGACAGACAGCAGGTGATGGGCGTCAAGTAAGACCATGTGATACGTGACTCTCTCACCAAGGCTGTGTTTCCTCGTTTCTAGCGCGTCCTCCGTGGCGAACAGAGTCTTTGGAAAACGGATGAAGATTTTGGATCTGGAAAGCAAACGGAGCTCCACTAAGCTGGCAGTGTGCCTTTGTACAACACACAGGGGCAGTCAGAGCGTGTTCAGCACCGGGGGGGATTTAGTTCAGCCCTGACAAAATAATTGACTTTGGTCACTTAAGCCTTTCCCAGAGAGTAGACACAGTTATGGGATTAGATCAACACTAAGTGGGCACTGAACTCGTTAGGGAGATGGGATGTAGATAAACAAATGGGAGATACATGTACTGTAGTTAACTAGAATTAACACGTGTGTGTGTGTGTGCGTGCGTCTGTGTCTGCAGCTGTGTGTTTGCGTGCCGCCTTGACTGTTGTCACTGGATAAGGGTCTCACCTGCCCAGCTTGTACTCCTCAGGTTTGTAACCCAGGTGTTTGACCAGTGTGGAGACTCCGTCTGCCAGCTTGCCCTGCCAGCTTGGCCAGGTCTCCGGGCACAGGGACTTATACCTGCCAGGGACGGACAAAACAATACACACAGACACTGGTATATTATATGAAAAATATTTAATTTAGGTTATATCACTAACTTTGAACAGTTGTGGTGATTGACTAATCACTTGCAGGTGTACTGATTTTCTAACATAATTCATGAATTTGCCATTGAATAAACCTATAATGTCAGGGAACGACATTCAAGCCTGATAGAGGCAGGACTAGCTCCGAGCCAGGCAGGACTAGCTCCGAGCCAGGCAGGACTAGCTCCGAGCCAGGCAGGACTAGCTCCGAGCCAGGCAGGACTAGCTCCGAGCCAGGCAGGACTAGCTCCGAGCCAGGCAGGACTAGCTCCGAGCCAGGCAGGACTAGCTCCGAGCCAGGCAGGACTAGCTCCGAGCCATAGTCACCTCTGGAGGAAGGTCTCATAGTGGCGGCGGTAGGCAAAGCCAGCTCTCCTCACGCGCAGGTTCTCCATCAGACCCAGGTACTTCACCTGATGCCTGATGAGAACCTCGTCGAACCGTCCTGAGAGAGAGAGAAGCCACAGCCTGAGTTGGTACATAACTGGTGAGATTGCAATACATTGTTATTGACGTTTTCCGTTTGTTGAATGGTTTTTTGTTACAGTTGTTAGCATACTGGAGCAGTAACGCGTGATGCTTATGCAAATAAAAGAAATAAAACACAATTGATCCGACTTATTCCCAGAAAAGTAGACAATGGACAATAAGGAAGGTAGGAGTGAGGAGAAAAACAGCAACAGTAGGAAAGACAGAAGGCCATCTATTGACAAAGGGCAGCTCGATATACTGAGAAACACAGTGTGAAGTACAGTGCTGCCATTGATGTTACTGAACACAATCAAAACGCATGGTCAGATGTAAGAATCGTAGACACAAGACAGACAATATGTTAGAAAAAATGATATAGAACTGGCACAGAAAAAAACTGAGTGTGATAGCAGAGTTAACGACTAAGAGACCATTTCACAGTTTTAAAGCTAATTTCCTGCAATTCTACACATTTTGTCATTGGACAGAGAAAATTTGCAGTTTCAAAGCTAAATTTCCTGCAATGGCTTTTTCTGTGTTCTTATGCTATCTGAATTACAGTTGAAGTTGGAAGTTTACATACACTTAGGTTGAAGTCATTAAAATTAGTTTTTTCAGCCACTCCACAAATTTCTTGTTAACAAACTATAGTTTTGGCAAGTCGGTTAGGACATCTACTTTGTGCATGACAAGTAATTTTTCCAACAATTGTTTACAGACAGATTATTTAACTTAATCACAATTCCAGTGGGTCAGAAGTTTACATACACTAAGTTGACTGTGCCTTTAAACAGCTTGTAAAATTCCAGATAATGATGTCATGGCTTTAGAAGCTTCTGATAGGCTAATTGACATAATTTGAGGTGTACCCGTGGATGTATTTCAAGGACTACCTTCAAACTCAGTGCCTCTTTGCTTGACATCATGGGAAAATCAACAGGAAATCAGCCAAGACCTAAGAAAAAAAATTGTAGACCTCCACAAGAAAATCAATTGTAGACCTCCACAAGTCTGGTTCATCCTTGGGAGCAATTTCCAAATGCTTGAAGGTACCACGTTCATCTGTACAAACAATAGTACACAAGTATAAACACCATGGGACCACGCACCCGTCATAGAACGCGTCTCCTTCCTAAGCGGTGTCTCCTAGAGATGAACGTACTTTGGTGCGAAAAGTGCAAATCGATCCCAGAACAGCAGCAAAGGACCGTGTGAAGATGCTGGAGGAAACCGGTACAAAAGTATCTATATCCACAGTAAAACGAGTCCTATATTGACATAACCTGAAATGCCGCTCAGCAAGGAAGAAGCCATTGCTCCAAAACCGCCATAAAAAAGCCAGACTACGGTTTGCAACTGCACATGGGGACAAAGATCGTACTTTTTGGAGAAATGTCCTCTGGTCTGGTGAAACAAAAATAGAACTGTTTGGCCATAATGACCATCCTTATGTTTGGAGGAAAAAGGGGGAGGCTTGCAAGCCGAAGAACACCATCCCAACCGTGAAGCACGGGGGTGGCAGCATCATGTTGTGGGGGTGCTTTGCTGCAGGAGGGACTGGTGCACTTCACAAAATAGATGGCATCATGAGGAGGAAAATTATGTGGATATATTGAAGCAACATCTCAAGACATCAGTCAGGAAGTTAAAGCTTGGTCGCAAATGGGTCTTCCAAATGGACAATGACCCCCAGCATACTTCCAAAGTTGTGGCAAAATGGCTTAAGGACAACAAAGTCAAGGTATTGGAGTGTCCGTCACAAAGCCCTGACCTCAATCCTATAGAAAATTTGTGGGCAGAACAGAAAAAGCGTGAGCGAGCAAGGAGGCCTACAAACCTGACTCCGTTACACCAGCTCTGTCAGGAGGAATGGGCCAAAATTCACCCAACTTATTGTGGGAAGCTTGTGGAAGGCTACCTGAAACATTTGACCACAATTTAAAGGCAATGCTACCAAATACTCATTGGTTGTATGTACACTTCTGACCCACTGGGAATGTGATGAAAGAAATAAAATATGAAAGAAATCATTCTCTCTACTATTATTCTGACAATTCACATTCTTGAAATAAAGTGGTGATCCTAACTGACCGAAGACAGGGAATTGAAAAACTGAGTTTAAATGTAGTGGGCTAAGGTGTATGTAAACTTCCGACTTCAACTGTACTTAAACATAACACCATGCCATTTTTAGAATTTTTGATTCTCCGACTGTCTAGTTTCTATTTTGATGATTGTTAGTTCTCAGCGATTATCTTATTTAAAAAATATATTGCTACATTATATTTTCTACATACTTTATATCTGGTTTTAGTTGTTTAAGCATTTTACATCCCGAAAAAGGGAAAAAATCATTATATTAAATGTTTCAACACGTTGTTTGACAGCAAACGAAAATGAGCTTTTCTGATTGGTTGTGGTAGACCCTCCTTGCTTCAGTACCTTTGCTTCCGTTTGGTGCCTAATGAATACAGTGTTTCCCCTATATGTATTTAGCAGAGGAGCACCGCTGCTGCTAAATCGTTGAAATAAAGTATATATATACTGTGTTCATTAGGCACCAAACGGAAGCAAAGGTACTGAAGCAAGGAGGGTCTACCACAACCAATCAGAAAAGCTCATTTTCGTTTGCTGTCGAACAACGTATTGAAACATTTTGCTCCGGTTGTGCCCTAATGAATACAACCCCGTTGACAGCACGGTATGAGCAAGGCATCGGTTCCTTCCTACCTGCTTGCTTGGCATCGTTGGGCTTGATGCAGCGCACGTAGGACGGCTCCTTGGACATCAGGATCTCCATTAACTTCGCCAGGCTGGTCTTGAACTGGGTCGCTGCCTGGAGGCAGAGACAGAAGGAAAGAAGAAAGAGTGAGCACCGAGCGAGGGATGTAGAGGAGCAGAAAGAGGAGAGGAGCAGGGAGCACGGCTGCTGGCCAGACTGAGGCTGAGACCGGACAGAACACAGGTCCCAGTGTGCAGCTCACATTGCCCAGGCAGTGACAGGGTTGGGGGCAGGGCCGGCGAGAGAGAGAGAGAATGCGTCGTCAACAATGCACACAAACAGTCAACGGAGTCGACACCAGCGACCCACGCACCCTCGACCACCGTGTGTGTGGAGGGCAACCGAGTGTCAGGGCATTCCTGAGTGTGTGAGCGGGGAAGCAGAGATTCCCCTGTGACTCACTCGACCCCACAGTGTGGAGCAAGGAAGATCCAAAGAGCATAAACAAGTGACTGTTTGTAAGTGTGTATGAGCCAGGACATGTATATATGGGTCTGTGATTGTGTACCGGTATACGCGTTGGGATACATTGTATGACCTTTCCCCTCTGAGTGGCTGTTCTCACCGTCTCAGGTCTCTTGCTGTCCTTCAGCTCCGCCCGGTCAAAGCACTGGGTCAGAATCTTATTATCAGACATACACATGACCTGTGGATGGACAACACATAGAGAATGAGTACAACTCACTACGACTAGAACTACCACACTGCTCTTCAAACTCACACATTGCACACACACACGGAGAGAGACCGAGAGACAGAGTCTACCACAGTGACACAACATAATCTTAGAGTCTAGTCTAGTTTCCAATGATATCATCCATCTCCTATCTAAATCATTTCCCCATTGTCCTGAACTCTCTTTCTCACCTCTTTCAAGTTCCTGAAGAGGAGGTCATTGTTCTTGTCCAGAAAGCCTAGAGGGGGAAGAGAGAGAGTAAGAGAACATGCACTCCCAATGTGGTTTGGGGATGAAAATGATTACACACACAGTAAAACAGACCACTACAAGAAGTACAGGAACATCCAAGGACAAACGTAAAGACCTGAGCACAGAACATCCTTCCTCTCCATCTGGTCATCTCACTCTCGCTTCCCCCTAACAATTGATCCTGCTGCTCCATGCACACACACACACACACACACACACACACACACACACACACACACACACACACACACACACACACACACACACACACACACACACACACACACACACACACACACACACACACACACACACACACACACACACCGTTGACGTTGTAGTTGACCTCGCCAGCGTAGTGCAGCAGTCTGAACTCCTCTCGGCCCATCACCTTCCGGGTCTTTCCATCGGCCAGCTTGTGACTACGAGGATCACACAAACATTAAGTGACAAATTATTAGGGCACACCATAGCAAAACATTATGCAATGGAAAACCAAAACAAGCTTTTCTTATTCAACACGTTCAGGTAATCCCTCCTTGTTTCAGTCTGTTTTCTTCCATTTGGTACCTAATGAACACAACAAACTCAGCAAAAAAAGAAACGTACCTTTTTCAGGACCCCGTCTTTCAAAGATAATTCGTCAAAATCCAAATAACTTCACAGATCTTCATTGTAAAGGGTTTAAACACTGTTTCCCATGCTTGTTCAATGAACCATAAACAATTAATGAACATGCACCTGTGGAACGGTCATTAAGACAGTAACAGCTTACAGACGGTAGGCAATTAAGGTCACAGTTATGAAAACTTAGGACACTAGAGAGGCCTTTCTACTGACTCTGAAAAACACCAAAAGAAAGATGCCCAGGGTCCCTGCTCATCTGCGTGAACGTGCCTTAGGCATGCTGCAAGGAGGCATGAGAACTGCAGATGTGGCCAGGGCAATAAATTGCAATGTCCGTACTGTGAGACGCCTAAGACAGCGCTACAGGGAGACAGGATGGACAGCTGATCGTCCTCGCAGTGGCAGACCACGTGTAAAACACATCACACCTGCGGGACAGAATGGCAACAACAACTGCCCAAGTTACACCAGGAACGCACAATCCCTCCATCAGTGCTCAGACTGTCCGCAATAGGCTGAGAGAGGCTGGACTGAGGGCTTGTAGGCCTGTTGTAAGGCAGGTCCTCACCAGACATCACCGGCAACAACGTCGCCTATGGGCACAAACCCACCGTCGCTGGACCAGACAGGACTGGCAAAAAGTGCTCTTCACTGACGAGTCACGGTTTTGTCTCACCAGGGGTGATGGTCGGATTCGTGTTTATCATTGAAGGAATGAGCGTTACACCGAGGCCTGTACTCCGGAGCGAGATCGATTTGGAGGTGGAGGGTCCATCATGGTCTGGGGCGGTGTGTCACAGCATCATCAGACTGCGCTTGTTGTCATTGCAGGCAATCTCAACGCTGTGTGTTACAGGGAAGACATCCTCCTCCCTCATGTGGTACCCTTCCTGCAGGCTCATCCTGACATGACCCTCCAGCATGACAAAGCCACCAGCCATACTGCTCGTTCTGTGTGCGATTTCCTGCCAGATAGGAATGTCAGTGTTCTGCCATGGCCAGCGAAGAGCCCAGATCTCAATCCCATTGAGCACGTCTGGGACCTGTCGGATCGGAGGGTGAGGGGTAGGGCCATTCCCCCCAGAAATGTCCAGGAACTTGCAGGTGCCTTGGTGGAAGAGTGGGGTAACATCACACAGTAAGAACTGGCAAATCTGGTGCAGTCCATGAGGAGGAGATGCACTGCAGTACTTAATGCAGCTGGTGGCCACAGCAGATACTGACTGTTACTTTTGACCCCTCTCCCCCTTTGTTCAGGGACACATTATTCAATTTCTGTTAGTCACATGTCTGTGGAACTTGTTCAGTTTATGTCTCAGATGTTGAGTCTTGTTATGTTCATACAAATATTTACACATGTTAAGTTTGCTGAAAATAAACGCAGTTGACAGTGAGAGGACGTTTCTTTTTTTGCTGAGTTAATGTTTACATATGTTCTGTTGTGTACAGCTTAAAAGAAAACTTCACCCAAAAACTATTAGTCAATTGTTGACATAAGCAAAACATTTTGGGACAGTCACCAATCAAGTTTTCAAGATATGTAACATTCAACAGAGAAATCATCCCCTTCTGATGCAGGGATGATTTCTGTATTTTGAAAGTTGGGTGGAGTTTTCCATGAATTCGTATGCATTTTGTTCCAAGAGCATTTTTTACAGCTAGCTCTCACGACAACTTCTGTTGCTAGGTTAGCAGAGGGAGGTTTGGGCGCGTGCGTTTGTATGTGCGTAGACTCACGTTGTCAAGTGGGCGTGGCCTCCCACAGTATTCTCCAGCTTCTCCAGGAAGGTGATGTCACTGGCGTCACCTGGCCTCAGGCACTCCTCATCCTGACAGAGACAGAGAGACAGCCACAGAGAGACAGAGAGACAGCCACAGAGAGACAGAGAGACAGCCACAGAGAGACAGAGAGACAGCCACAGAGAGACAGAGAGACAGCCACAGAGAGACAGAGAGACAGCCACAGAGAGACAGAGAGACAGCCACAGAGAGACAGAGAGACAGCCACAGAGCGACAGAGAGACAGCCACAGAGCGACAGAGAGACAGCCACAGAGCGACAGAGAGACAGCCACAGAGAGACAGCCACAGAGAGACAGAGAGACAGCCACAGAGAGACAGCCACAGAGAGAGACAGAGAGAGACAGAGAGAGACAGAGAGAGACAGAGAGACAGAGACAGCCACAGAGCGAGAGACAGAGCCACAGAGCGAGAGACAGAGCCACAGAGCGAGAGACAGAGCCACAGAGCGAGAGACAGAGCCACAGAGCGAGAGACAGAGCCACAGAGAGAGAGACAGAGCCACAGAGAGAGAGACAGAGCCACAGAGAGAGAGACAGAGCCACAGAGAGAGAGACAGAGCCACAGAGAGAGAGAGAGAGCCACAGAGAGAGAGAGAGAGACACAGAGAGAGAGAGAGAGCCACAGAGAGAGAGAGCCACAGAGAGAGAGAGCCACAGAGAGAGAGAGCCACAGAGAGAGAGAGCCACAGAGAGAGAGAGCCACAGAGAGAGAGAGCCACAGAGAGAGAGAGCCACAGAGAGAGAGAGCCACAGAGAGAGAGAGCCACAGAGAGAGAGAGCCACAGAGAGAGAGAGCCACAGAGAGAGAGAGAGACACAGAGAGAGAGAGCCACAGAGACAGAGAGACAGAGAGCCACAGAGACAGAGAGCCACAGAGACAGGGGGAGACACAGAGAGAGAGAGCCACAGAGAGAGAGAGCCACAGAGAGAGAGAGCCACAGAGAGAGAGAGCCACAGAGACAGGGGGAGACACAGAGAGAGCCACAGAGAGAGAGAGACACAGAGACAGGGGGAGACACAGAGACAGGGGGAGAGCGAGAAAGAATGAAAGAGAGAAATACATTAGATGGACTGTTGACTGTGACAGTAGGATATACCAGATGCAGAGGGGCCAAGAGAGAGAAAGGTGAAAGGTCAACTTGAAAAGCTCAGGGTTACATTAAAGACTGACACGGATTCTCACCAGAATGGAGATGACGCCTTTGAACTTCTCCTCCACCAGATCACAGATGATCTTGTTGTTGAAGTACTGCACAGGCTCCCACTGCGAGACAGCAAGGAACGCAGCGGCATCTTTTAAATCGCTTGTTTAGAAAACGGAACTGTTCTACATGTTAACGGTTGTAAAAGAAAACATTCACAGAATGCTGAGAATCCAGGACAAGGACATTCTGAACCCACACTTTATGCACACTGTCAATCAAACCTTTATTGACGTTTGCTGCCTCACACACACACACACACACGTTTACCGCCACATTATTATGACAAACACGGCCCACGTTGTACAACAATGTCCCCTTTGACGGGTGTCTAACTGGACACGAATCTCTCTCCCACGGCCCTCTGCACTCAGCTCCCTTCACCAGGCGGCTCAGAGTAAGAGTGCTGACGTATGATCAGGTTCACCCTTTTCATATAATCTCAGTCATTATGATCTACAAGCCAAAACTGATCCTAGATCAGCAGCACTCCTGTTCTGAGATTCTTTGCCAATATGGGCTCTGAATCGTAGTGGAGTGGGCCACCAATCACCGTGTAGACAGCCATGCAGAGCTGATGCGGTGAAGGTAGAAGGAGAGGACCGGACAGAGAAGAAAGAGAGAGGTGGAAGAGGACTATAAAAAGAGAGAGGGGGAGAATGAAAAGAGGGAGAAGTGGGAATAGAGAGCGAGAGAAAAGCTAGAGAAATGGAGGAGAGCAGTAGAGGGAGGGTAAGGTCCCTCCAAGACGGATAGAAGCATCGAGGCAGAGGGTTGAGAGGGGAGGCAGAGTGAGGAGGGGATGGAGAAGGAGAAGATGGACTGACAAAACAAAGAGAGAGAGTAGTCTCACCGTGATTCCCTCTGCTTCGTACTCATCCTGCTCGGACTTGAGGGTGAGCTCGATGAAGAGCTGCTGCAGCTTCTCGTTACAGTAGTTAATGCAGAACTGCTCAAAACTGCAACACACACACACAATTACAGATGATCTTTTCACGTGACAATGATATTCAACGCAAACTTGACATTAAAATACGCCGAATCGTAATGACAGTAAATGGTAAACGCTGTCAAAAACACACAGGATTATGGGAAAATGAGTTCTATATATATATTCCTCTGGTACCTGTTGTGCTGGAAGACTTCAAACCCATAGATATCCAGGAGACCAATGACAGAAGCATTCTTATAAGTCTCGTCCTAGAAGAAAAAGAACGGTTAACTCTTCATAATGGCTTTCATGAAGAAGCATTCATAAACTGTTTCTAAACAGTGTACAGCCAACAGACTAAGAATAAATGAGCAGTTCATTATTTGTTAACATATATACCTAACGAAGCACGATAAGCATCGTTTAACGATGAACTCACAACAGACATGGACCAGATGCATTACGGCTACACTATCTCACAGCTCAAACATGCAATAACCTAACCCCTATCAGACAACAGTCTACACAGAAATGCATTGTTGTAGAACGAACAATACTCCTTTGTCAAACATGTAGTATTACAACATATCCACAAGGGGGAGTCCTACTACCGCTGTCTATAAACGGCCGGCTAAGAGGTCAAAAGCGCAGGCTGACAGGAGGGGCAGAAGAATGGGGTAGATATAGGGATATCATGCCAACGAGGAGGGGGATCATCGGTAAGAGGGGAGTTAACGGGGTGTTAGTTAGTTAGGGGCGTGTGGTGTTACCCTGTAAGCCAGGGAGACGTTGATCTTGTTGACGAGCCAGGTGAAGGTACGGCCGTACACGGCCTTGGACAGGGCGTCCCGCGCCGACGCTGCCTGCTCCAGGTTCAGAGGGCTCTTCAGCTGGAGGACAGACACACACAGATCAGATACAGACAGACGCGCACACACACAGAGAGAGAAGAATGGAAACAGTTATTCTACAATTCCTCACTTGCCGAGGTACCGAGGAGCCGTTATATGTCGAATATAGAAACGTTCTCGTAGAGTTCATTATAAAGAGCATTGACTTAGAGAAGGTTCCAGCCTACCTCTTCCCCTTTGGCGATGATCTTTTTGTGTGTTAGCGCTTCTTTCAGGACCAAACCGTCCACACCTAGTAACTGCAACGTCAACAATAAAGACTTTAACACACCTCCAAACTAATTCCTTCAACACCAGTATCAATGTTATTTATCCTATTGAGCAAATGAACAGTGATACTATCGAGTTATGAAGAGAGTAATGTGTTATGAGTATCGACAGGGTACATGAGTATCGACAGGGTACATGAGTATCGACAGGGTACATGAGTATCGACAGGGTACATGAGTATCGACAGGGTACATGAGTATCGACAGGGTACATGAGTATCGACAGGGTACATGAGTATCGACAGGGTACATGAGTATCGACAGGGTACATGATTGCCTGAGTGCAGTATGAGTAGTGTCCCCATAGGTACACTGTAGTCAGGAAGAAGAGGTCATACCCTCGCCAGGTATTTGATCTGTGTGTCTGTAGTGATGTAGGCATTGCCGCTGTCCTCTCCTCCATACTGAATGTTCCCCAAGTGAAGAACGCTGGCAATAATGTTTAACAGCTCCTACACACAGAGAACGAGTGAGAGAGAGAGACAGTGAGAGTGAGAGAGAGAGCGAGACACAGTGAGAGAGAGCGAAAAAAAGCCATGTGAACATTAGACATGATAAGATTATACACATTTTATTGTGATCTTCTGAAGACAACGTTATCTTGATGACTGCAAGTATTAGATTAGGCTATCTTGGACTTGAAGAGTTATAAAATATAATTCAACTGACCATCCTCCCCCCACATGCATGCATATACAACATATAGTGAATATGGTCTCTTTTTGTGTGTGTGTGTCAGTGGTGTAAAGTACTTAAGTAAAATACTTTGAAGTACTACTCAAGTAGATGTTTGTGGTATCTGTAATTTACAATTTATATTTTTGACAACTTTTACTTCACTACATTCCTAAAGAAAATAATGTACTTTTTACTCCATACATTTCCCCTGACATTCAAAAGTACTCGTTACATTTCAAATGCTTAGAAGGACAGGAAAATGGTCCAATTCCCACACTTATCAAGAGAACATCCCTGGTCATCCCTACTGCCTCTGATCTGGCAGACTCACTAAACACAAATGCTTCGCTTGTAAATTATATCTGAGTGGTGGAATGTGCCCCTGGCGATCCGTAAAAAAAGAAAAGAAAATCGTGCCGTTTAGTTTGCATAATATAAGGAATGTGAAATGATTTATACTTTTACTTTTGATATTTAAGTATATTTTAGCAATTACATTTACTTTTTAAAACTTACATATATTTAAAACCAAATACTTTGACTTTTACTACAGTAGTATTTTACTGGGTGACTTTTACTTGAGTCATTTTCTATTAAAAAAAAGGTTTCTTTACTTTTACTCAAGTATGAAAATGTGGTACTTTTCCCCACCACTGAGTACTGTATACTATATATAACCACCTGCTCTCTCCCGCTTCCCTCACTGAACTGAGAAATACTGAGCTCTGGCCCAAAGCCCAGACTACAGTCATGAAAATGCAAAAAACATCCACACAAAGCACAAACACACCCTCTCTTCACCCACTGTCCCAACACACTCACATAAGATAAGCCCACTTTATTGGTCAATATAGACAGTCACACAACACACAACCTGACTATATACACAAGACTGCAGCAAAGGGGCATACAGCATGTTACTGTACAACTACAATAACAAAACAGATGGTGGCACCCAAAGCATAGACAGGATTGGTCAGACATGATTGGTCAGACAGTCAAAATGGAATAAGTATTCAGTAGTAGTATTTAAGGTAATCAACAAAACACTACCTGGCTAACATTATGTCTGTGTGTCTGTGTTGTAATAACAGGTTCTTACCTCCACCTCGTCCTCGCTGAAGCCGATGACAGACAGGGCTTTCCTCACCACCTTCCAGTCACTGCGGTCGTTGATGGAGCTCACCTTGGGACAGTTCCCCTGAGACACCCACACAGACAAAACTGTTGAAGCCAAAACACCATAATTCTACATTGCAAGTAAAATCATTCCTCAACAAAGCAGCCAACATCTAAATCAGTGTTAGTAAGAAGTAAAACAGTAAGGTGTTAGTTAAAAACGTCTACCAAGCTGCTCTATGAAAACATGTTCAGACGTTTTTGAAAGATCGGCAGGTTCACGTTTTACATGCTTTATCTCTACAGGCCGTATGCGTACTATTTGTAGATCCAGCAAACACAGACACGTGCACTCATTTACGCACGCGTGTGCACGTCGCATACTGAACACCCACACATTCATTGGCTGACTAAATAAGTGTTTGTGCGCGTGTTTGCAGAAATATTGTAGGTCTCAGTGGGGGAGTGAGTAGGGATAGACAACTCCTTCACCTGAGAGCATCTCTATAGCAGCACTAATAACACACTGGGTCCATTAAGCCGGCCTCCCACTGGGCCAGAGCCAGCACACACTAGAGAGAACATCAGTGAGTGAGAAAGTGAGAGAGAGAGAGCAGACACACACCTCTTCCTGCTGTAAAAGCAAAACGGAGAGACTTGGGGATACATCTCAAAGCACACACACGATTGCATAACTTTTGACCTGAGCCCCAAACAGCTAGACACATGCTCTGGTCTGAAGTTGGAGACTAGGGAAGTGTCCCATTCCAGACCCAACCATAGAGTGAAACTCTGCTGCGTCCCACCTTGACGAGGTACTGGTACTGTTGGGGGTTCCTCTCCAGGCCCAAGCGCCGCAGCAGGTCCTCCTCACCCCCCTCAATCAGCTGGTAGAAGATGTGGAAGTTCCTCTCGCCGTGGTTCTGGTGCACCACCCGTGACTTCTCCAGCAGGTAGTTGAGGATGTGGCCCCCTACCGGTGCACCCTGCCGGCGGGAGAGAGGGAACCGGGGGAAGGGGGTGGAGGAGCAGAGGGTGGTGATGCAGGGATACTGAGACAGACACAGAGCCACACAACCACATGCAGGTGTACACGCCCCCAGGACAGTACAGTAACGTAGGAGTGGAAAAATAAACATATTGTACAAGTTAATATGGAAGGACTGGCAGTGTTTATGTACTGGTTTCCCCCTTACAGGAACATACTCGGTCATTGGTGTGTGTGTGTGTGTGTGTGTGTGTGTGACCACTCACCTTGAAGTCAAACTGGATGTCCATGTATTTACCGAAGCGGCTGGAGTTGTCGTTGCGTAACGTTTTGGCATTTCCAAAAGCCTGGGGTCACACATGGGGTCGAAGAGGTAGACAGAGAGGAGGGAGAGACAGGAGGGAGACAGACGAGGAGAGAAAAGGGAGGTAAACAGGAGAGAGAACGGAGAGGGGGATACAGGAGTGGGGAGGGTAGACAGGTGTGTTAAAGTGGTGTCAGAGTGTCAGGAGATGTGCTGGGCTGTGACATGGGGCTAGATTACAGGGCAGTCGGTCGGTCTGTCTGGACCGCTCTGCTCCTAACACATCTGCTCCCCAGCTGTCTGGACTCCACTAGTCTACAGCCCATCCAGCCAAACACACCACAGCTCAATATAGTACACTAAATGAGTAGAGAGCCTGCTCACACTCCAGGACAGGCCGTACACACACACAAATATGATGTCTTGTTTTAGACTGGACCAAGCCAGACACATGCAGTGGATGACATGGTATCCCCCCCCAGTGCTGACCTCTAGGACAGGGTTGGACTGCAGCAGGCGGTCCTTGACCGTCTCCACCTGGTCGCTGGCGGGACAGGTCACGGCGTAGTACTGCAGGATCTTCTTTGAGGCCTCCGTCTTGCCGGCACCGCTCTCCCCCGAGATGAGGATGCACTGGTCCTTACGCTCCGTCCGCATGGACCGGTAGGAGTTGTCAGACACCGCGTAGCTGGAAGGAGGAGGGAGCGAGAGAGACAGAGAGAGAGACAGAGAGAGAGACAGAGAGAGAGACAGAGAGAGAGACAGAGAGAGAGAAAGAGCATGAGTCAGTGAAGTACTGTAGTGGAGTGGGACAGCTAGCAAACAGAGGCACTTTGTGTCATCGCATCCTCATGAACCTTCAATCTGGAGTGGAGAGGATCTAGTAGATTGGAGGGGATACAGTGGAGTAGATGGGATATAGGAGTAGAGAGGATACAGTGGAGTGGATGGGATATTACTACACATTTCCACAAATCCTCAACTGTTTATAATATAATTTCTTATTTTGTGTAGTTCTGTTTTGACTATGTTGTATATGGACTATTCCACAAAAAAACATATGCACAAGGACTACTTTTAACAATTTCCACTGCAAATTTGATACCACAAATTTGATACCAATTTGATACCACCTAGTACCACCCCCCTACCCACCTCCATCGCCCATTTGTCTCTCTGTCCCTCCTTCATATTCCCTCCATTCCAAAACGCATTTAAAAAATAATAATAATTGAACCTTTATTTAACTAGTCAAGTCAGATATGAACAAATTCTTAGTTTACAATGACGGCCTACCCCGGCCAAACCCTCCCCTAACCCGGATGACGCTGGGCCAATTGTGCGCCGCCCTATGGGACTCCCAATCATGGCTGGTTGTGATACAGCCTGGAATTGAACCTGGGTCTGTAGTGATGCCTCTAGATGCAGTGCCTTAGACCGCTGCACCACTCGGGAGCCCCACGTCCCTATTTTCCCACTCAGACAGACAGAAAACATTTGGCTTCATGGTCGAGTAGAATGGGAGAAAAAACACAGCGTCCAGGAGCAGCGAAGCAGGGAATGTCGAGCGCATGGCGGAATCTCCATAATACAGTCCATTGTTCGTCCGTGGTCAGAGAGTCAGAGGAACCGGCCAGGAATTCCCTCTTCGCCTAGCAACTCAAAACAAACAGGCCCGACGTAATGTATGGCGAGCTGACACTCAGAACCCCCCCCCCCCCCCCCCCGTTACATAACTGTTAGTCCATGACTCAGTCAACTGGGATGGGAGAGGAGGAGAAGGTGGAGAGATGGTGGGTTGGGATACCCGGGTTCAGGTTACTCACATGTGGGGAGAGACCTCGTAGAAGTTGACGCCTCGGTAACGCTCCATGTGGTTCTTGGTGTAGATCTCCAGATCCTTGTAAGGGTTCACCGACACCAGGACTGAGCCGATGTATGTCTGAGAGAGAGACAGAGACCATGAACTATCTCTCTAAGGTGACAACACAGTGGGGGAATGCTGGGATGCATCTACACACACACACACTGTATTTGTATCTTCAGCAGGCAGAAATTCACGAGGGCAGCAACATGTTACGCAACGGAATACAAAAACAAGCGTTGTTTATTGGACAAGTTCAGGTAGTCCTTCCCCTTTTGCGTTCGTTTGCTACCTAATGAATATGACCCAGGAGGTGAGTGTAATTGGGGTAGGCGTCTTACATAGATGAGGTTCTCCTTGGAGCGCTTGCGGAGGTTCTCGATGAAGGCTGCTTCGCTGGTGTGGTTCTCCAGCAGGACAAAGTCCTGCACCCCCACCCGGTCCCTGGCCGTCAGGGCACTCTCCATTGTGATCCGCACCCCGTCACTCCCCAACGTCTGGATGGAGAAGAGAGAAGAGGAGCAGAGGGAGTTCAGCAATAGGAACCATGTATATACAAATCGGTATAAAAATAAGGCAGGAGAGAGAAGCAAAAAAATACCAAAGACAGAAGAGACATTCTAAGCAGACGCTGGTTAAGTTGAATCACCGTTGCGTGTGAATCTCTCTGAACGTGTTCATTTATGCCTGACAAGTAAGCGCTCATAACGGCCCCAGAATCTAGATACAGTACCCCGGAATTTAACTGCAGTACGTACTTCAACACACACAATGACACAACGCTCCACAAAAAAAGTACCCATTTCATCAAAAACCATGACAAAGAATAGTTAGCACAAGAGCCCTCTCTCCCACATTCAATAACATACACAGACAGAAAGTGATTGTAGAAACTGGAGCTTTGCAGTGTTACACACCAAAGAGCTCTCCTTAGAAAACAACACACTTTGTAATCTTGTGCAAGCTAGAACTAGAAGCGGAGGAACACCCAACCTGAGAAAAAAAAAGTTAGCACTTCGACCAAAGTCTCACAGGCTCCAACCTAGCTAGAATCCCCAATCTAAAAAATTATACGTGCATTCAAACACTTAACTTACATCCTTCAGCTCGTCAATGCGTTTGCCCAGGAACCTGTTTTCTACGATGGAGGCTTGAGTTTTACGCACCAGACCGCAAATGTTACCCAGATCCATGGCTCACTATACAGTAGTCACTATCACTACACAGGACCACACAGATCTGTCACCGCGCTCTGGACGCTTCAACAAGGCAGGGACGCACAGATGATTATGCCAGCACACACACGGGTCCACACACATATACGCACTGACTGCACGCACGTTTATTGTTCATTGTCCATGTTCATTACCACACACACTGTACAGAGCAGCTGCATATGTTATTGTTGTGTTATTGACACAGTAGGGCCCTGCCCAGGGGAAAGAGAGAGAGGTGCTCCTCCTCCTAATTAAGGGCTGCAGTAGGTGAGGCAGCTGTTGACAATGCGGCTTGTATCACAGAGAAAAACAGAGAGAGAGAGGAGGGATGAAGCAGACAGAACTTGTGAGTGTAGCTGAGGAGGAGAGGAGACCAGAGAGGAACGTGTGAGTGTAGCTGAGGAGGAGAGGAGACCGGAGAGGAACGTGTGCCAGTGTGTGTGTTGCCAGGAAGTGATTCCATTCCTTATCCAGCATCATCACTGTACTCCTCAACGTTCCAAAAACAACTCCCTGCTTCACACAGTACCCTACCCTGCGACCTCTCTCCCTCCCTCCCTCAAGCAACAGTGAGTTATAACGAGAGATGGCAGGAGAGATAGTGAAGTAGTCGCAACAGTTATGTCCCAAATGGCACCCTACTCCCTATATAGTGCACTAATTTTGACCAGGTCCCTTAGGGCTCTGGTTAAAAGTAGTGCACTATGTAGGGAATAGGGTGCCAATTGTGACGACCCCTGGTTGTTAAGAGCTCTACACAGTCTACGCAATCGAGGTCGACGGAGGTTCCAAAAATTCAGCCGTACAAATGTACATAAACTACGAAGAGAGCGACAGACACTGACCTTCGCCGGCTCCGTTTGCGAAGAGCCCTTTAGACTTTAAACCTAATGAATTGCCTCTGCTTGAGGAGTCTCCACACACCAACACCTAATAGCACCATTTAATGTACTTCAGAGGTATGACTTAATGGCGGGCGAGTTGTTCCAGCTTAATGATTCCTACAGATGTAGGATCTTACTGTGATCACCCCGTTGTAGGAGAACCTTCCTGAAATGCAGTATATTTGAGGTTTAAAAAGGCTTCTGAAGTTTGGAAATTCCACTTTGAAATTTCAAGACTTGATTTTCCCTTACAAAAAATGTATCAAGCCTTAGAATTGTTTTTATTAATTATAATCCACATTACCTGTTGCTGCAAGTTTATTTTCATGCTGTAGCAAACTGGCTCAAATGAAGATTCATGGGGTGATGACTCAAGCTTTCACTCCAGCCTTTTTAACTCACTTCATTCACACTGTATCCCTCCGAGGGTCTTTAGGTAGCTTAAGGTCACCAGCACCCCTCCATCTCCTTTCTCTCCTCCACCGTCCCCCATTCAAGTCGCAGGCCCGTATTCACAGTCTCAGAGTAGGAGGGCTGATCTAGAATACTTTCTGCCTTTTCAGATCATAATGAAATACGATGATATGGAGAGGGGTGACCTGATCCTAGATCAGCACTTCGACTCTGAAAGGCTTTTGGAATACGGGCCCTGAGCCTTGGTGAGCTATCGTTTCACATGGCCCGGGGGAAAACAAAGAGCCTGCAGTTCCTGAGGAAAAAGTGATCCGTCTCGGGCTGGTGCTGCGCTGAGAAAAGTTCTCTCCCAGGGTTCGTTGGGCTTGTTAGTGAGAAGCCTGTTATCTGGGCATCTAATTGCGCCAACATACAGGGGAAAGCCATAGAAATATAATTACTAGAATGGACATCCCCATCTAAGTTAATGATGCCATGTGTGGAACATTCTACTGATTATATTTCTATGGGGAAACATTTCAAGAAATGATGGAACAGTGCCAACATTCTTCTCTTTCTTTTTAACACAGGGAGGGAGTTCTCTCTCTGACAGGAAGAGGATGAGGAACCTCCTTTCTCCCAGGGCTCGTTAGTGAGAAGCCTGTTATCTGGACATCTAATCCAGGGATGAGCAACTTTGAGGGGGTGAGGGCCACAACAAATTTGAACTCATCATGAGGGGCCATAGTTGCTTGCGGGTCTGCATATCCACATCCATGAAACTGACTAACAAAATCAATGGGGTGCACCCGACTGGTAATTCGACCACGATAACAAGTTCAGACAGATGGCTGAATTAACCAGCTAAAACATTTTAGCTGACATGGGCTAATTGATAGACTATCAGTAACTGACATAAGACAGGGGAAAGTGATATAATTACTAGAATGGACATCCCCATCCAAGTTAATGACGCCACAATGGGTGGGTGGACCGTTCTATTGATTCTATTTCTATGGCGAAACCATTTCAAGAAACAATGGAACAGTGCCAACATTCTTCTCAACACAGGGAGGGAGTTCTCTCTCTGACAGGGAGAGGATGAGGAACCCCTTTTCTCCCGCTTCGGTTTCCCATTCTCTCAGTTTTCTCCCAACACCACCTCTCTCCATTACTTCATTGTTCCTCAATGGAGCTTTTATAGTTGTTTTCCTGCCTCCCCACACACACACGTCCTTGTTGAACACACCAACACTCCTGCGCTACCAACTGTACATGTCGCTACTGCCACTACCAGCATGCTGTCACCTTTTCCAAATCCTGTGGAGAAAACAAAAAGGACACAGGCCTACTGCTGTGTGACTGCTCTGGCCCTCTTTTTAATCCGCTCTCCCACTCTATCAACACTTCTCTCATTCCCTCTCTCCCACCCGTGCTCTCTTTCTCCTACCCTCCGCCTCTTACCTATTCTCTCCTACCCTCCCCCTGTCATTCACCCAGTAGATATGGGAGTTTATCAAAATTGGGTTTGTTTTCAAATTCTTGTGTGTATCTGTGTAATCTGAGGGAAATATGAAAATCTAATATGGTCATATATTTGTCAGTTTCCACCTCATTTTGTGGTGGGCAGTGTGCACATAGCCGGTCTTTTCTTGAGAGGCAGGTCCGCCTACGGCGGCCTTTCTCAATAGCAAGGCTATGCTCACTGAGTCTGTACATAGGCAAAGCTTTCCTTAAGTTTGGGTCAGGTATTCTGCCACTGTGTACTCTCTGTTTAGGGCCAAATAGCATTCTAGTTTGCTCTGTTTTTTTGTTAATTGCTTGACACTTTGGAAATAATTATACTTTTGTTATCTCATGATTTGGTTGGGTCTAATTGTGTTGCTGTCCTGGGGCTCTGTGGGGTCTGTTTGTATTTGAGAACAGAGCCCCAGGACCAGCTTGCTTAGGGGACTCTTCTCCAGGTTCATCTCTCTGTAGGTGATGGCTTTGTTATGGAAGGTTTTGTGAATCGCTTCCTTTTAGGTGGTTGTGGAATTTAAAACGGCTCTTTTCTGGAATTTGATCATTAGCGGGTATTGGCCTAATTCTGCTCTGCATGCATTATTTGGTGTTTTACGTTGTACACAATATATTTTTGCAGAATTCTGCATGGAGAGTCAATTTGGTGTTCACTCTACCTGCTCTCACAGAGCAGTGAACAACCGAGTGTGACTAAGGGGAATGAGTGGGTCTGCTGCATAACCATAAAACAATGCTTGCCCTTTGCCTGACCTTAGCGTTGCCCTTTGGTTGCTTAAAAAGGTCTAAATTGTGATATACAGGAAGAACCAAGCAGCTGAAAAGGGTTCATTGCTATTATCAGCATCTTTAAGTCTGATGTATAACAGCTATGACAGACAGGAAATTGAAACATTATCCATTGCAGTTACAGTGAGTGATGTATAAGCAGTGGCGTAAAGTAAAAACACTTGATAGTACTAAAGTTTTTTGGGCTATCGGTACTTTACTATTTATATATTTCACAACTTTTGCTTTGCTACATTCCTAAAGAAAATGTACTTTTACTCCACACATTTTCCCTGACTCCCAAAAGTACTCGTAACATTTTGATCCATAATAAATACAAATGCTTTACAGGACAGGAAAATGGTCCAATTCACACACTTATCAAGAGAACATCCCTGGTCATCCCTACTGCTTCTGATCTGGTGGACTCATTAAACACATGTTTCGTTTATAAATTATGTTGGAGTGTGCCCCTGGCTACCTGTTTGCTAAGGAATTTAAATGTATTTATACGTTTGATACTTAAGTAGATTTACTTTTACTCAAGTAGTATTTTACTGGGTAACTTTCACTTTAATCATTTTCTATTAAGGTATTGTTACTTTTACTCAAGTTTGACAGTTGGGTACTTTTTCCACCACTGTGTGTAAGTGGTTATGTTGCTATAAGGGAATAAACTGTAAGTGGTCCATAGCCATGTATGACAAAACAGATTTGGACTGCTCTAATTACGTTGATAACCCGTTTATAATAGCAATAAGGCACCTCTGGGTTTGTGGTATATGGCCAATATACCAGGCTAAGGGCTGTATCCAGGCACACCACATTGCATCGTCCATAAGAACAGCCCTTAGCCTGGTATATTGGCCATATACCACAGCCCCTCGTGCCTTATTGCCTAATTATAAAACAGGTAGTTCTAAACCTGAAAGTTGGTTGATTAAAACCGCAATCCAGCCGGTGTCTATTCCACAAGTTACCACTAGCTAAATCTATGACTAAAATGCCTATTTACTCTGTTCAATCTGACTGCGTAATCCACTGTCTCATCAACCCAGCCAGGCAAATTGTAAATTTGATCTCCACTATAAAAAAAATTCTAGACATTCTCACATTATTTTAGACGAACATTTCATTTTCAACAGCAGAGATTTGTATAAACCTTGCTGCCTGTCTCTCATGGAACATTGTTTCAATATTTAAATTCGATCTCCAGCTGTCCCATAATAATGAACGTCTAGGGGTCGGAAGTCGGAACGAGACAGACAGGCAGGCAGCGTTTCTCAACAAGTCGAAATCATGAAGCAGCTGGCATCATTTTTTATGGATATATACAAAGACATGTCTATTTAAAAAAGGTCAAACAAAACGAGGTGCAGTCTGTATAGCTTCAGTTTGAAGTGACTATGTTAGCTGTGTTGTTGGCTAGCTGCTCTGAACATCAGTGTCCTGGAGAGCACATGTTCAATGCCAGGCGAAATCGAGCCTCAACTCATTTTTAAAGATGTATTCAAGTAAATGTCACTAGAAAACAGCGTAAACAAAAGGATATGCAGCTACTGTTGTTATTCTGTCTGCACTGTTTGACATGACAGTAAGTTAGCTGTAGATGGCTAGCTAGCAAGCAAGGGATAAGAACGTTGCCAGCCACTATGGCAATGGAACATTTAGAATAAACGACTGGGTCGCGTCCATAGATCCCGTCATTAAGTATTTTTGTTCTGTGTCACGTCTCTGGCAACCGAACCGATAGAACGACGACCAGCCGGCTTGGGTAGCAACCCTAGATTTGTTGGGACTAACGTTATATCTTGTGGAAGGATGAAGTAGTATCATTCAATTCTTAAAAATAAAGTAATGAAAATATGTAAATCATGATTTGAATATGTTGGTAACCCAATGTATAAAAGTGATAATGCCCTCGAAGCCGATGTTTGGAGGATATATTGGCACGGTTTGCCAACACCCGTGCTAATATATCCTCCAAACACCGGCTTCTCAGGCATGATCACTTAAATGTAATTTCATGTTATCCTTTTCAGAATGGAGGGGGTTGAATAGTTAATACATGAATAAAGGCTTCTTTATAAAAGGTCACTAATTTATATTATTTTCTCGGGTAAATGATTAAATAGAAGAGAAAGACTAATGCTGCAATTAGACGAAGGACGCCAAAACCGTCATTACAAGCGGCATAGCGGGACAAGAAAGCAAGATGGTAACCGTAAAAGCAAGCCATCAAGACTGTATGCGTTGCTATCATGATTTCAGTAAACAAACTGCTACCGCAGACGGCAAAAAAAATGTTTTTAAACTCTGGTGGCAAGTTGTGTCCAGTAGCGGAACTAGAGTTTTGTACATGGGGTGGCCAAGGCTACTTCAGGCGGTCCATAGACCATGACAGAAAATGTGTGTGTAACCCGAACCTGGCATCTAAGGAGCATGAATGAATCCTATGATTGCTGATTAGAGGTAGAAGTGATCATTCACTTAACCTGGAGTTCTTCAATGTGGCAGATAGTGTGGTCCAAAAGGGTTACTTCACTAGAATTCTTTAACATACTATATGACTAGTCAGTGTCTCTACCTCGGAACTGCAGCTCAATTTCTCTCACACACACACACACACATGGGTCACTCTGTTTTCATGAATATATAATCTGGGTCTATAAGTGTTGAATATCCTAAATATTTTCAGATAATAAAGCTCAAGCACCAAGGAGATAAATTGCATAGTTTATTTTCAACAACAACAAAAAAACACTGCAATTTGACATACCAGGTATCAAGCAGAATTGGACTTGAAAAATAAAAATTATTTTGGTGCCCATCAATATTACAAACTACAGTTTCATATTTATGCTCATATATATTATGTTAACTAATAGCAAAGAAAAAAGTTTTGGAATTGTCCTAATCAAGACCAAATTAAATATGTGTGACAAGATACCCTTTGGATTTATCATTTTTGAATGTCAGTGTACTAGCTAGTACACAGTACAGGTTTTAATCATGACCAGAGGGCCCGCCTAAATGCCAAATTATCCTAGGTAGATTTAAAACAGCATAATTCTGCGGTTCTGGTGAGAACTGGCAAAATGTTTCACATACTCATCCGTGTTGAAAATAAAGCTCAAGCACCAAGGAGATAAATTGCATAGTTTATTTTCAACAACAACCCTCCTTGACTCAACCCTGAGAATTCCGAGGTGACTTAACCTGTCATCAACCACTGATTAAAACCCACCTTAGGACAACAGATTTAAAGCTGAGAAGCTTCTTTCGCAAGAAGCCCTGCTGACTGGTGTAACAATAGAAATCTTACAAAGTCAAAATAGCTCATGGAAGACCTCTTTATAACGTTCTAGAAACACAAAGTCAAGGAGAGTAGACGGTCTGTCCCTTGCACTTTTCTCTCTCCTATCAACAAGCCGCTTGGTTTGATGAACCTCATGTTTGAGGTCCTCTAAATCTGACTCAAAGGTCGGAGCAAAGACAAACAGAGGCTCCTCATTTAAGAATGTTGTACTCTTTGGGTTGAGAGACTGGACCCCTTGCATTGTCTCACAATTCTTTGAAAACACCTCTGCAGCTCAGCTGTGAGACTGTCAAGCACCTGATAAAAGATAGCTCATTGGAAGCTCACACCATCACTTTGGTTACTATTTTTTTTCTGTCCAACAGTGCTCATCAATGAGTCGTGAAATCTTAAGCTTTAATCTGAAGTCTTTTAGTCTAGTCACTGTTTGTACACTTATTTTGCAGTGCTCTGCAATCTCTTCAAGCTCTTTCCATAGTTCTCCAAAGTAACCCTCACTTCTGTAGTCCTGTAATGTGTCTAAGGGCACCTACTAGACCCACCGCCCTTGCTAGGTCAAGAGAGCTTGATTGGAGCATGTCAGGAAGACATTTGGCGTCACCAAGCACTTTACAAAAGGTAACCAAAAGCCCTTTGAAATGTAAATCTCTCTGAGAAAGAATGCCCCTTGCCTCCACTGAACCATCACCACTATTTTCAAGTGTGATATCCTGTAGCACATCAGAACTGCTGGAAGCCTGTCCCTCAGATTATGGCATGCCATGTATCTGCATGCCCACCTTACATCCGTAAGTCTCTGTAGTTCCCTGGGCTGCTGCTGTGGATACAGCTCTTTCTGAACTGCAAGCCACTTGAGACAAACGTACGAGCCAGATACAAAGTTATAAAGCTTCTGCAGGAGAGCAAAACAGTGAACTGCCTCAGGCACTGATTTTACAGCATCGACAAGAACCAAATTCAAACCATGTGCATAACAGTGCACATAATATGCAAATCTTGCACTGTTTTTAATCTGTGCAGACACACCAGAATGCTTTCCGCTCATGACGGATGCCCCACAAGATTATTTCTGTGGTCCAGACCATGTTTTTCAAGGCAATCAATGATCATTTTTGTGAGCCCTGATGCATCTAAGCTTTCAGCTGACTGAAAGTGTAAAAAGCTTTCGTGGATGGCCCCGTTGTAATAGAACCTCACAACTAAAGACATTTGTTCTTTTTTCTTTAAATCTTTGGTTTCATCTGCAATTACACTAAAAACGTCACTTTCTTTTACTTCTCTTATTATTTCACTTTGTACCATCTCAGCTAAGCCCTCAAGAACCTCGTTCTGGATTTGGTGGCTTGTGTACTTAGCATTACCACATGCATTCATCCTTTTCTCTATGAGAGGGTCATGCTTTGCTATTTCTTCTAAGATTGTCAAAAGAAATGACCCTTGTTGTGCGAGTCAGACTCTCTGCGCTGTATTTTGAGAGGCAGTTAATAGGAGCACATCTGCAATTGTTTTAATCTAAGTACAGTTTTCCTCCACTTTCTTTTCCCGGTCCTCATTTATGACATCTAACATTGACGAGTTGCTGTCAATAACCCTTTTATGCTGATTCCAAGCATACATGGCATTGATATGATGCTCTGCCTTTAAACAGCACCTTTTCCCAGTTACAAAAACCTGACTGATGTGAAGGCAGATTCAGGTGTACTGGGCAGAGAAAAATGCCTACAGGCGAAACAATAAGTAGAATCTTGACTTAGAGAATATTCAAGCCATGAATTGTCCTTATACCAGGAGATGTTGAAAGCCCTTTTCCTAGTACCATGCAGAGTTCTGGGAAATGTTTGAAAACACGGCTGTACAAGACCCTCTTCTCTGGATCTTGAAACGTTTGAAATACACGTTAAATAATGTGTCATATCTCTATGGAAATGTATAATTAATTAAGGGATCCACAAGATTAGATACTAACAGCTGCTAACTAAAATGTGTAGTTTAAAGTATAGGCCTGGCCTACCATTGTGTCCTTTTGGAACAGAAGTCCGATATCTCTCCCTTTCTTTTCATGTTAATTGACCCTATGCAAAATTAAGACAGTCTATGGTTACATCTAAGCATCCGATTACCCACATTTTAGTCCAATCTCAATTACAAATCTCCATTATCAGATTGATAGATTTTCGTACTTGAACTCAAAACGAACAGTTAACTGAGTTAATGGATTCCAAATAGCTGAATGTTAACTTGCTGAACACTGACAGCTGTAGCCTACTAGTTACCCCACATTAGCTAAACATTCGTATACTCTAACTTACGACACTGCACTGTATATGCGTGCATTACTAGCACAGATGTAAACATAATGTTAGGCTAAATTGGGAACCGATCTCCCTTATCTGAATAACTGTCTGTTAATGGAACCAAAGGTCTAACGTTAACTTACACAGCGACTCAACGTTTGTCAAAGTTGTTCAGGAAACATAAACCCAACGCTAAAACTTACATCAAATATGATGCTTTCGCCAATCGCGAAAAGAGCTCATGGAGCTGTTGAAATATTCTCTCTTCTTCTTCTGTAGGTTCTTCTGTATCTCTCAACCAACGTTAATATTCTCTCTTCCTCGTCCTCGATTTGAAAATTGCGCTGCCGAACGTCAAAGTAAATGCTTCTTTCAACAAGAGGTGAAATGAGATGTCAATCAGCATCAAACTGCCAATAGCAAATTACATTTTGGTGTGGCACATCAGATATCAGGGGTGTCCAGTGCCACCCCGGAGACCCCTCTGGCTCCGCCCCTGGTCCCGTCTACAGTGGCAGCCTAAACGGCATTCGCCGGCAGCCTAAACGGCATTCGCCGGCAGCCTAAACTGCATTCGACGGCAGCCTAAACTGCATTCGCCGGCAGCCTAAACTGCATTCGCCGGCAGCCTAAACGGCATTTAGCATCGTTCTCTCATTGAAAACAATGACATCCAGTTTGCAGTCTACCTCGGCTCAGATAAAAAGGCAGCATGAGTAAAAATAGGGAGGGATTTATGTCTGTTTGGTGGGTCAGTTTCTGTTTCAGCCAGCATAACTAAAAACAAATATGGGTTTAATCTGCTTCTACGGAGAGCACGGTTAGCCACTCAAGAGTTTTGCCCTTTTGAAAAATGTTCCACTATGAATCAGTTATCTGGCTCTCCTCTATCTTGTTATGAAAAAAGGAGTAACACAGAAGGAAAGAGAGCGAGCACAGATGAATACTTCAGGTTCACAGACATTAGGGGACCATACACGTGACTACATACTGGGACTCCACAGCACTGACACTGACAGGGGATAGCGGTCATGGGTCTCTCTCAAGGTTATAGGCTGACTGAGGCTTCTGGGTTTTCCATGGCCGCAAGTGAGGTCACACGTGGCCATTTAGGAAGGAAGCAAAAGGATTAAAACAGTCAAGATATGTATCAGAGCACAACAGGGTATCCTGAGCACTTTCACTTTTAAAGAGTCATCTTTGAGTATATAGAATTTTTGAACTGCTATTTGTGTGTTTATGGTGAGTTAGAATGTATTCATAGGAAGTGTTACTGTAGAAATATTTCACATGGAAACACACTGAGAACCTACTGAAGGTGAAATCAATAAGGGTTTACGATGACATACTTTGGAATAGCTGTTTCAAAAGAGGTCTAATGATACCACTATTTTCCATGATATGAATCAGTGGCCTACTTCAAGTTTATAGTAACGTTTTGATGGTGATTGCCTGCCATGGAGTCCCCCCTCAAGGCTTGAAAAAGAGGGACGCATGTGAAGCGCTGTCTGTCTGTCTGTCTGTCTGTCTGTCTGTCTGTCTGTCTGTAACCGTTCAAAAGTTCAGGGTCAGTTAGAAATGTCTTCTTTTTTTTAAGAAAAGCTCATTTTTTTGTCCATTAAAATAACATAAAATTGATTAGAAATTCAGTGAATACATTGTTAATGTTGTAAATGACTATTGTAGCTGGAAACGGAATACTTTTTAATGGAATATCTACATAGGTGTACAGAGGCCCATTAGCAGCAACCATCACTCCTGTGTTCCAATGGCACGTTGTGTTAGCTAATCCACATTTATAATTTAAAAAAAAAAGGCTAACTGATCATTAGAAAACCCTTTTGCAATTATGTTAGCACAGCTGAAAACTGTAGTTCTGATTAAAGAAGCAATAAAACAGACCTTCTTTAGACTAGTTGAGTATCTGGAGCATCAGCATTTGTGGGTTCGATTACAGGCTCAAAATGGCCAGAAACAAAGACCTTTCTTCTGAAACTCGCCAGTCTATTCTTGTTCTGAGAAATGAAGGCTATTCCATGCGAGAAATTGCCAAGAAACTGAAGATCTCGTACAACGCTGTGCACTACTCCCTTCATAGAACAGCGCTAACTGGCTCTAACCAGAATAGAAAGAGGAGTGGGAGGCCCCAGTGCACAACTGAGCAAGAAGACAAGTACATAGTTTGAGAAACAGATGCCTCACAAGTCCTCAACTGGCAGCTTCATTAAATAGTACCCGCAAAAAATACCAATCTCAAAGTCAACAGTGATGACTTTGAGTCAACAGCCAGGATGATGGCCTTCTAGGCAGAGTTGCAAAGAAAAAGCCATATCACAGACTGGCCAATAAAAATAAAATTTTAAGATGTGCAAAAGAACACAGGCACTGGTCAGAGTGTTATACTGAATGACATTTTACTAGGGTACATTCATATGAATCACAATAAAAATGAATTATTGGCTTTATTCTTGCATATAACTAATATAAGGACATACGTGACACTCCAATGAACATAAAAAAGCCTTTTAGGGAATTGTAATTGCAGTTTTATTTTTTTGCTACTTTGAAATCATTATACGTCTTTGACCCACATACGTGTATAGGGGAAAGTGGACAGACTAGTGTGACCACAATAACTCTACATTAGCAGGTCAAAACATTCTCCATCTCCCACTCATACGGGCAGCTGTGGTAGAAAAAAAATATTCCCCTTCAAAAGGACAAGGTATAGGATTCACGTCCGTCCCGAAACACAGACCCAACGTAGGGTTAGAGCATTTCAAGAAGACCAGTCAACTAGGTTTAAAAATCAATTGCTCGGTTCTCTACTTTCTTTCTGCCAAACTTTACCTTCAAGCAAACTAGTCCTTTCCTCACTACAGCAAATCAGCCAATTAAGGAGAAGAAAAGCAACCGCACGGCCAATAAGAGCCAGCGGCGACTGCACATTTAGTCTCTCAGGGGACACTCAGTGTATTCTGCAATCAGTGCGTGTCTCTCTGTGTACCAGCCCCTCACTGCAGTGTGCCACTAAAATAAACAGGATTTCCTCCCAATGAGATTCTAATCAGGAGCTACTGATGGGGAGAAAATAGTGGAGTCATCTATTGCAGGCTCAAGTATTGTATACTCATATAGTATGAGTAGCTTTGATTGCAGTCTCAGAGAGTGCTGCTTTCATTGAGAGACTAGCAGGACCCAGGAATGACAGGTCATATTGCTGTTGGTCAAAACATTGTATTCATTCCACCTAAACTACTGTGGACAACTTCTAATGCACTCCTTACAAGATGGGAGACCCTGGGAATGGGGCACCTGGTTTTGCAACAACAACAAAAAATATATTTTCTTATTGGACAAGTTTAGGTAGTCCCTCCCAGTTTTCGGTCAGTTTTCTCCCATTTGGCGTCTAGTGAATACGACCCTGTTGAAAAAGGGCTAGTCCACGTCTTCCTCATTAGTGCAGTTAGCTGGAGGTCCACAGCAGCCTTGGTTCATACACACTAGCACTCCTTTTACTACGTACCGTGTCCTTGAAGTCAACAAAACACACAGGAAACTGTGCAAATCATCATAGTTGGCCTATCAAAACACTGACATACAACCAGGGGTTGAATTGGGATTTTGAATTAGGTGGTGGAAATACCACTCAAATCAATGGTTTTCCATGGGAATTCTTTCAAGTGACCACACCCCTCAGAAGGGTTTTAAAGTAGGCTGAGGACAACATGCTGGTAGGAGCCAAACGCATTGGGCCATGCAGTTCCAAAAAAATATACATATTTGAAATTAAATGACTGGTATACATACGTACTGGAAAACTGGAAACTTCCTAGCCTATGCCTTCACCAATCCAATGGTTTTAAATTTGTGGGTTGTAGTGAACAAGTGCACACTTCAGGAAGAAACAGAGATTGGGACGCACCCACAGTCGTACCCTCCCAGACCCCTTCCCCCAGAGAGTCAGAGTCACATCCGTGTCCCCAGGCTGCGGAGGTGACAGTGACAGGAAGACATGCAGTAGGGTTGGGGAAGACTTGGTGCGCTGCCTCGGTGCTGTGACAGACTGACAGTAGCTTCATTAACATCATCCCTCTCACTCCCAGTCAGCGCCAAAGAATCCAGGCCCAGCCTCACAACACAGGCCTGCCATTACAACACTGTGGTGGCGCAAACACACCAACACAAACAGATACCTCCACATAGATACCGCATAGAAGTGATAGAAGGGTGGTATTCATCATGGAACACTTGACACGGAAAAGGAGAACGAGAATTTCTTATTGGACAAGTTTGGGTGGTCCCTCTGTTTTTAGTCCGTTTTCTTCTGTTTTGGTGCCTAATGAATACGACCCTGGATAGGAAGGGAACTTGGGAGATGAACTCAGAGATGGATTATAGGTGGGTCAGTTTCAGCTTTGTGGTCAACCCCCAGTTACAAGTGATGGATAGAGAGCTAGATATGAAGATTAGATCATTTCATAGGTTGGTGTCAGGTGAAATTGGTGCATCGTGGTCAAAACCCAGCTACATTCCCCTCTCTCCTGTGTCCTTGCAGTTCAAGAGCACTGACTTTCAAAGCTGTGACGCAATTAATTCACACTACGTACATTTTCTTAATAAAGTTTCTCCTAGCGAAACCTCCACCGTTCAGCTCCCTCTCCGCTTGACAGGAACAGATTTTCTGCCCTTAGACCTTAGACGTATGTCCTTAAGCACCGACACAAGTACACAATTTAAACTGAAGTACACACACACACACGACTCAACATGAAACTTGTACTGTTGTGTTGCTGAGTGCTGCCTTTGAGCAGAATGAGTGTGTGAGCGTGCAGTTATTTTCTTACCGTGGCTCTGTACTTCATCTCTCTCCTTCCTGTTTATTGGTCGGCTTTAACAGTTGTTTATACTACCAGAATGTGAGTCGTCCGCGTCAGAGTGATCGTGCAACGTTTGTTTTTATAACTTCTCCGGAGCCATGTGTAGGAGCGACCCAGCTGTCGTCACCTCTCCTCTTACTTATCTTCTCCCTCTCAGTTAGTCACTCTCTCACTCTACCTCCTCCTCTCTCTTTCTCCCTCCCTCTTTCTACAGAGTAAGCAGTCCCTGTGTAGCGACACTCCACGCTCCTGCTCTCTCTCTCGCCCCCTTTCATTCCCTCTCTCATTCCCTCTCTCCTCCAGCACAGGGCCCAACAAGGGATTTACAGTGGAAGGTGAAACACTAGCTTTGAACTAGTTCTCGTTTCTCTCTGCCTCCTCTGCTCTTAAAACAAGGCAGATGGGGCATGAAAAAAAATCCCACAAAAACATCTCCAAGCTCACATCTGGACTCAACCACCCCTGGAGAGAGAGAGAGAAAAGGAGAAATGGAAAATGTGTCCCTCTGTACAAGGAGAGGGGGACTTGTGAGGGGCTATGGGAGAATACAGGACGACTTACACAGAAAGACAAAACGGTAGTTTACTAAAATGTTTTATGAGCTATAGATGAATCATATAGTTTGGCTTCTTCCTTCCTCTCCCTCCCTTCTTTCAGGAGATGGGGATTTAACAGAAACCAAGGCAGGCAGGGAGTGCAACAGTCCACTACTGCCATGATTAATGTTGGAGCCGAGAAGCTCCCTGTTTCTTTTCCTCCCTCACCTGAGAAGTCACTAAGTGGGACTGTTATTATGACCATGGTTGCGAACCAAACGCCATCCTATTCCATAGGTCTCTGGTCAAAAGTAGTGCACTATGTAGGGAAAAAAGGGTGCCATTTGGGACACCGTCAATAATTAGTCCAAAGCAGTCTGGCAGTCAGCCTGAACACAACACCAGCCACTTCGCTGTGAATCAAAGAAATAAGCACACAATCATTTTAGCTTGAACACATTTAAAGATGCACTATGGGGAATTCGCACCGCCATTTCCTGGTTGGAGGGGCAGGACCGAGTTTGGGAAGCCCTGGTGTAGAGAATCATTGTATCATCTAAACCGCTGTGAAATAAAATGTTAAGTAAAATACGCAAAAAACGAAACTTAAGAACGGGACGCATAGAAATAGCGAACGTAGAACAGATCTACCGCTTCTTAGACTTGCTTTCAATGAAAATGACCTATAAACACATTTCTATGTGAATTTGGTCAGGTCCCCAGAAAAAGGACACATTGCAGCTTTAAAAAGGGATAGTTCAGCAACAGTACATAGGTTTCCTTACCTAGAAAAAAAGGTTATCAATGTTGAACAACAAGATCAGTGTGGATTGCAGTCTCTTCTTGTCCATATACTGCTTTTAAGGAAACCATCTAGATTTATAGTAAACCTTTAACAAGCTCTGATTAAACACAAAAAGGGCCAGTTGACATAAATTAAGCCTAGTCATGGACTAAAAATTATGCTCAATAGAGAATCTCCATTGAAAGAGTTTAGTCCAGTAGTAGACTTAATATGTGTCCAGAAGTCTGGCCCAAATAGTGAAAATGAGGGCAAATAAACTGAAAACTTCAGAAATACCTAGATCATGACCGTGGTGGCGAGCTCCAGAGTTAAGGGGTATGATGGCTGTGTACCACAAAGGCCCAGGAAATCCCAACTTTATGAGAATCATTAGCAGGAGTCAGTGTTTCCTGTCTGTGGAGGTGGTGGTGCCTGGTGGCTGCAGCAGACAGCCAAGCCACATGTACCCTTTTCACACTATCGCTCTGACCCGAACCAAATGGAATATCTGGCTCAGATATGTTTTCTTTTCACATTGTCCTTTTCAGCACAGTTCTAGGTGATGCGTAACCAGGCCAGCTCAGTACAGCTTGGTTTAGCTCTGTTCAGTTCGGCTCAGTAGTGTGAAAGCCAGATATTCCATTTGTTTCAGTCCGTTTTCCTCCGTTTCATGCACCCAGGTGAGGATGTTGGGGGTTGGTGGCTCTCTTTCCTGCCCCACCCTGCCCCAGGCCAGCCCCTAACACAGCTCAGGTAAAAAATCCTGGCCATGTTTACCCTTGTCGTCTGCAGCCTTGCAGCCGTCCCCCTGCTTGCTGCTCCTGCTGACAGCGCTCTACAGCCCCCTCTATTGGACAAGCCTACTGCTCAGCTGGCAGTAGTAGCATGTGACAGAGGAACGAGACAGAAACTTCATCTCACCTTCACTTTTCAAAACATACTCTATAGTTGTCTGTAATCTCCAATAAACGCTGCAGAACTACGCTCAGGGATTGTAGTTCATACCCGTTTCTATACCTCTCACCACTGCCAACATAATCAGAACCCCCCGCCTGCAGGAATCTGAGTAATGTTTTCCAGACGGTGTGAGTTTCTCTCTCTGTCTGTCACGCTCTCTCTCGGTCGCTCTCACACACACACACTCATTCTCTCGCTCTCTTTCACTCTCTCCCTCTCTCACATGGGCACCGCTGGGCATGAGAACAAACAGAGAATGAAGGAAAAAGAAACAAAGAGAAATGGACAGAGAACAAAACCAAAAAAAGAAAATCAGACAGACTTGCAGTGACTTTAGCGTTGGTTAAATCCATGTCAAGTGTATGTTGACAGAATGCTCAACGCTTTATTGGCATACATTGGGGCTGTACATTGTGCACAATCATGCTGATGTAGTATATTTGTGCTGAACAGAGGGGGGGGATCTCTGACCACCAGTATGCATCGGTCCTGGTTGTTAACTCTTTCCTCTCCCACATCTCTCAGTCAGGACCTCATGAATTACTATTTGAAATTATTTCAAATACTTTAGCTGTGCTTGATTGAGCTTGTCTGGCACCAATAGAAGTCCAAACCCCAACCATCTGGCACCCCAGGCAGGTTAAAGCAAACACTCAAAACTAATTGAAAGATTTCAAATAGTATTTGAACCCAGGTCTGCTGTCTAGGACTAATTCAAATTCAGCCTTTATGGCCTGGCTGTAAATTGCACCGTTGTCAAGGCACTGTAAAGGGGATTATAACCTTGGCAACGCAACAAACATAAACAACGTTATCAAGAGTCAGGAGACTATTTCTTCACATCTGTCTGATATTAAGGCTTATGTAGTATCCTCTTACCTTCCTTTCATTACACTACACCTTTTATTCTGTCATTCAATATTCCTCCCTCACACTCCTACTGGATCAAGTCTGAAATTAAAAAGAGTTGATGAATTAAAGAGATTCATTTTCAAAGATCGACTACGTGCACCAAGTGTGTCTGAAGTGATGACAACTTGGGACATTATGAAGTTTAAAACGGCAGCCAAGCACTGGTTCAGTTCAACAGTGTTGTCAGAACCAGGGCTGGAGTTAATGCAGCAGAGCCGACACACACACACTGCAGGACATACTGTACAGACACACATATGGGAGAGAGGACGACAGAAGACGCACATGGTGACTAGGATTCAACTCCTCCTTTATTGGTTCCCAGAGTGGAAACACTTCTTGTCCCTAACCACTGGTCACACCCCTTTAAGGAAAACACACCAAACAGAATGCTGAGGGGGAAAACACTGATAGCATTCTGTTTGGTGTCCTATCAGTGTTTTTCCCCTCAGCATTCTGTTTGGTGTCCTGAGGGGGAAAAAACACTGATAGCACACCAAACAGAATGCTGAGGGGAAAAAACAGAAAACACAGATTTTCTTCCCCTCCCCTATTTCTTTATCACTTCCTCTCTCTCTCTCCCCTCATCTAGACCCACTATTACTTCCTCCCTCTCTCTGTAGTACTCTTTGCTGCTACAACAGGGACACACATAAACCCACAGTTCATCCCCTCTCCTCGTTGTCGGGGCAAACCCATATCGCTAGTACGGGAGATAGCTCATTGCGCGACACAAATCTATGACAACCCTTAACTATTGCCGGTGACTCATCAGCTTAATCAACATATTGTTGAAGGACAATATGGTGTTGTCTGGTACTGTATATACAGTAAACATGACCCCGCCCCTCCGCTGAGCTAGAGCAGCTTAGTTTACAGAGTGAGTCAGAGGGAGAGAAATTGCAGCTCTGTGAGAAACACACAGGCACACGTCCTTGCTTGCTTCATCCACCCACCATGTTCTTTTCAGCTGGGCCCGGTGCCAACGCACTGCTACTGTCCACCATCCATTACCTTCACATTCACAGAGCAGCACACGACCATTTCAACCCACACTAATTTCCAACATTTTATAGCCCAGGAGACCGGCCCGAGTAGCTGCAGACAGTGGCCACGTTCCAGACCGACTAACGGCAGACGAGCTGCATGCAGCCACAAATGAAGCTCAGATATGACATCTGGCAGGCGACTGCATTGTTCAGGCTGCCTGGAACGCGACCAGTGTCTTCTGTAGCCTCGGAATGAAAAACAGGAAGACAGGCCTCTTAAATGAAACATTCTAATTAGTCACATATGAAGAATTGTAACACTAAACAAACATTTACGCTCTTAAGTAGTTTCATCTCCCCATCTATCCCATTTTTATTATATCTCTCTTCTCTCAGTCGCTTCTTCCCTCTCTCCTCCTGTCCATCTTGCTGGTCACCGGGGTTCTTTAGAGTCTCTGGCTGTGTGATCAGAATAGTAGTGGCCGTTGTGTTGTTATACAGCTCTGCTACACTGAGGAGAAACAAATAGACCCGGAACCATCCTGGCCAGAAACACATCGCAGCCTCTCTCTGCCATCTTTCTAGTGATCGCCACTATTCAAATCAAATGTGATTGGTCACATACACATATTTAGCAGATGTTATTGCTGGTGTAGCGAAATGCTTGTGGTCCTACCTCCAACAGTGCAGTAGTATCTCACAATTCACACAATCTAAAAGTTAAAATATGGAATTAGGAAACTAATATTAGAATGAGCAATGTCGGAATGGCATTCACTAAAATACAGTATATAGATATTAAATTAGTAAAGCAGTATGTAAACATTAAAGTGACCAGTGATTCCATGTCAATGTATATCGTCATCGGGTGGTAGCCGGCTAGTGACAGTGACTAAGTTCAGGGCAGGGTACTGGGTGGAGGCCGGTTAGTGATGGCTATTTAACAGTCTGATGGCCTTGAGATAGCTGCGCCCCAAGCTTAATGATGAGCTTGGAGGGTACTATGGTGTTGAAGGCTGAGCTATAGTCAATGAACAGCAATCTGACATAGCTATTCTTCTTGTCCAGATGGGACATGGCAGTGTGATGGCATCGTCTGCGGATCGATTGGGGCAGTAAGCAAATTGAAGTGGGTCTAGGGTGTCAGGTAAGGTAGAGGTGATATGATCCTTAACTAGCCTCTCAAAGCACTTCATGATGACAGAAGTGAGTGCTACGGTGCGATAGTCATTTAGTTCAGTTACCTTTGCTTTCTTGGGTACAGGAACAATGGTGGCCATCTTGAAGCATGTGGGGACAGCAGACTGGGGTAGGGAGAGATTGAATATGTCCATAAACACTCCAGTGAGCTGGTCTACGCATGTTTTGAGGAAGCGGTTAGGAATGCAGTCTGGGCCGGCAGCCTTTCGAGGGTTAACATTCTTAAAATGTCTTACTCACGTTGGCCACTGGAGAACAAGACCCCAGTCCTTGGGAGCGGGCCGCGTCGGTGGCACTGTGTTATCCTCAAAGCGAGCGAAGAAGGTGTTTAGCTTGTTTGGGATCAACACGTCGGAGTCCGCGACGTTTTCCCTTTCTAATCCGCGATTGTCTGTAGACCCTGACACATACTTCTCGTGTCTGAACCGTTGAGTTGCAACTCCACTTTGTCTCTGTACTGATGTTTTGCCAGTTTGATTACCTTACGGAGTGAATAACTACACTGTTTGTATTCAACCATATTCCCAGTCACCTTGTCGTAGTTAAATGCGGTGGTTCGCGCTTTCAGTTTTGCGCGAATGTTGCCATCTGTCCACGGTTTCTGGTTTAGGTAGGTTTTAATAGTCACGGTGGGAACGACATCCCCTATACACTTCCTGATGAACTCAGTCACCGTGTTTATGTATACATCAAAGTTATTCTCAGAGGCTACCCGGAACATATCCCAGTCCGCGTGATCCGAACAATCTTGCAGCATCGATTCTGATTGGTCAGACCAGCGTTGAATAGTCATAAGCACAGGTACTTCCTGGGCGGGGGAGGGCCTTGTAGGCATCCCAGAAGAGAGAGTAACAATGGTTGAGAGTTTTATGTTGATAGAACTTCAGTAGCTTTCCCCCCCAAATTTGCTTTGTTAAAATCCCTAGCTACAATAAATGACATTGCCACTGTAGTTTCTATTTAACTAGATACACATCTAAAACGGCATGCAATTGCAAACACAGCCCTCTGCAATGCTATAATGGGATCCATTAGATGCAGAAAACCTGTACTGCAGCCATCTTCCCCCACGATGACAGTAACCAGACCGTCCGACTGTCAGCCTCCTATTCACTAACCTTACCCTCTCTCTTACACTCTGTCTCTGTCTCGTCTCATAGCTGTGCGAGTGTGGTATGCTTGTGTGTGATAACTTTTGCTTGTCTGTCTATCAGTTGAAAGAACAGGGAAAGGTGCAGGGAGGTCTATATTATAATCTATATGATAATATATCTATAGAGGGAGGGTAACCGTCAGTTTGCTAAAGAAGCCAATGTGAGGAGGCTTGACTGGGAGGGAAAGGGGGACGAAGGAGGAGAAGATGAAAGACCACTATGATGTTAGGTCAGAAGAATGTAAGCCATGTGAGCGGGAAAGAGCCAGTCAAAAAGAGAGAGAGAGAAAAATAAGAGGGAAGAAGACAGAAAAAAGGAGCGAGGAGGAGAGAAAGACAGACAGGAGAGCGCAACATAAAGAGGTAAAGAAAAGAAGATGGCAAAAGACGAGAGAGAGAGAGAGAGCTGTAGCCTCAGTCACACAGCCTCAGAGTGTGGTCAAAGAGGATGCTAATGAGCTTATACTCTGCTGTAACATAACGCTGTCTCTTTGGTGACAGTGTTATATTGACACAGGGGGCTTCCCGAGCGATCGATGAACACACTCAAACTGACCTGTTCTCTCTCTCTCTCATCTGACGCCATTGCTGTGCCCCTCTTTATATCTGGGTTTTGTGAATCATTGTGGCAGCACCGGGTTGTGAGTCGCCGTCTACTTTTCCATACACAGCTGTTTCCACAGTGAACAGGCTAGGAGGCCTGACACAGGGCTGAGGGACTATATTACAGAGCATCTGTTCCCATAATACATGCGAGTGAGTGAACTCCATTACATTCCTCCAGAATATAGAACTTCTAGGATTCAGAGGGTTTAATAGTCACACGTACAGGGTTGCAGGTGTGATTGCAGGGTGAAGTGAAAATCCAACAAGACTAAGTGAAATAAAATAATGAAAATGGTAATAAAAAAATAAAAAAATGAAATAGCACTATATACATAACTGTGGCAGTGATGAATAAATAAATGTCCATTGGGGTGGAGGCAGAGTAAAGACTGTAGAGGGTGGGGGGGGGGGGGGGGGGAAGCCACAGAGGAAGCACAATGACCATTGAGGGGGTGTGGGGACCAAGTGAAATAAAAACAATTGTGATTTAAAAAATAAAATAAAAAATAAAAAAGTTATAATATACATTAACAACTCACAAAGACATACATTACTGCAGGTCAAGCACACACACACACAATAGAACAAGGAGACCAGAGGAGGCTGAGAGAGATATAGGAGGACGGGCTCATTGCAATGGCTGGAATGGAATCATTGGAATGGTCCCAATCACATCCAACACATGGAAACAGCATTGACTCCATTCCATAGAGTCCATTCCACCCATTACAATGAGCCTGTCCTCCTATAGATCCCCCACCAGCCTCCTGAGGGCGCTCATTATGCACACGGAAAGTATTGGTTAAAGCTGAAAAAACATGGAAACAAAACACATCATTCACTGAGATCACAAGGCAGGACCCATTGTGCAATAGAACAGACACAAACATGATTATTTGTACAGCGGTGTGATGCTGCTCATCTGCAGGAAAGAATAAAGCATCCTTGTACATATTTGCTTTTGGCATCATGTACTGCAGACCGGGTGGCATCAGCAAGTATAACCACAGTACACATTGGGTCATTTACAATCTCTGGGCCATTTACAGCCCCCAGGTGTCTATCTACAGAGGATTCTACTGCCGCCAACAGCGTCAACATTTATCTTGTCACCAAGGAGAGTTAGACAAAGCAATATTACAGCTGTTTGCTTGCAAGGGTAATGGAAGCAAACAGGCCAAAATAGAGTGCTTTCTCTCCCTTTCACACACACACACACACATCTGGTTGCCTCTCCTTCTCGCCCAGAGACGCACACTGCCACACACTCCTCTTTTCTGCCTGAGCCAGCACTTTGGGCCGCGCAGGCATTTCCTAAAGTGTCTCCAGTGTTCCATAAAGACGTTATCCCAGCCAGCCCTGGCTAGCCCTCCTCTTTCTCTTCCCCCATTACCCCAGCAGGAATGAGGAGGAGGAAGAGGTTTGAACGCACACACACACACACACACACACGTTCGTATGTATGCAAGCAGAGTCTAAATCAATCAGTGGAGATTCCTCTGTGTGGGCGAGGTGAACGAGACAGTCGTCTAGCTCACAATAAGGCTACACCCTGGTCTGGGATCAGATTTGTCTTACTATTCATCATTAGAGGCTCAACTGCTAAACTGATCTTTAGGGACAAGTGATTATTCACCACCTTTCCCACACCAATCCCCCATCATCTCAGTTGAGATGAGCCTGACCCAGCCCTGCCCTCAGGGCAACTGGTCCAGTGTGAAGACGTGCGAGGGACAGGGCTGTAGGGCAATGGCAATTCCCCCAACAAAGGGAATACACACTCTCTCACACACACAGAGATAGAGAACACAAGCCTTTGGAGTCAACAGGGGCGAGTGGAGACTTGCAGTAGGAGGAACTCCAAACATTTCTCTCATTCCCACCCCCAACACCCCTTCACCCCTTCTCCCTCTCTTTCATCCCCGTCTCAATATCTGGGAGACTGCCGTGCACACCACTGGCTGGCTCCATCCAGCTGGAACTCCTACTTGTACAGTACAAATAGGGCAGCTGGGCCTGTCCTCCCTCCTCCCTCTCTGGTCTCCTCCCCCAGGCTAGAGGGGCCCTCTCAGGCTTATTTATACCCAACCAGCCTTATATGGGCATCTCCCGCTGCAGGCAGCAGGCTGAGGGGTATAGAGTACAGTCTACAGAGGCTTCCCACTGAAGTCATATACTCTCCAGCTCTTATCCTCTCAGCTCCCTGTCCTCTACAGAGATAGAAGACCAATACTGGCCACACAAACTTTCCTCCCTTCCTCCGGCAACTCTGGTGAAAGGTAGTGTGCTGTCGGTCTGCGTGCGGAGTCACTTCGTTTTGTTGACGTTAATCCTTTGCTTACCATCACAGACCCAGTGTAAATGGATTGAATCAGAAGCACTTGCATGAGTTGCCAAAATGTCGAACGCGGCCTTTCCTGTTCTCAGTATGGTTTCTGGAGTGCCGATTCGACATCAATAACAACTGCACTGCTGCCCGACACAAAGGACTAAATAATGGATTTCGCATACTGCTGCCAAAAATCCTCTATCCAACTCCCTCTAGTCCTCTCCATCTATCCGACAGCATATCAAATGATGTAAACAGTTCTCCCATCCCATATAGCTGCCATTTCTCCTCACTGCTCTGACCGAAACATTGTTACAACATACCGCATTGACTCCCAACAGCAGACAGAGTGCCAGACATGCAGCTCACCCGGCCACACCCAGGCTCCGATGATCGTTTGGGGTGCTCAGCTGCTCATAGGAACATATAGGACAGCAGTTTATGGACAAGGGGACAGGAGCCTAACAGAGCAGGGCCCGTACTCATCCAGTGTCTCAGAGTAAGAGTGTTGACCTAGGATCAGGTCCCCTCTCATTCATTATGATTTGAAAGGAAAAACTGATCGTAGAGCAACCCTCCTACTCAGAGCTGCTTTGTGAATATGGTTCGATACTAGAGCGTCCATATTAGAGGTCGACCGATTAATTGGAATGGCCGATTAATTAGGGCCGATTTCAAGTTTTCATAACGGAAATCGGTCATTTTTAACACCTTTATTTAACTAGGCAAGTCAGTTACGAACACATTCTTATTTTCAATGACGGCCTAGGAACGGTGGGTTAACTGCCTTGTTCAGGGGCAGAATGACAGATTTTTACCTTGTCAGCTCAGAGATTCAATCTTGCAACCTTACGGTTAACTAGTCCAACGCCTGCTACACAAATGCAGTAAGAAGCCAAGGTAAGTTGCTAGCTAGCATTAAACTTATCTTATAAAAAACAATCAATCAATCATAATCACTAGTTATAACTACACATGGTTGATGATATTACTAGTTTATCCAGCGTGTCCTGCGTTGCATATAAATCGATGCGGTGCGCATTCGCGGAAAAGGACTGTCGTTGCTCCAACGTGTACCTAACCATAAACATCAATGCCTTTCTTAAAATCAATACACAGAAGTATATATTTTTAAACCTGCATATTTAGCTAAAAGAAATCCAGGTTAGCAGGCAATATTAACCAGGTGAAATTGTGTCACTTCTCTTGCGTTCATTGCACGCAGAGTCAGGGTATATGCAACAGTTTGGGCCGCCTTGCTCATTGCGAACTAATTTGCCAGAATTTTACAAAATTATGACATAACATTGAAGGTTGTGCAATGTAACGGACATTTAGACTTATGGATGCCACCCGTTAGATAAAATACGGAACGGTTCCGTATATCACTGAAAGAATAAACGTTTTGTTTTCGAGATGATAGTTTCCGAATTCGACCATATTAATGATCTAAGGCTCGTATTTCCGTGTGTTTTTATGTTATTATTAAGTCTATGATTTGACAGAGCAGTCTGACAGAGATGGTAGGCACCAGCAGGCTTGTAAGCAGTCATTCAAACAGCACTTTCGTGCGTTTTGCCAGCAGCTCTTCGCAATGCTTCAAGCATCGCGCTGTTTATGACTTCAAGCCTATCAACTCCAGAGATTAGGCTGGTGTAACCGAAGTGAAATGGCTAGCTAGTTAGCGGGGTGCGCGCTAATAGCGTTTCAAACGTCACTCGCTCTGAGACTTGGAGTAGTTGTTCCCCTTGCTCTGCATGGGTAACGCTGCTTCGAGGGTGGCTGTTGTCGATGTGTTCCTGGTTCAAGCCCAGGTAGCGGCGAGGAGAGGGATGGAAGCTATACTGTTACACTGGCAATACTAAAGTGCCTATAAGAACATCCAATAGTCGAAGGTATATGAAATACAAATCGTATAGAGAGAAATAGTCCTATAATTCCTATAATAACTACAACCTAAAACTTCTTACCTGGGAATATTGAAGACTCATGTTAAAAGGAACCACCAGCTTTCATATGTTCTCATGTTCTGAGCAAGGAACTTAAACGTTAGCTTTTTTACATGGCACATATTGCACTTTTACTTTATTCTCCAACACTTTGTTTTTGCATTATTTAAACCAAATTAAAGATGTTTCATTATTTATTTGAGGCTAAATAGATTTTATTGATGTATTATATTAAGTTAAAATAAGTGTTCATTCAGTATTGTTGTAATTGTCATTATTACAAATAAAATAAATATTTTTTTTAATAATAATAATTATTATATATATTTATTTATTAAAATCGGCCGATTAATCGGTATCGGCTTTTTTTGGTCCTCCAATAATCGGTATCGGCGCTGAAAAATCATAATCGGTCGACCTCTAGTCCATATTGTTCAAAGCAACGACAGACACCACACACACACGTTCACCCATTGGCCGACACTAGATAAAGAAAGACTGTGCAGGAGTGAGAATTATAATTAAACCCACCATACGATGTGAGTTTGTGCGGGGTTTGACGTTACAATAAATTCAGCAGTCTAGGAATGATGAAACTTGAGGTTTGGAACTGGGCCTAACAGAGCCCCACAGAGCACAGTGTAAGCATAAGCAAGCACAGACCTCTTTCCCAACGGAAGATCTCAACAGTCTGGGGACAAACACACTTCACGTTGCAACATCTCAGGAATCTTGTTCCTAACCACCCCCAGGGCAGAGTCAAGGGTTAGGGCTGCTTAGATGGAAAACACACAGACAACAGCTGAGGCAATGACACACACAGTTATTTCTCCACACACACCAGTCTCTGTGGCAGGTCATTAGGTATTATTACTACCCACGAATGACCAGACAGCACTGTAATCATTAAAACACAATGGCACACAGACGAGCGCCCTCCCCACCCTCTCATTCTACGCATCACATCCCCCTAATTACTGGATGCCAACACACACACACACACACACACACACACACACACACACCCTCCCCCACAGAGGACCTGAACACACAGGGCTTAGCTCACAGCTCTCCCAAGGGACCAGTCGGGACAGCGTTATTAGAGGATCAGATGACTGCTGACAGGAGCTTATTGAGAGATGCAGGCCTATAGGCAGCAGCGTGCGGGTGGATCACACTAAAAGGAACAGCTCCGTGCACTAAGCAGGCTATCCATCCAAGCACATAGTTGGACAGGGGTTAGGGCTGCTTAGATGGAAAACACACAGACAACAGCTGAGGCAATGACACACACAGATATTTCTCCACACACACCAGTCTCTGTGGCAGGTCATTAGGACATAGACTTGGGTGTGGTAGGAACGTACCTCTACGTGTCCCATAGAGTGAGCTGAGACTCGTGTGTTTGCATGGGAGTTCCGTGTGGACAGAGACAGACGCATAGGCCATTGGGGTGAGGGATTCTTCTCAATGACGCCAGGTGTCAACTCCATTTTGTTCCACCTCTTATCAAGCCCATCTCCTCGGCAGTGTTTGCATTCCTTCGCTCGCTCAGACTTTTCCTCCCATACGGGCCAAGCTCTTATCATGCACTGCTCCCACACATCGGTTGCAGCTGAATGAAAAGCAAAAACTACTTGAGAGTATGTGATATTACACTGGAATGGAGGTTTTGGGAAGTCTCGTTTGAACAGACAATACGGCAAGACTAATGACATGTTTCAGAAGAGATAAAAAGGAGGAGGTCTGTGTTGCTGACAGAGGACCTACGCAATGTCCTTGTCTAATTCAGAGCGCTACATTTAAATGTAGCCGATCAGTGGTTAACTCATTGTGAATTGTTTGGCTAATGGGTTTGCCAATCCAGAGGCTCTACTGTAATTGCATTGACATTCAGCAACGAATTAACTGACAGAGGAGACACTTCCTACTATTTTTACTACTACCTCCCTCTACACCGCCACCTGTGGGTGGGTGGCTGGCGTTCAGATTGAAATATATGACTAAGAACAAACATGCTACACTGGTGGATCGCTCGATGCCGCGGCCAGGCTGCAACCATGCCTCTCTGACATGTAGCAGATAGAATCGGGACAGCTTAATTTGTGACCGTTATCTGCAACATTCCACAACGTTGTGTCCTGCTGAACGCAGCCCTGTTCCGATCCATCCGCCCCGAATAGTTTTTTCCCCTTTGACCCATACTCTCCCTCCTCCCTTCCTACCCTTCCTCTACCACGTTGAGTCATTGACAGTACAGGGTTGGGACAACACAAGGACACACCTGGTTGGGATTGCTGTCAGCTTATGGCCCAGGCAGTCATGGCGTAGACCTGGGTAAAGGTTAACGTGCAGGGCTGGCAGGTTGGCCAATCGGGAAGAGGGGGGGGGGGGGCTGCACAGTGCTGCTGACCAAGGTCCCAGCACTGACAACCACTGAAAGGAACAAAGTTTATATATACACACAGTCACTGTATCCAAATGTTAATGCTAACCTGGTCCCAGATCCGTCTGTGCGGTCCTGCCAAACGTGACATGACAACACAAACAATCTGGAACCAGGCTATATCCATGCCAGGTTAACTTCTCAGGGAGGACCACGATACACACAACAGGAAGGTGAACAAGTAGGGCTCTAGCTGGTACAAAGAGTGTGTGGGAACCAACACACACAGTGGGTCACAACAGGTGGGTGTGCCAGCAGAGAGCGAGCGAATGGGCCATTTACAGACAGTCTCAGGGTGTGGTAAAGTCACATTCAATGGGTAAAGAGGTATGGCCGGGACGATACCAGTACCGCGATACTTGTTAGTATCGTGGTAAGAAGAAAAAAAAGAGTTGCCTGCATCGTGTTTCCATTTTTGCCACGGACAACAACAAACAAAAGTGAATCTGGTATCGTCACAGCCCTATAAAAGGAGGTGCAGGTCCACAGAGATAGGTCCATAAGGCTACAGGTTATCTACCACAGAAAGGGGCCATTTTTTTTGTGAGCACATACCTCGTTCATCGGAATGGAGCAGGAGGGCTGGAATACAACGAGCCACAAGTTAATGACTAGGTCGTTATAAAGTCTCATACATGCTTATAGCAAGGCATAAAGCATTGTACGCGCAGGCTTTAAAGTAAAGTGTTACTGAGAGCAGTACTGAAACTACAGGAGTCTCCAGTCTGGACAGAAGGCATCGCGTCCAAGTGTTGCCAATTTGTTAGAGAAGACGTGGTGATTATCGTGATACAAGTACGCATGCACAAACCATCACTAAAATGCTTTTACTTTGTACTTCCGTCAGTGAGGCGAAAGTTACCCATGAACAAAATGTTCATTCATAAAGACTTTATAAAACACCTATATCACAATAATACCACAATTCAAAATCATGGCATCATGAATGCTATAGGCTTATTAAGTCAATGGATACCAATTCCTGTGTTCACTTTAATGGAGCAGAAAAACCACAAAGTGAAGGATTAGCGATGGAAAGAGGATCACTAAGCCCCACCCCCTTTCCTTTCCCACAGCCCTTCACTCTACCCCTGTCTGTCTGTCCTGACGGCGAAGGCCACGGGGAATGAGAGACAGAGGATTAACCAAATATCTCACACCATCAGGTTAATCAGTGTGAGTCACAGTGTGTGTGTGTGAGGCAAAACAGGGATTGACATCTAAAACATGCAGACAGCACTGTGCCTGGGCTTAAACAGGCAAACAACGAACGAGTGACAGTAGTCTGATAACATAGACAATGTCAAGGTAGGCTAGTAGGCTAACTTTTCAGGCAACTGTGAAGGTCTTGAATTCTGAGACATCCTACCTCAACTAGTCATGGTCACTAGGCACGGAACGGAAGAAAACTGACCGAAACAGGAAGGTAGTAACTGAAACCGTATTAATAACAAAAGCCCATTTTTCATTTTCTGTTCCACATCATTTTGAAAAGTTGTTACTGTGTGCCTTAAAATGAACACCACCCAGGTTCGCCTGAGACAGATGGGTTTCCCAGTCTGATTGTAGTTTGCTCCTGATAGGAAGCAGCAACGAGGGCAGGGCTCTCTACTCGAAGGCCGAGACATTTCTGGTGGAAAAGCCACAGCTAGGAGACATAACTCCAGATCGTTCAACCAGCTCAGTTCATGACTCACCGGTGTACATGCAGCACTCTACATTGACTCACTACCAGACACGCATTCTACCAGACTGACTCACTCCATACATACACCTCTCTACCCAATGCTTGACTTGGACTGAAATAGGTGCCGGTACTCATTTTAGGTGCCGGTACTACACGTTGCATCGTGCCAAAGAACATCCCTTAGCCGTGGTACATTGACCATATACCACACCTCCTCGGGACTTATTGCTCAAGCAGGCTATGGATCCCAGATTCCATATCCTCCTCCACTTCTACCAGGTTGTGAAACATCAGTTTGGCCTCACTATCTATCACAGTATTTGGTATGTTATTAGGATCACAGCTAATGTCAATGTGTCTGTTACGTCAATGTGGCTGTTATCAGGGCAGCTTGTCCCAGACATGTCCTCGCTCGCTGTTGCTTGGGTTTCAAACTCTGGGCACCAAGAACATGTTCAAAATAGTCACGGTCAGGGAGTGTGACACGTCACACATGTGAAACCATAGCAACTGAGAATGTACAGTACTTTTGCAAGCGGTCCCTAGGTCCACCAATTCACAAGGCCTGGATGAACATTGTCAAGACCATACATTATTTGACCTAGCATGTTCCTATTTCTACTACATCATCTCCCTTGTCCTCTCAATCTTTGTTCATTAATCTATAGTACAAATCCAACCGTTCATCTGTTCCAACTAACAAGGTTATCCAACAACCTACAGTGTTGGTGACAAGTGTTTAGTGGGGGTGTCGTCAGAGGTTGACGAAATGGTTTAGAGCAGTGGTTCTCAAACGTTTTATAGTCCCGTACCCCTTCAAACATTCAACGTCCAGCTGCGTACCCCTTCTAATACCAGGGTCAAGGCACTTTTTGCCATCATTGTAACCCTGCCTCACACACTACACAATATGTTTAATAAACAGAAGAATGAGTGTGAGTTTGTCACTTCCCATGAGCCGGGTTGTGACAGAGAGCTCTTATAGAACCTCTTTATTTAACCATCTTACATACAAGACGTTATTTGTTCATCGAAATTTGTGAATAACTCACCACAGGTTAATGAGAAGGGTGTGCTTGAAAGGATGCACACAACTCTGCAATGTTGGCTTGTATTGGAGAGAGTCTCAGTCTTAAATCATTTTATATACACTGCTCAAAAAAATAAAGGGAACACTTAAACAACACAATGTAACTCCAAGTCAATCACACTTCTGTGAAATCAAACTGTCCACTTAGGAAGCAACACTGATTGACAATAAATTTCACATGCTGTTGTGCAAATGGAATAGACAAAAGGTGGAAATTATAAGCAATTAGCAAGACACCCCCAATAAAGGAGTGATTCTGCAGGTGGTGACCACAGACCACTTCTCAGTTCCTATGCTTCCTGGCTGATGTTTTGGTCACTTTTGAATGCTGGCGGTGCTCTCACTCTAGTGGTAGCATGAGACGGAGTCTACAACCCACACAAGTGGCTCAGGTAGTGCAGCTCATCCAGGATGGCACATCAATGCGAGCTGTGGCAAGAAGGTTTGCTGTGTCTGTCAGCGTAGCGTCCAGAGCATGGAGGCGCTACCAGGAGACAGGCCAGTACATCAGGAGACGTGGAGGAGGCCGTAGGAGGGCAACAACCCAGCAGCAGGACCGCTACCTCCGCCTTTGAGCAGGAGGAGCACTGCCAGAGCCCTGCAAAATGACCTCCAGCAGGCCACAAATGTGCATGTGTCTGCTCAAACGGTCAGAAACAGACTCCATGAGGGTGGTATGAGGGCCCGACGTCCACAGGTGGGGGTTGTGCTTACAGCCCAACACCGTGCAGGACGTTTGGCATTTGCCAGAGAACACCAAGATTGGCAAATTCGCCACTGGCGCCCTGTGCTCTTCACAGATGAAAGCAGGTTCACACTGAGCACATGAGCACATGTGACAGACGTGACAGAGTCTGGAGAAGCCGTGGAGAACGTTCTGCTGCCTGCAACATCCTCCAGCATGACCGGTTTGGCGGTGGGTCAGTCATGGTGTGGGGTGGCATTTCTTTGTGGGGCCGCACAGCCCTCCATGTGCTCGCCAGAGGTAGCCCGTCTGCCATTAGGTACCGAGATGAGATCCTCAGAGCCCGTGTGAGACCATATGCTGACACATGCACATTTGTGGCCTGCTGGAGATCATTTTGCAGGGCTCTGGCAGTGCTCCTCCTTGCACAAAGGCGGAGGTAGCGGTCCTGCTGCTGGGTTGTTGCCCTCCTACGGCCTCCTCCACGTCTCCTGATGTACTGGCCTGTCTCCTGGTAGCACCTCCATGCTCTGGACACTACGCTGACAGACACAGCAAACCTTCTTGCCACAGCTCACATTGATGTGCCATCCTGGATGAGCTGCACTACCTGAGCCACTTGTGTGGGTTGTAGACTCCGTCTCATGCTACCACTAGAGTGAAAGCACCGCCAGCATTCAAAAGTGACCAAAACATCAGCCAGGAAGCATAGGAACTGAGAAGTGGTCTGTGGTCACCACCTGCAGAATCACTCCTTTATTGGGGGTGTCTTGCTAATTGCCTAGAATTTCCACCTTTTGTCTATTCCATTTGCACAACAGCATGTGAAATTTATTGTCAATCAGTGTTGCTTCCTAAGTGGACAGTTTGATTTCACAGAAGTGTGATTGACTTGGAGTTACATTGTGTTGTTTAAGTGTTCCCTTTATTTTTTTGAGCAGTGTATATATATATACACACACACACATTTGAAGTTGTAAGTTTACATACACTTAGGTTGGAGTCATTAAAACTCGTTTTTCAACCACTCCACAAATTTCTTGTTAACAAAACATAGTTTTGGCAAGTCGGTTAGGACATCTACTTTGCACATGACACAAGTAACTTTTCCAACAATTGTTTACAGACAGATTATTTCACTGTCTCACAATTCCAGTGGGTCAGAAGTTTACATACACTAAGTTGACTGTGCCTTTAAACAGCTTGGAAAAATCCAGAAAATGATGTCATGGCTTTAGAAGCTTCTGATAGGCTAATTGACATAATTTGAGTCAATTGGAGGTGTACCCTCTGGATGTATTTCAAGGCCTATCTTCAAACTCAATGCCTCTTTGCTTGACATCATGGGAAAATCTAAAGAAATCAGCCAAGACCTCAGAAAAAAAATGGAGACCTCCACAAGTCTGGTTCATCCTTGGGAGCAATTTCCAAACGCCTGAAGATACCACATTCATCTGTACAAACAATAGTATGCAAGTATAAACACCATGGGACCACGCAGCCGTCATACCGCTTAGGAAGGAGACACGTTCTGTCTCCTAGAGATTAACGTACTTTGGTGCAAAAAGTGCAAATCAATCCCAGAACAAACAGCAAAGGACCTTGTGAAGATGCTGGAGGAAACAGGTACAAAAGTATCTATATCCACAGTAAAACAAGTCCTATATCGACATAACCTGAAAGGTCGCTCAGCAAGGAAGAAACCACTGCTCCAAAACCGCCATAAAAAAGTCAGACTACGGTTTGCAACTGCACATGGGGACAAAGATCGGACTTTTTGGAAAAATGTACTCTGGTCTGAGCATCATGTTGTGCAGCATCATGTTGTGGGGGTGCTTTGTTGCAGGAGGGACTGGTGCACTTCACAAAATAGATGGCATCAAATTATGTGGATATATTGAAGCAACATCTCAAGACATCAGTCAGGAAGTTAATGCTTGGTCGCAAATGAGTCTTCCAAATGGACAATGACCCCAAGCATACTTCCAAAGTTGTGGCAAAATGGCTTAAGGACAACAAAGTCAAGGTATTGGAGTGGCCATCACAAAGCCCTGACCTCAATCCTATAGAAAATTTGTGGGCAGAACAGAAAAAGCGTGTGCGAGCAAGGAGGCCTACAAACCTGACTCAGTTACACCAGCTCTGTCAGGAGGAATGGGCCAAAATTCACCCAACTTATTGTGGGAAGCTTGTGGAAGGCTACCTGAAACATTTGACCCAAGTTAAACAATTTAAAGGCAATACTACCAAATACTAATTGAGTGTATGTAAACTTCTGACCCACTGGGAATGTGATGAAAGAAATAAAAGCTGAAATAAATCACTCTACTATTATTCTGACATTTCACATTAAAATAAAAGTGCTTATATTAATCCTTTTACTCTGATTAAATGTCAGGAATTGTGAAAAACTGAGTTTAAATGTATTTGGCTAAGGTGTATGTAAACTTCCGACTTCAACTGTATATATTTTTTTTAATGTGAATCACATTTTTATTTGGCGTACCCCGACGGCATTTCGCGTACCCCTGGGGGGTAGTTTGGGAACCCTGGTTTAGAGCAATCAATCAGGCAGCCATGTTGGCCAAGTTTGAGTAGTAAGCCCTGAGAGTTTCCTGTCAGAGATGGAAGAGGCTGAGCCAGGTGTATCCTATTAAGTCTCCTGGGGTAAGGCTGTGCAGCATTGACAGCTGGCTCTATGACAAGAGGGCCACAACAAGACAAGGTCTGCAGAGCAGCCCATGTCACCACCATTCTGGTCACACACACACACACACACACAGGCTGGTCACATGTAGCAGCAAATGACAAAGACGGGGGGTGGGGGGGGGCTTTAAATAACAAACAGAATTGCCCAATGGCAAAGCGATACATGCAAAAAGGATATTATGCAAACAACTTGGTGGGGTCAAGCAGTGGGTTATATTTGGCTCGGTGAATGCCACTCTTAAGCTTTGTGAGACAGAGCTGGGAGATGCCCAACTGTAGAGTGCAGACAGCCGGGAAAAAGCTCAATCCCCAAATGATTCTGCCGTGGGCTAAAACTGGAATCCTTGTTGCGATGACTTATTGTTTTGGAGGGGAGGGGGGGAAATCATAGCATCCCTCCGAGCTACTCTAATGGAAAGTCTTGGTTTACAGTTAAACAGAAGACAAAAAAAATCCCCAATAACTTTTGTTGTGGGAAACCGTATTGACAATCCCATCGATTGGTTTTAGTGCTTGCCTAATTCAACAATTGATAAACAAAAACACTATTTTATTACTGCATCTACACATACAGCCACAATATGTGAGTGGAGAGCCATGACTCAACCCTATATCCAGTTGGGGTTGGACACTCACAGTCTTGTTGACATAAACACAGGTCACCCAAGAAGACACACTCACACAGCTAGCTCACATAAATCAGGGCAGGGCATAGACTGGCAGCTGTTCGGGTGGTAAAGTTGTTACATCATACATGTCATTGCTTCCCTGACTGACAGCCGCTCCTAATAGCCTCAGGATCCCATACATTGACGAATTAAAACATGTATGGTAGTAGTTACCACCAGATAAGTATCACTAAATAGGCTAACAACCTAACTGGACTAAGCTGCCTGGTGGTGTGTGAGTAGGCCTATAAAACACAGTTTTAAACCACTATTTAAATGTTAGGCTACAACAGGTGTCTTAAGTTCAATTCATTCACCTTGGTTAATCAGACATAAACTCTAAGGTTAGAGATTGTTTTCACAGACTTGTTTGCATATACGGCACGAGCACTTGACTTCAACCCAGCGTGCGACTCGTCACCGACTTGCTACATTGTCACAAATATGACGCACGCAAACTTCCTCCCGCTACAAAATGACTTTTTAACAGCCTGTTTAGGTAACGGAGGAGAAACAAGGTACCTGAAGATATACCTACCTTCAATGAGTCGAAGTCAATGCGACACAGTAGGCTTCTTCGCCCTGATGTCTCGTCAGCGGTAGGCTACAAAAAGACAGCAAACTGCTCTCTCTCGTTAGACCAGCACAATAGTGAAAACCCCAGATTCAACTCTGTCTCTGTTGACCAGTCCTGTTAGCGATTCCTCGTTACTGATCTCACAAGCAACTCCAATCTGGGGGCTGTAATTCTACAGTGAAGGTTTCTTCTCTCAAATACAATAGGCTAACTCTGTCCACAGCCTTTGTAGCCTAGAATATCCACCACTATTCACCTATTTTAAATGAACTTCTTTTTTCTTTTTTTTTAAGAGTAACGATGTTTAGCAAATATACTTATATTATACAACAGTAATTTTAAGCCATAAAAAAAAAATATGATTACATTATTCTGAGACACTCGGTATTTCAGTCCCCCGGTGAGTCGTGGAACAAATGTCAGTAATTTCCCCTCCCTCTTTCAAACACGCAACAGCGTTTATGCTGCGTTCATAACCAATTGGGAAGATGGTAATTACCAGTTGTGTAGTCGTAAATAAAGTTGGATGACTTCAAGTGCTTTGAACTCGTTGAGAAACGCCGATTGGCTAATGATCAACAAGGTGTATTAACCATAAACTAAAAAAACAGCTATCATGCTTGTAAAAGCAACGCGAATCCTAAATGCCCATGAAGCCTATGAATTTTTGTATAAATGTGTATACCCCTGTGTATAAAGTTTGTCTGTGTTATTTGGTATATTGTGTTATATTTGTTGTTAATAAAAAAAAAATGGTTGTAAACAAATTATAGCGTTGAAAAACCATATGAATAGATAGCTTTTTATAAATATATGCGGCATTCACATGCTAGTTGGAACTCGGAAATTGTTCCGGTTATAGTTATACACGTGCCGCGTTCAACTAGGGTAGCAAGTCAAACATTTCGGAGTTTCCTAGTTCCGAATAGCACTTGACTGCGACAATAGACGAATCCCACTTGTAATTATGAGTTGGAGGGGGGTTCAAGTGGATTTTTACCAGGCGTATATTGTAAATACCACCTTCACACTTGGTTATGAACGTATCATTGATACCAGGAAGTTCTCGAGACCCATCCCACAGATTTAAGGTGGATTATCGTTTGTTGTACATCATGCTGTCACAACTTTCTTTTAAAACTGTGTTCAACAGGTGTAACACTTAATAGGCTATATGGGTGCTAGCATATGCAACGTTTGCATTTGATAGCCATGTGTGAACCTAACTTTGCACTGTGAGAGCACTTCCTTGCTTTGATTAGCCTATTCAATGTGTGCCTATATGGAATGGATGTCTCTAGCTTCTACCCTAAGAACATTGAGTGTCTGTAAATATTGTGGTACTGGTGAGAATATGCAGTTGAAAATGAACCTGAACGAGAAAAGAAAAACCGCCGACGGCATTCAACTCACTTCGCTGACTTCGTAGTAGTGTTCTTCTACCCTCTACTGTCAACAGACCTGTCACTACACTAGTCCGCGTACTGCCATGCGTTGCATGGTTCTTGAAAAGGGTGTGTGGCGACATGCGCGTTTTTCATCAGATCTATTGCAGAGAATTCAACAATTTGCTATTGCTATAAATGTCAATGTTATTCAAATCTATTATACACATTCTACTGTCATAGTAGACTATAGGTCTGTGGCATGTACACTGTACCGTCCACTGTCAGCATTGCCTAATTATTGTCCGCATTTCTATTGGTGCATATTACACGCCCTCTTCCCATGTGAAGGTGACCTTTGCAGTTCAATTGCCTGCCTGTATGTGTGTGATAATGGACTGCAATAGCACCGCTGCCATAGTGATCGATTCATTACTATAGCCCACCTTCTCTCTCTCTCTCTTTCTCTCTTTCTCTCTCTCTCAATTTAATTTCAATTTGAGGGCTTTCTTGGCATGGGAAACATATGTTTACATTGCCAAAGCAAGTGAAATAGATAATAAACAATAGAAAATGAACAGTAAACATTACACTCACAAAAGTTCCAAAAGAATAAAGACATTTCAAATGTCATATTATGTCTATATACAGTGTTGTAACGATGTGCAAATAGTTAAAGTACAAAAAGGAAAATAAATAAATATAGGTTGTATTTACAATGGTGTTTGTTCTTCACTGGTTGCCCTTTTCTTGTGGCAACAGGTCACACATCTTGCTGCTGTGATGGCACACTGTGGTATTTCACCCAATAGATATGGGAGTTTATCAAAATTGAATTTGTTTTCGAAATCTTTGTGGGTCTGTGTAATCTGAGGGAAATATGTCTCTCTCTCTCTCTCTCACACACACATACACCCCCCCACCACCCACCACCCACACACACTCTCTCTCTGACACACACGCACACTCTCTCTTAAAAAACACACCACCCAACTGTGCTATCTCTCCTCACTCTGCTGTAACTATGCTGGGAGGAAAGGTTGTATCCTGTTGACAAGGCCCTGGTCAATGGTAAGACAGACTGTACTCCAGGGAGTGTCTCTGTCTGTCGCCACAGAATCTGAGTGAAACTGGAAGAGGGCATTGTTCCTTTCTCGATATGGAATTAGAAAATAGTGCATATGCCTCCTTATTAAATCGCACACTACACATGTCTTCAGTTCACAAGTCCACATGTTCAATCGCACACTACACGTGTCTTCAGTTCACAAGTCCACATGTTCAATCGCACACTACACGTGTCTTCAGTTCACAAGTCCACATGTTCAATCGCACACTACACGTGTCTTCAGTTCACAAGTCCACATGTTCAATCGCACACTACACGTGTCTTCAGTTCACAAGTCCACATGTTCAATCGCACACTACACGTGTCTTCAGTTCACAAGTCCACATGTTCAATCGCACACTACACGTGTCTTCAGTTCACAAGTCCACATGTTCAATCACACACTACACGTGTCTTCAGTTCACAAGTCCACATGTTCAATCGCACACTACACTTGTCTTCAGTTCACAAGTCCACATGTTCAATCGCACACTACACGTGTCTTCAGTTCACAAGTCCACATGTTCAATCGCACACTACACGTGTCTTCAGTTCACAAGTCCACATGTTCAATCGCACACTACACGTGTCTTCAGTTCACAAGTCCACATGTTCAATCGCACACTACACGTGTCTTCAGTTCACAAGTCCACATGTTCAATCGCACACTACACGTGTCTTCAGTTCACAAGTCCACATGTTCAATCACACACTACACGTGTCTTCAGTTCACAAGTCCACATGTTCAATCGCACACTACACTTGTCTTCAGTTCACAAGTCCACATGTTCAATCGCACACTACACGTGTCTTCAGTTCACAAGTCCACATGTTCAATCGCACACTACACGTGTCTTCAGTTCACAAGTCCACATGTTCAATCGCACACTACACGTGTCTTCAGTTCACAAGTCCACATGTTCAATCGCACACTACACGTGTCTTCAGTTCACAAGACCACATGTTCAATCACACACACACAAAATCAGAGGCACGCGAGGGTGACGTGGCGGAATGTTGGGATGTATGGGAAATGCATGTGCTGTTCCGGAATTTCTCTGTCTTTTCCTCACCTACATTCCATACCGTTCCAGTCATTAGCCATTCCTGCTCACTGAATTAACATAAGGCTCAAACTAAACGTATAAAGTTAACAGCGTCTCACTGGTTGTACATTATAGATTTCTATTCATTCTTAAGATCCAAGTTGGTCAAATTTGCTTTGTGTACTCGTTCAACATTCCATTAACCTGCACTGCTTTCATTAACCTGCACTGCCTGTTATTTCACCATATGCTGTCTGATTTAAAGCCTCACACCCTGCATTCCTTAGATTGTGTGAACTGGAGAACCAGTCCCACCCACTCTCACATTCACCAGGAACTTGTGCAACAGAGATGGAAAAAATGTCTTGGCAGAGAATAATGCTCTCCCCATTCCATAGAGAAACATGTAACCCTTCTTTAAATTGATCATACGTTATATTAATATCATTATTGAAGTGGCAATCAACCATTCAGTTGGTTTGGATTTTCTTATTGTTTATAATTAGTTTATTCAAATTACGCCCTCTATCTTGAAATGAAGACAGTGCCTCTCCACCGTTCATTTTTGTCTTGTATACTGTTCTGAATCTGCATTTACATTGGATGAACTTTTCACACCCCTTCACACACTGAAGTAGCCAGCACATTATAAGCCACGTGTAACTTTTTTCACTTGGCGCTCTGCTGAACCAGTATGCATAATCAACATCAATGGCCCAGCACTGAGTGGAAAAATCGAATGAGGATGATATTGATTGCACTCTGTCAAGCCAGCTATTTGGCACAAACACATTTACCGTACATAGTCAAGCCGCTTGGAGGCTGCTGAGTGGAGGACGGCTCATAATAATGGCTGGAACGGCATCAAACCATGTGTTGGATTTATTTGATACCATTCCACCTATTTCGCTCCAGCCATTACCACGGGCCTGTCCTCCCCAATTAAGGTGCCACCAACCTCCTGTGGTCAAGCGAAAAAACAGTGTGAGCAGCCACGATAAACTATTTTTTTTTAAACCGTGCACAGTGAACCTCTAAAATGATACATCAGCTCTACTTCCACACAGCCAGATCCTAGCCTGGTCCCAGACATGTCTGTGCTGTCTCGCCAACGTTAGCAAAGTTAGCAAGACAGCACGAACAGATCTAGGACCATGCTAGGGAAATCCTACTCTAGGACAGCTAGTTATTTAAAGTGTATGAGGAGTGAGCAATGGATGGACTCACCTTGGTGCAGCTGTGGCAGAAGCTCTCGCCATTCTTCCCAGGGGACAGGATGATCTCACCTGTAGGGACCAACTGGATCCTCAGCTCCATCATGGTCGCTTCTCTCTCTTTCCTTCTCTCTTTCTCGATCCCTTTCTCTCTGTCTCTCTCTCTGTCCTCCGCCCACTTACTCGGTCCTCCTGACGGCGTAGCAATGAATTCACCCCTTGCACGTTTGTACAAATTCCTCCCCTTAACGTCTGCGAGAGGAATAGGGCACTTTCTGTTATTCTGTCAATAGAAAGAAGGAAAGGACAACTAAAGTAGAAAAACAGATATTTTACTGGCAGCACATACAGTCGTTTACATGTATGCTTCTTTTCTCAGCTATCTAACGAGGCCAAGACAGTCAAAGCACAAGGATGTTTCCTGCTTCTGTGCAGAGTGCTCTAGTGCAAATTTCCCCTTAGCAGGCAAAGGATATGTGTAGATAGTTAGTGTCAGGCTCTCTTTCCACACCCGGCCCAGCAGTATAATTGATGTCCCTGCACACCAGATCGCTGTGACGCAGTGCACTCTGGGTTAGCCCGGGTATCAGGGTTTCCTCCTGGACTCATGCATCCTGTGTCGGACGTTCTCAACATTCACAGGGTAAACACCGGAGGAACCCACTCTGCTTCCCCACATTTCCCCTGGATAAACAACTGGGAGGCATGCGTACACACCACATGCCCCCCCACCTCTCCAAAAATAAATAAGGGACTTGTGGCTCTTGTGTTTCTAGTGTCTTCGGTTTCCTCTCCCCAAGGGGTGCACTAATTAATGTAGACAGGCAGATGGGCAGAGGGGAGTAGGCCAGGGGGTATCAGACAGAGGCTGGAAGCAGCGACATTGTGACCATATCACTGTCTGCGGTGACAGAATGGTGTAAAAACACACACACAGATTGATGACCCTGTTGATCTTTGCTGTGACACTGACTGCCCTCAGTGCCCTGTGATCCCTCCCAAGGTTCCTGTTTGTTCCCTCGACCAGCATCCGCTCAGCATCCTCTCAGAATCACACCCTTTAAAAGCTGCCCTCCCTGGACCACGGACATCTAGGGATCTCAGCAATGCCACCACAAAATGTTAATTATCAACACTGATATGGATTGAATATCAACGATAGATCGTGTTTTGCTGAGTCTGGAGTTACAGCATGGTTTTGGGTGTATGATTGGCGAAGGAATAATGGCTCTATATTACTGTATGTCTTGGGTCATCAATATGGTCAGTCAGTGGTGGGATTTGTGGTGAGGGTGACTGAGAATAAGTATAGAAACGGATTGTGGTTGTGTTGAGTAGTGTTTTGGAGAATGTGTTTGCGCTCTAGTGGGCTGTGGGCAGTGTCTCTTCTGTAACTTCTATGTTACTGTTCCTTCTTATCCTCAATCACAGCGTTGCCTAGATGTGTGTGTTCATTACAGCCTTGTGTACGGCCTTGTGAACATGCAGCTATGTGTGTGAGAGCACGGCTGTTTGTACATGTGGTGGTAGTGGGCCATTGGTGTGTGCCTTCCTACAGTGTCTGGGGGGCTGCTGAGAGGGGAAGTGACAGTGACACACATCCTTTGACCTTTGACCCGCGCTCAAGGTATTCCTGATTGCTGGGCATCAACAGGAAACAGTGGCGTTGACGCAGCAAGTCCTCAGGCCGGGCTCAGCCTAGCAGACTGTTATGGATGAGAAGAGCGAGAGAACACACACAGACGTCCCTGAAACATACTGGGAAGAACAAGAACTGTTACAGAAGGCAACCATGAATGCCCCATAAAGCCTTTATACGTTGTAGTTTGTTTAAAGTGTGATCGTCAATAGTGTACTTTTGGGAGATGTTTTTCAAGGGTATAGTTTGTTGTTTAAGCTGATCACTGATCAGATATTATATGTTTTCAATCAAACAATCCAGAAGATGGTTATTAATTAACAGAAGACAGGTTCAAGGTCCTTTGGCCGAAGGTTTATAAACACACTTCCTCTTTCTTTTTCTCTCAATGCTGTCCATCCATTAACACACAAGGAGAAGGAGGCCCAACTGTCTCTCTCTCTCCCTCTCTCGCTTTCTCTATGCTGGTCTAAACTGTCTTTCATGTCCTATAGTCTCACACTGGAAGGGTGATATGAGGTGTGTTTGTGTGTGTGTGTCAGAACCTGCAGCTGGTGTTACGGTAGTGTGTGTCAAGGTGAGCCAGGCGCAGTGGGAGAACTCCTACACGAGGGGCCAGTGTTCCTGAACTAGGCGCGGACACAACTTGTCACTGACTGAGAAGTCTGTAAGGAAGTAGAGGGAATTGCATCCTGTTTGTGTGTGAGAGAGAGAGTTATGGGCCAATCTGTGAGTAAAGGGCACGTGGCCATGGCAATGAGAAAGGGCAGGGAGTGGTAGGGCAGAGGTTCAAGAACGTACTGTGTACTGAAGTTAACAAACGGGGATAGGCTAGTGCTATATCACAGTGTTGACTGGAAATAGCCATGTCTACTTTTAACCCTAAAAAGGAAATCCCTAATATTTCCATGCCGTTTGATCCTTCAGTCTGCTGAAAAGCAGTTATCAGCCTCCGACAACGCAGGTTTCCACAGGAAAGCACGGGACGCCGATTAGGCTACCACTCAAACACCAGCCCAAAGAACTGTTCTCACACTACAGCGCAGACTTCACTCTTATTTCCCCAGAAATGTTCTGATTGTACTTGTCCAAAAGATGAATAAAATATGAATTTTAATTAGATGACACTGTATTTTAGTACTCTATTTATTTTTAAAAATCTTTCTTACATTTCCCCTACAGTAGGTTATATTTGCCATAAAAACTTTGAATGGGGCCAAACTCGTGCCGATTTGAGCTAATCTTTTTTTTTTTTTATCTAGCTCTAGCAATTGCTGCCCTCTTGTGGTTTCAGATAAAAACACAGCTTTAGTCACACGATGAGTCTTACAATGAATGTTGGAATGAATTATGGTGTCACGGTAAATCTATTGTACACACAAATCTGAAGCCTCCACTGAAGTTAGAAGAATGAAATCCCACCCCACCAGTTGAGACCAGAATCCACCAATGTATAGCTCAAGAAGACTACAAGCAACTATAGGCCTAAGCCAAACAGCTAGTAGCTAGGTGATTAGTCTCCATACACACTAGGTAAGCAACACATTACACACAGAAGAAAAAAACGGTGTTTCTAATGAGGACTGAAGTATGAATGCTGAGAAAATCAATAAAGAAACTAAAGTAACTTTTTGAAAAGGCATATTTTAGTTCTGCAGTATACCAGGTAATGATTCTATGAAAGAACAGCGTTCCTTTTTGGCCCAATGCATAAATGTTGCCAGCACTGAAGAGCCCGGTCTTTGAGTGTTCCTCTGCATCATGGAAGGCATATTGAAGAGAAGAAGTGCAAAAAGGTGAGTGAAGTACCTCTTAATCAGGCTCCATTCAAATGTCTTTTCTGTTTGCTCCATAGGACATTAGAGGAATCACTCAGGTATTGACCGCACACATCAGAGACATAGACTGAGTGTACAAAACATTAGGAACACCTTCATTATATCGAGTTGCATCCCATTTTACTCTCAGAACAGCCTCAATTCGTCAGGCATGGACTCTACAAGGTGTCGAAAGCCCATGCCGGCCCATGTTGATTCCAATGCTTCCCACAGTTGTGTCAAGTTGGCTGGATGTCCTTTGCGTGGTGGACCATTCTTGATGCACTTAAATCTTTTGTCTTGCCCATTCACCCTCTGAATGGCACACACATAATCCATGTCGCAATTGTCTCAAGGCTTAAAAATCTTTCTTTAACCTGTCTCCTTCCCTTCCCCTCATCTACACTGATTTAAGATGTGACGTCGTAATGTTTTGATAAACTCAGTGTACAACATGATTAATGATCAAATCCATCTCCTATTTTACATGTCAACTATCATCTACAGCCGTCCTAGATCTGATGGACAGATCTCCGGTGGAAGGGGGAGTGGGAAAATGAAGAGGAAAACAGAGTGTGAGGAGAAGGAAAGGATTCTGCCTGTCAGTCCATCAATATTTGACCCACAAGTAAGGTCCGACCTATTCCTAGCTTGGGATCATCATAATTAGAAAATATTTCCACAAATGCCAGCTTTTCACAAATGTCTTACCTGTTTTCTATTTCTGACTGCGCAATATACGTACAGTCAACGGCTCAGCTTTGATCTCTTCTCTCAAATATCTAATGTAGTTTTACCTGGGTTTCAGTGGAAGCAGCCTCTGTATGTACACATCTTGTACTCCAGGGGGTGCTAAAGAAGTTGCTCTTGCATCACCCTGTAACCAGTGAGGCGGGAGAGCAGAGTCTGGACAGCATACTCACACAGTTGTATGAGCTGGAGAATGCTGTAAGACTGCCTTTTTATACATTGAATACTCACTGAAGAGTTGGCACTGTCTTTAACACTGTCTTTAACAATACTGACAATCACATTCATCCAATAACAGAGAGGTAAACACCAACCAATGGAGGCAAGGGTGTGTCCATCCAAGACGATATGTCGGTTTGACCTGCCAATGGACTTCAGACAGCTGGAGAGTGGGTTGGATGGATGTGCCCCAGATCATTTCAGAATGTGAGATCTGTCATTCATTCATTTGGTGGAAGTGACAAGATTTTGGAGGTCATTCTCGTCTTTCTCTGTGTCCCAGCCAGGCCTCTCTCCACAGGGCTATCTCTGCAGGTTCTGTCGAGTGTGTAAGCGAAGAAGCAACCTCTACAGGAGAGTCTTTGAGAAGTTTGATAAGGACAGTGATGGACTGCTTTCTCTCAAGGTAAATCCAAATCAAATGGCGTCATGTAACGTGGCTTCCCCACCACAGCGGATGGCCTGAGAGGAACCCTCACCAGCAGGCGCCGACCCAGTAGAAACAATAGTTAGACTGACTAGTTTATGGATGAAATGTGAGAATCGAAATCCATTTAAAATGTATAATCCTGTTACAAAATACTATGTGCAAAACAGCAGCTGTGGACAAATCTATATCAAATCACAATTTACAGACCACGTACAATGGGCTGTGTCTCTGTATTGCAGGAAATGGAACGTGGCATATGCGACCTGTACATGGCCGATGTCATCGCTGGGCAGCTCCAGCGGCTGGTGGTATTGATTGACGCAGATGCAAAATCACACTTTGACTGTGTGTCATTCTGCCCTGTCTGAAAGATTATTTCACGCCGCGTTAATGTAAGTCAGTCTTATGATTGACACATAACCAACTGTCAAATGACAAAATAAACACACCAGGTGCATTCATATGAATGAGATGAACTCGCTCACTTTCGCATAAAGAACAATCAATCAAGAAAAGACCAGCAAATATATATATCCGTATGTTCTTGAAAGTTACTATTAACACTGGGTTAAAACAACACTGGAAATACATCTGCAAGTTTTTGTTTTAGTAAAGACATGGAGGAAAATGGTGAAAATGACAGTTTGGAAGAGGCAGACTTCAGCTCACTGATGGGGAAGCTCTTCTACTACAACATTTCACCTCCAACGACTAGACTGTTGTTAATGATTTCAAGACTTAACACGTGTTCAAACAAACCTAGACCAGCACCTCAAAGGGAAGTTCCAGACTTGATAGGGCTTTCTTTATAGACACTGTGGCTGTTGAGACTAGGGCCCCTGTAACCTAGTTAGGGTCACCTGTCATCGGTGTCAATTTATATAAGCGTTTAGTAGGATTATTTGAATAAACTTGTCAAAGCCAACATTCTTGTAATGTAGGCCTACTTATTTCCCTGACATACATGCGTAACTGGTATACAAGTAAAGCACTGTTTATGTATATGACAAGAGCTAGCAAATAAATGCAATCCATCATTATAATTGTTAACTTAATCTTCAACAAAAAACTCCCAATATTAGAGATTTAGTGTAGGGGCCAACCAACCATGAGCTCTGTGGTGTTCAAAACCACCTCGTCCATCTCCAACCTACCTCAGATGCATCACAAATGAGTGACTTAACATGGCCTACCGAAACTAAACGTGCATACATCCAACAGGCAAGTATCCATTTCGTGAGAAATTTCTAATCCATGTTTAAACACCCAATTCCATGGCTTTACGCCTACCATAAACAGTCAAATCGAGTAGCACGAATTAAATCGTTTGATGAAATCAACACCAGACTTTTAGGTATGTTTAATTTAGATTGTTTAATGTTAATTCCATGCTGTGTTTCAGTAAGAACAATACAGGTGCTCTATCTGTGGCTCCAGTCAGATATCCAGTAGTACAAATTAGCTTTAAGTTACACATAATGCAGCAAAAAGAAAAGAAAAACATGAACAATGTAAAGGAGGGGAAAGAGGCAGAAAATCTATTCATTAACTCATGCAGGCTTGAAATCATCTACTTAGAACCCTGTCATTTTGCAACAGAAGCCAATCGAGAGCCGTTTCTTTACTAAACGCGACAACGCTCCCTCGGATTTTTAAAACCGCTACCAGCCACCATCTGAAAATCAGCAAGTACGCACAATACAGTATTTTAGCACAAAGTACAATCCAAAACATCACAATAGAATCACTATGGTGTAAAAGTTAAGCATTTTGCTCCACGTGGATATCACAAATTTTGCCGACTTCCTCTGAAAAACTAAGTTAAGAAGAGCACTTTGTTTAGACTTGCCCTTAGAAGGTTTAATGATTTGCATCTCTTTCACTAACACAGAAATATTACAGCTCCCACAACTAATAGACATATCAGTAATAAAAGTTAATTTCTGTAATTACATTAAGAAAAAAAATTCTCAAAATACATCCAGCAACTGATAAAATAGAGGAAAGAGCAAAAACAAAACAATAATGAAGATAAAAATCAGAAATGCTTGTACCAAGAAAAATAAAATTATCCAGGGACTCTTTGTCTTTCCAAAATTGTATGTCGTCTCAATTAAGTGGTATTTATATTTGAATTGAATTAAGGGAAGAAAAAAAAGTTAAGAGAACTGATTATCTCTAAGACCCTGAGGGTCAGAGAGCCGCTGTCACTTGGGCGTGGTGGCTCCTGTTGGGACTAGGTTTTTTTTTTTCATTTTGGGGGAGGGGAGAGTGTGGAGGCGGGGGGTCTCAAGTTGGCTGAGGTCTTACTGGGGCTCGTCCTCCACATCTTGCAGCGCCTCTTTGTTCGGTTGTTCTTCACCCGCTTGAAAACAAGAGAAAACGGACAGTGAGGGCTGGGCTTTCAGGTTATTTACAAGAGACAACCCTCAGTCTAGGTGATCAAAATCAGTGTCCAAACAGAGATGCTGTGGAAGTATTGCATTACTCCTGTGACAGTTTTAACCTGGTCTCCAAAGTTGCAGGTGGACAAGCCGAAGTGAGCCGGTGGTTTCATTCAGTGTGCCACATGTCACATCTTAGCACATGCAGTGAAACTTCAACCACTAACTACGACCTCGTAGAGCACATCAAAACGCACTAGTGTGGTGCTTCAAATAAAAAGGACGTCTCAGAGTAACTAAAAAGCTTTCGAATTAAAAGTCCTATTTGGGCGATACTTGACGACAACCTAATAGATTACTTCAGTTTATAATTGAGAAGCAAATTTGATTTGTGAATTTCTCCTTAGCCATCTAGCTAATGCAGTAACATACAATATTTAAATCCCTCTTGATAGATCTGCCCATGATGCTATACCCAAGTATTATATTCCCAACATTAGCCACTATATTGTACAGGCGTTCCGTTGCTAGTGAGACAACTGTCTATTTGTGTCATGCTACAGGACGCCCAGTCAAAGACAGACAGGATATCCCATACAGCCGCTCAACAACTGGTGCCATGCTGTTAGTCCTCCAGTCTCCACAATACACGGCTCATACGATCGCTACGGAGATCAGGCACCATACATGAAACGATCAGGCAGGCGACTACAGCGCGTCAGACTCGACACACAAACCAATGTTCGAACTTGGTGAGACACCTTGTAGCCCCACAGAGAAAGATCGTCACCTTGTACCCACAGAGCTGTCCTACAGAACCCAATTACCTGTCAGCTGTCCAAGACACGTGGAAATCAGAACATGAAAAAGACAGTTGATCTAACTAAATGCATTACTGATACACCAGTGATTTTTTTTTTATCACTACGTAGAAGGACAATTCATAAGGCACACAGTGTGTGAACATACAACTTTCCCCATGACACAAACCGAGGATGGGTGAGTGGCGTTGCAGTGAGTTAGTAGTGAAGGGGGACAGAACACAAACGAGTCAAACCAAATGCAGAAAACACTTACAAAGTACAGATTATGGGAAATAAACGGCTGTTTTGTTCCTTTAGGATTCTACACAAACGGAAGGAGAGAGGAGAGATGAGTCGGACGTTATGATGAAGGTTGAAGAAGCTACAACTCTAGAGGGCAGAGAGAGGGGGGAGAGGACCACTAAGCAATGCGGAAGTAACTGCAAGGTGAAAGGCACAAGGTTGGGTTAGAGACGGATGGAGAAGGGAGACGTTAGGGTTAGCGTAATGATCCACGTCAGCAGCTCTGAAAAGAGCCGAATAACCAACAGCACACAACTCAACAAGATTGCGTGCTACACTCTTGTGGTAGGATAACATCCGTTTACAAACATATTGTAATGGACTAACTAAAAAAAAATGACAAAGGTTAACTGCTGTAATGTTGCAAGCATACCTCAGACTGGAAGAAATTGAGGAATTGAGCATGCTCTCAAAAAGCTATTTCCCCCCCTTCATAATATGACCAACTTCCGCCATGCATTCTAAAAGTCCAAGTGGGGGACCTCTGACTCACGCTTACCATCTCCCTGCATGTCTGAAGTCCATAGTGTCAGGTTGTCGCGTAACAACTGCATGATTAGTGTGGAGTCCTTGTAGCTTTCCTCGCTCAGCGTGTCCAGCTCTGCAATGGCGTCATCGAACGCAGCCTTCGCCAACCTGCAGTACAAACACCGGTCTTATGTCGCACTCGTATTAAGAGAATAGGTCACGGTATCGAATCAACATAAAAATAAAAAAAAGTCTGTCAAGGGAGAGCCGTGCGAGGTACTTGCCTGCAGGCGCGGTCGGGCGAGTTGAGGATTTCATAGTAAAATACGGAGAAGTTAAGAGCGAGGCCTAGGCGAATGGGGTGTGTAGGTGGCAGTTCGATCATGGCGATGTCGCTCGCAGCTTTGTAGGCGACCAAACTGTTCTCTGCAGCCTCCTTCCTGTCGTTCCCGGTGGCAAACTCAGCCAGATACCTGTGGTAATCGCCTTTCCTGAGGGAAGACCAAGACGGAGAAGCATCAGTGGGTCACCGTGGTGTAAAAGATAAAGGCTCCCTGCAAACACTGGTCCATGTGAAAAACAACTACGTTCTTAACTCAGGGACGTGAACAGGACAATTTTACAAAATCTAGGGGATAGGTCCGTTTCGATGAGCAACAAAATGGATGGAGGATAAATGTCAGAAAAGCAGGAGGAATCACAATCCCTGCTCTATGCTTTATTCTAGAGCCATTAAGAGTTTTTCAGGTGTCCTGACTGTGGTCACTAAAGATCCCATGGCACTTAAGAGTAGGGGTGTTACCCCCGGTGTCCTGGCTAAATTCCCAATCTGGCCTTCATACCATCATGGCCACCTAATCATGCCCCGGTTTACAATTGGCTCCTTCATCCCCCCTCCTCTCCCCTGTAACTATTCCCTAGGTCATTGCTGTAAATGACAATGTGTTCTCAGTCAACTTACTGGGTAAAATAAGGGTTAAATAAAATACATACAAATAGTTGTGGAATACTATTCTAACAGGGCCATAAAAAAAACACCAAGAACCATCTACCAAGCATCTATTCCCAAACAAGTGAAGAGGCTCGTACATTTTGTAGTAGAAGACCTTGGACTCTCCCGTGTTGGCAGCTGGAATAAGGTGCTTGTCCAGCACATCCAAAATGTCATTACAGATTGACTTCAGCTCGTTCTCAACCTGCAGGAGAAAATGACTCAATGAATGACCAGCCACTGGCACAATGTTAAACACAACAAGCAACACTCAACAATACACAAATGGTATCATTCAGGTGAATTAGCCCAAATTATTTTATATCATTCACAATTTTCTCCAGTAGAAACACTACCATATTGATTTAAGAGTGCTGCAGGTCAAATGCTTCTCCCATCGTGTCAAATCTCTCTCACACCAGTTCTACACGAATGCACTCAGTGACTCATACTTCTGGGCTTACTCACTGTTTGCCTGTATTCCCGGATCATTTTCAATTTGTCTTCTCCACCCTTGTTTTCTTCCCTTTGTTCAATACTGCTGATTATCCTCCATGATGCTCTCCTCGCCCCAATGACATTTTTGTAGGCCACTGATAGTAGGTTTCGCTCCTCGACTGTTAGTTCCACATCCAACCCGGCCACTCTTTTCATGGATTCCACCATTTCTGTGGGGAGCAGAGAGGAAGTCGTAAGTAATAGGGGCTGAAAGATCATAAACAAAATAAAACCACGGGACAAAGTTTGATGACTTCAGAGATTTTTTTCTTATGACAACCTAACAATACAATCCCAATCACAGAAAGTCCTATTTACAAGCGTCTCTGTCCCTAAACCTGGGCCTTTATTCACAGAGTCTCAGAGTAGAGCTATGATCAATTTTGCCTAATCGATCATTATGAATAAGGACAGGTGAGACCGGATTCTAGATCAGTATGCCTACTCTGATGTGCCTAATAAATACAGGTTTTTGATCATAAAATCTTGGAAGGTAGTATCTGCTGCAACATTTATGCTTAATTCAGTCATGCCGAGGCATTAATTCTACAAGACTACATCTATACCCAATCAACGTATACCCAGTGACAAGGTACATAACCATACCTTTCAGAAACAGATAGTTACATCAGTGTCAAGAATGAGAGCAGCATGTCTGTGAATAATCGCATTTGATTTGAGGGTGAAATAAAGCAGCTAAACTGGTTTTACTTCAGGGCAAATCAAAGCTGCATGTGGCCAGCCAGACAGACGTGACCATGCCCTGTAATAACACATCTAAAAACAGCTTCTGCTTCATGCCAATTGACAGGCACGTTAGCTAGCTTGCTAACTTAGCTACCTACGTCAAAATTGCTTATCATTGGGGTAGGTTTTGTTTCAGGTCAGTCTTCGATACGTCACACCCAGATAGCAGGCTATGGCTAACGTTGGACCACGAGAAGTTTAGTAAACTAGGGTAGGGTATTTGGCAGGCCAACAGATTTACATATTTCGATTGCTATCTAGTACTGTAGTATGTTTACATTGGCTGATATCATTGGTTGGGAAAAGTAATCCCCACGTAGCTAGCACATATAACGTTAGTTGGCTAACGCGTCAACTACCACCCCACTTGCTTGCTAACGTTAGCAACCTAGCTCTCGCACCATCAATAATCCGCCATTTTGTATTCTCTTTAAATTATCCATATATTTAAACAAATCTGGTTAAATGGCAATCGTATTGGCTAATTAATGTTAGATACACAACTAACTAGTTAAGCTAACGTTAGCGCACTGACTTCACCGTCCTCGCTCGAGGCCCCCCGCAAGAGGGAGGAGGATGAGTGAGTGCAAGTGTTAGCTATGTTGGTAGCTACTAGCTAGCTAACTGGTGAAAAAAAATCCAGCAACGAACATGTCCCTCCATCGAATAATACAATTGTCTCTTACCGTCATATCTCTCAGCCTGTTCGGCGAGTTTTGCCTGATATACTAAATCATCCCGATCGCCCATTTTGTTCCGAGTGTCGAATAGTCTAGTTTAACTGACAAATTGCTAAAAAGGCTCGACAGTAGCTGCTACTAGGTCAATCTGTCGGCGGTTCCTGGAAAATCAACGGATAGATCAGTGGCGTTTCCACCCCACCGGTTCTACTGGAGTAAAAAAAAATGGCGAAAATCTACATCCGGGAACCTTTCACACCACACACGCATTACCTCCATTGAGGATCACCACTTGCTCAGAAAACCCCCTCCCATTTTTGCACGGCTTGGCAACCAGTGACTCGGGATTCCAGACATTTACATTTCCACCCACCGCACCATTATCATGATGAGCATGACCACATTAACTTTTTTTTTAAAAGCATGATAAGGCTTTCTCATTCTTTCTTCTTAACCAGAACACGTGAAACAGGCTGGCTGTGATATCTTTAACAAATCTGGGACCAAGTTTTGGTAGACAGAACTGCAATAATAATCAGCTGTCTGGATATTTAAATACAAATAAACACCCAAGTAGGCCAACTGGCTTTTTGTTGGTCTATGTTGTTATGTATGACAAGTGAGACAAATTATGAATGAAAAAGTCATTGCAGTTTGATCTCACATTTATGACAATCCACAAGATTGATAGGGTACAGTATTTTCATTTGCCAATCCTTTGACTTTATTTACTATGTATATCTTAACACATTACATGTTACAGAAAATAAATGGTCATTTCAATTGTCTTGAAAGAATATAGTGTTATAATACAATGGCACATTTTGATATCCTCATAATTTCCATTTGCGGTTGCCAACCAAGCCCCCTTATGAAAGGTAATGACTTCCACAGGGTTACAAAAATACAATACTTTAAAATATTTATAGGCCTGATTGACAAAACAAAAACATAAAAATAAGAGCAGATTACATAAACAGGCATGCATTGAGAGAATGAATGAAAAAGCAGACATTTAACAGATGTTAATACTGGAGTAACTGATTACAAAGAAACTAACTGTAATCAGTTACATTACCAGCTAAAGTATTGTAACCAGATTAGTTACTTTTGAAAAACTAGATTACTTTTAAATTCAGAAAGGATGTTTGCGAAAAAATACATTGACACCTTTGTTTTCTCAATGACATTCAATTTGGCATTGCAACAAGGTGCAAGTTGAAGTTTGTTACACCTGAGCAGGTCTGACCACAAGTCAGAGACCACTATGACACCCCAAATGTGTTTGATGGTTCCTTTTCATCTTCTTTTAATGCTTATGAAGACGAAAGTAATCAGATTGTTACTGAGTTTGGGTAATCCAAAAGCTATTACTGATTACAATTTTGGACAGGTAACTAGTAATTGATTACATTTAGAAAGTAACCTACCCAACCGTGCCCTTAAACATAGATTGTGGCATAAATTGGCTATAAAACAGTTTGTCAGTCGGTCCGAAAGCTACAATTATACAGAGAAATGGTACAAGTTTGAGGACAATGGAAAACCCCTGTTGTTTGAGGACAATCCAATTGTCGAAAGGTTATATATTCGATTCCTCTGGACTTTGCAGCATCTACTACCCAGAACCTACATCTAAGGACAGCAGATTGTGTATTTTGGATGAGGTACTACATAATTGGAGTTTAACTCGTATAACCATACTCAAGTCTTCACACCCTGACAATGCATGCATTTGGATTTTTCACAGCTGCGTCATAAATTTTGGGCTAAATTACCTTAGATTATATATTTTTTTTTTAAAAGCCAGCACAAGGTCTGCCACAGACAATGAACACACAGCAGAAAAGGCAAGAAAAGCAATTGAAAGGGAGGGGCCTGAACTGGCAAGTAATTGTAATTTTTTGTGTTGATTAAAGTGCATTCTGAAAATAAAAAATTTCACCTCCAGCATCCTCAACTCAGACAACTGTATTGATCAACATGGGCTAAAGCTCGGAGGCAGACTAGCACTTCGGTTCACCCAGCACCTCTCTGCCTAATGCTGTTGCAGTGCACCCTAGTGGCCAGTTCTACTGAAGACGGGGTAACCCATTTCTCAAGTCACCTATGCCTTAATCTATGGGAAACCACTCTAGGAGGTGACGTTATCCAAGTGAATTTCAGGGGCACATTCAGTGGGGCGCAAAGCGTAAGAATGGTCAGATACAGGTTTCATTTATAGTGGAACAGATACGAATCTGCAGTGTACAGTAAACGACATATCTGTAACATGTATGATGCTGTGCCAGGGAGCAAACTTAGCCAGTATCCTACATGATAGGAATGGAAAGATCATTGTCATGTGTCAACAGGTGGACTTAACTGTGATCTCTTATCAACAGAGGACACCTATTCAAAGTTGACATCCTAAGTAATAGTGTGGTGGTTTGCGGATTTAGTTTGGTGGTTTGTGGATGCATGCAAATTAAAGGGTGTTTCGCTCGCTCCATTACACTAATGAATACAGACAGACATCAATTCTCAAAATATAGTGGATGACAGGAATCTAGAACGGAAAAGTGAGAACACAGTGTCAATACAGTGCCTTGACCTTGTAACCAACGTGTACAGAAGAACAAGTACTACCGTAATCAGTTTAGAATCTAACAGCTTCCAAGGAGAAAGCCAATTCATGTTACCATTGAGCTTATGTCATACAAAAAAAAATTCATTTTAACAGTCTATCCTTGGCTATGGTATTATATGATACGGCAGAATGTTTCCACGACCCTGGCAGATCATACACAAAAGACATCTCCAATATTTAGAACAAGTTAACAGCCGTGTGTGGGGAAAAAATGAAGTCTCAGTGATTCGGAGTAGGAGTGGAGCAGACAAAGGCTTGTCAAAGAGCACAGACAAGCAAGGCAAGACAGACACAAACAAGTAAGACAGAGGGTTAGTGCCTGACAATACCGCAAGCTCACAACATAGCCGACACATTTGACGAGATCTCCGCAATAGTGGTGGACTGGCAAACTTCTCAGAGAAACGAGGCAAAAAAAACTAAACACAAAAAAAAGACATGATTTTAGCATGTAATGGTTCTCAACAATTTCATAACGATATGTTCTTTTTTTCCCCTTACAAAAAGACTACTAGTTACTTGGTCGTGGATTTGTAGTGAGGATGATAGTTTTGTGTACAGTGTAGTGTACAGTGTAGTGTCATTCTAACGGCTCTCTTCGACAGCCAGAGAAAAGTGTTTCTCCATGGATCTCTGTGTGTATGATTCCAGCCCAAGAGAGCATTTCAACCACACACTCCCCCTCTTCCTCTTGGTATTACACAGCCGCTGTCCTCATCCCATCAGACAAGGCCTGAGTCTTTCTTCTTTAGAAGGGGAATGTGTGTGTGTGTGTGTTTTGATAGAGCTGGCCATGGTGCTGAAGTGGTATAAATAATGGTGGTGTGTGAGACGAAGACACAGCGTAATGATTATCTAACAGGGCCAACTGAGGAAGAGGAAGTGGTGTGTGTGTGTGTGTCTGAGTGTGGCCATGCGGAGGCTGCTGATTGGCATAGGGGCGATGGTGGCATGTGAGGGAGTGAGTGTCTGTGTGTGTAAGGGCAGGGTGAGAGATGGGAGGAGCCCAAGGAGCCCAGTGTCCACTCTCAGCTCACGTCGTCCTCAGGGCTGTTATGGTCCAGCAGCTTAACATGGGTGAAGGGGAAGTGGCCTCGTTTGCCCTTGCACTCGCCCTCCCACTGGCCGTTCACGTTGATCTTTGTCACCTTCACCATGTCACCCACCTGCAGGAGGAGAAGGACTCGTCAAACAGACAGACCTGGCTCATGTTCATTAGGGCACGCTACGGAAAACATTTCAAAACACTTTTCAACTGAACACAAAAATTTGAGTTTCTTACTGGACAAGGCCAGGGAGACGCTCCCCGTTTCAGTCCGTTTGGTGCCCAATGAACACGGTGTTCACCATGTAATGACCTTGTTGCAGTAGTTGCAGCTTGATAGCCACTTGTGAAACTTTGTCTATGTATCGCAGCGGTTCATTTGGCCTCGCAAACACACAAATCGCAGCGCAACTAAACACAAACCAGTACTCCAGAGGTTCATTTGTTGGTTCACCCTGTAGGCCTCTTCATTACAGTTGGACCATTCTTCTAAAGAGAGTGAAGTTCTCTCATCGACTAAGATGTGACCAGGAAGTATGTGCAGGGGCTAATCATTAAACCTATATACCTCCTGAGTCATACCACTGGCAAACACCTTTATAGAGGGTACATATCCTGTTTGTTATCATTGGAGCGCTGTGCTGACTGATTCTTGGGTGGATAGAAAATATAACTTGTCTGGGACCCCAAAGTATATAAGATTTAGGCAACATTTTCACACAAGTCTTTGACATTACTTTTCGTCCTTGTAAGCATGTAGCCTAACACTTTGGTATTCCAAAAGACAGAGGACAAACAGACTACTTCCACCCTGTAGCTGATTCCATCAAGACAGAAAGGCCAGAAAGTGAACATCGTGTATCTGTTTCAGTGTTACTGTTCCTTCTCTCCCTTCTTCCCTCTCTCCAAGCAGGTTAGAAGGAGAGAGGGGGGAGCTGAGCCTAAGACCGCTGGCTTGTCGCCCAGAGGCCGCTCTGGCTCAGAGTAATGTCCTCATAGAAATGAAAGGAAATGTTCCTCTACACAAAGTATTTCCTTCCCACAACGACCTCCGCTTTGGAAGCCCTCTTTCCCCTTCCGGACAGTTAGTTAAGACAGTCAGGGAGGGAGCCTCTGGCAGCATTCTCTAATGAGCTTTAGAGCAGTTGGCCATTGAGTTCAGACTGACTGACCACCACCCTGTATGTACTGGGTCATATTAATTTGGGCAAAACGTTTTGCTTATAGGACAAGATCAGGAAAGTCCCTCCCCGTTTCAGTCCATTTTCTGTTTGGTGACTAATGGACACGACCCGGACTACCTTGTTTAACAATCCTAGCAGCTGGGACACAGAGGCATGCAACTGGTTAAGAAGCTGAGGAGGAAGTCACAGACAACGAGTCACAGAGGCCACATACCAACTCCTTCATTCCTTCCAGCAGTGAGCGGAAAAGTAAGACATAACTTGGAATGACCCACTGGGAAGGAACCTAGGGGTAACTTGGAATGACCCCCTGGGAAGGAACCTAGGGATAACTTGGAATGACCCCCTGGGAAGGAACCTAGGGGTAACTTGGAATGACCCACTGGGAAGGAACCTAGGGGTAACTTGGAATGACCCACTGGGAAGGAACCTAGGGGTAACTTGGAATGACCCCCTGGGAAGGAACCTAGGGATAACTTGGAATGACCCCCTGGGAAGGAACCTAGGGGTAACTTGGAATGACCCCCTGGGAAGGAACCTAGGGGTAACCTGGAATGACCCACTGGGAAGGAACCTAGGGGTAACTTGGAATGACCCACTGGGAAGGAACCTAGGGATAACTTGGAATGACCCCCTGGGAAGGAACCTAGGGATAACTTGGAATGACCCACTAGGAAGGAACCTAGGGGTAACTTGGAATGACCCCCTGGGAAGGAACCTAGGGGTAACTTGGAATGACCCCCTGGGAAGGAACCTAGGGATAACTTGGAATGACCCACTGCGAATGAACCTAGGGGTAACTTGGAATGACCCCCTGGGAAGGAACCTAGGGGTAACTTGGAATGACCCACTGGGAAGGAACCTAGGGGTAACTTGGAATGACCCCCTGGGAAGGAACCTAGGGGTAACTTGGAATGACCCACTGGGAAGGAACCTAGGGATAACTTGGAATGACCCCCTGGGAAGGAACCTAGGGATAACTTGGAATGACCCACTGGGAAGGAACCTAGGGGTAACTTGGAATGACCCCCTGGGAAGGAACCTAGGGATAACTTGGAATGACCCACTGGGAAGGAACATAGGGTCTTCTCCAGATTATGACTTTACAACAGATGAAACCAGTCCCAGTAGCGAGGATGACCAATTAGACACTGATATTGGCATTACAAATATAACAGTACAGACAACGATTCAGAAATGTCATTAATTCAATATCATTCTAAAATCATAAGTTTTTTTAGGGCATAAAAAAAAGAAAGTGATTTGATTCTCTCTCCTCAATCTTGACATAATGCCAAAGAAAATATACGTTGTACAAGACCAGTCATTATTAGCTTCATTGCACTGAAGACTGAGGACAAAGGAAAATTCATGACAAAATGGGGAGGATCAAAGAATATGAGAGAGGGATGTTGAATAAAGGGAAAGAGGAGATGAGAGAACGAGAGAGCACAGCTAGGTAGGTACCTCTAAGGCAAGGGCGGTCTTGTCGTAGGCATTGGGCACCCTCTTCTGGATAGCCCTGGCCAAGACGGGTCCGTTCTGCAGGTTGGGCAGAGGTGTGGGCTGGGCGTACTGGCTCGGGTATAGCAGAGGAGGGCCCTGAACACTTGAGCCGTCTACCGAGCCCACCCCACCTGGACCCCCTGTCCCAAGGCCCCCCGAGGTGGGAGAGGCCGGTCGGTACTTCTCCACGTAGGGCACAGGGATCATCCCGGCACGCCCCTCTAAATTCTTGGCGTTCCACCACTGCTCCTCAGGCTTCTCCAGGACCCGCAGGATGTCGCCCTTTCTGAAAGGCAGATCTTCATCGTCGTTGCCTGGGAAGTCGAAGAGGGCACGGACCATCTGGTCTTCCTGCCGCTGCGGCGGGCCTCCAGCACCTGCGTTGACGCTGACCAAGGGAGAGTGTTTGGCCTTGTTGATGGGCTCTATCAGAGTGGTGGTGTCCAGGTAGTGGATCTTGTAGAACTCCAGCAGGGAATGGAGGGCGTCAAACTCCTGGTCCCCTATGCGGAACCGTGGAGGCGCCTGGCCTGGGAGAGGAGAGTGGGGAAAGAGGGATGAGTAGAAAAGAAGAAAAGAACAACCGAAACCATTTCACTGGCCAACGGTATTAGGCCTTATTAACTGGCGTGTGAATTACCACATTTCTGGCCCATTAAAAGGCAGTGGACTACATATTTGACTGGTTGAACCAAATGTCACTGTTTGGTTGATTCACTTGTAGGAAGTTAATCTTAAATTATTTTCCAAATAAAGCCAAATGAACGTGGAGTGGCTTGCTGGATGAATCTTTATTGGGTTGCATGCGTTATAGTGCATCTGGTTTCATTGAAGTCATACAAGAACGTATACCCTGAAGGTTCCTTTATTCTGCAGCCCCAAACCATCTCTTTCTTACCTGAGCCAGACTGCCGGTTGTTGCTGATGCTATTGATTATGTAATGCGAGACTTTGGAATTCTCTGAAACGGACAGGACGTAGTCGCCTGGGCTTGTAATAGAGTCTCTCACCAAAAACACTCCGTGTCTCTGTCCTTGTAAAAGTGAAACTGCCTCCTGTCTACTTAATCTTCCCCAGTACCAACTTGCACGATCCTCTGCGTCAAAATTTCCGGCCATGACTCCCACTCCAAAGCCGAGGCTTCACGGGCCTTCCCTTTGAATCCCCTTATCCACAACCAGCATTCAACTCATGCAAAAACTTTAGCGCGTAGAACACATTTGGAAAATAGCCGACATCCGCAACTTGCCTATGCCCATCAATTTAAAATTCAAACGCCGGTCCTAGTACAAAACGTGTCTGATCGCCCGATTAAAATATGTCGATTATAACTTACCCACCAACCCAGTTGTAAAACAATACAATTTTGATCAAATCTTGTAACTTGTCACAAGTAACTTCAAAAAATGAAATGGCGGATCTGGGGAAACAAAACTGACCCCATTAGCCGGATATGACGTTTTTATGAATTACGTAGAAACGTGTCAGATAAGGGTGTCCATGTTGATAAGGTCAAACATGACTTTATTTATGATAGGATATGAGATAATAATAATAATAACAGTACACATTGTATATATTAATCCAACCCATGGATTATCTAAATTGTGGTCTATTTGATGGCCCGTCATTGTAAATAAGAATTTGTTCTTAACTGACTTGCCCAGTAAAATAAAGGTTAAATAAAAAAAATAAAAAACGGAATGGGGGCAGCACATATAACACACAAATAGTAAAACAATATCATACAAACAACAGTCAAAATACACATAATGCACAATCAGTAAAACAGTCAGTAAAACATTCAGCAATAGGCAGCATTTAAGAGGCAGGGGGGAAACATGCAGTTATCAGTTAAAGCTGCAATGTGTAACTTTTTGGGCAACGACCAAATTCACATAGAAATGTGAGTTATAGATCTGTCATTAAAATTGAAAACAAGTCTAAGAAGCAGTATATATGTTCTATGTGGCGTCTTTTACTTTTGATTTTGTACACCAGTTTCAAATGGCTGAAAATACAATATTTTTGGCTATGGAAAATATATTTCACAGCGGTTTAGATGGTACAATGATTCTCTACAGTATACTTGGTTGTTTTGTCACATTAACTGAAATTAGGCAATCTATTAGAATTTGTTTTTAAAAGTACCAATGGACACAAAACAGCTTAGTTTCACTTTTTAAAGGATGGTCCAGTCTCTAGCAGCGGAGAATTGAAAATCAGTTTCACCAAAGATACTGAGTGTCTTGAGGATTGCCAGGTTTATGTAATTGCTGGATCTCAGGCTGCTGTTGGTGGTGGGGAGTCTTAGCAGTGAGCTGAGATAAAGGGGGGTCTTGCTGAGAAGGGATTTGTATATGAATATGAGCCTGTGGGTTTGACGTCATACGTGTAGGGATGGTCAATGGATTAGTATGTCACAGTGATGGGTTTTGTTAAAACGGCCATCTTCAGTTAGCTGTTCTAGCACATTCTACCTGTGTTTTTTTTGTCAGGCAGCTCAGCCCCCATTCAGACGGTCCTACACTTATTTGAGTTCTTATTGGTCAAGGTCACGCCAATTATTATTATGTTAGCCTATCACCAGCCTAGATTCCCGTGTCATTTAGTGCCCAGCACGGACCCCAGCACGGACAGGGCAGAAACTTGCTTTTCCTATCCAGACGAGCACTACGTTTTCCCTCCTGCTATTCGTCCTCCTGCATGAGGTCACATGCTTTTTGCTGTTCTGATGATTTATTGTTCGTGCAGCTAAACAACCATAATCTGTCAGTTTCAAGAGTGGTCAGACCTGTGTGTGGATACTTTCTGTCCATTAAAACCCCTTAAACTGGAATACCTCGTTGTTCTAACCTGACAGTTTGTAGTGGTTACTACCGGCCTAAAACCAGCACCTACGTTTTTCCTCCTATTTGAATGGTCCTTTGATTCTATAATCTACCAATATTTTTCAGGTTTGGAATGGATCACTAGTGACAAAGCGTATGGCAGAGTGATAAAGTACGTCCAGTTTAAAGGAGGTCGGACGTTGGGGCCATCCTGAAGATGACATCCCCATAATCCAGCATGGGGAGTAGTGTCAATTAAACCAGCGTGTGTTTAGCAGTGTGTGACTGAAGATTTTGTCCCGGAAGAGAAAGCCTATTCTGAATTTGACCTTTGCTTGAGGATTATTGGTGTGAGTGGAATTACAGTGCTGTGTCCAGCCAGATACCCAGGGATTTGTATGAGCTGACAGATTCCAGGGCAGATCCATCTAGTGAGGTTAATTGGCTCTAAAACATCTCAATCACCGAGGTAATGGGCTTGTTTGAGTGGTAAGTATCAATTGGTGAGAGAGAGCCTCAAATATCACAAATTAATTTGTGCATATCCACTGTGAACATGAATGCGCAAAGCTCGTTCTTGTTTCGGTCACGTCTTTGCTCACGTCCTCGTGGGTCAAACAAAAACACGCTAATGATTGGTTGACAATAGAGCCTTCCACAAGGCAGGTGATGGCTCGGTTGGTAGAGCATGGCACTTGCAATGCCAGGGTTGTTGTGCATTTCTGCAAATGCAGAAAATTGCAGTTGACTGAAGTTGAAATTTCATGACCTTTGATCACATGGTTGTTGGAAGTTCATGTAGGTGCAATTCTGACATTTTTTTATCCCCATAATGCATCACACTTTGAAAGGCGTTGGTCACCGACTCGACAAAAGTGATCCGCTCTAATGAGCCCATAAAGAACTGGAGACTGTGTCCAAGATGTCCAACCTTTGTTGGCATATGCCCGATTCATGGACCGTCTATATCTGTCTACTAGCACTCAGTGCGCACAGGAAGCAGCGTGAGCAGCGACGACGTCATCACGTAATCCAAAAACATGGCAGACATTGGATTAATGTAAAATGTCAATGGCCGTGTTCGAGAGCATCAAAACCATGATGTATCATGGGTAAATTGTGAGCAACTGATTTACAAATAATAATGAGTTGTTAGTTATGATGCAAGAATATTCGTAGATCAGTCAGTTGTTTGCAGTTGCTTGCACTGTCGAACAAGGCCTCTATCTTCGGCTGTGAGTGATGGAAAAAAACATTGGCATAGGCAACAATTATTTGAATAATTCAATGGAAGTTTTGTGCACAAAGATGATGACTAAAGTGTCTTATTAGGAATTTTCAAATCTGACTTCTTTATGAGGCCGTCTATGGAAAATGTCTTTCTGGGCCGGGGCGTCAGTTAAACTGCAGTACCGAAGCAAGTCTGTAGGAGCAGTCGAAACCTTCTAGACCAGAACTCTGGCCCCCTTGGTCTCAATTGACTTTTCACTTAAAAGGGGGCTGAACTTCCTGATATGGCTTGGCCATTAAGAAATGCAGCGGCCATGGTAAAGAAGCAAGAGTTGTCTTGGGGAGGGGGTTAATGTGGATGTCTCTTTTGTGTTTGTTCGCACTTGGCAAGCAGTCTTTGGTTTGTTCATTCACTCTGCCAAAACAGTACACAGTTACAGTCACCCTTCTCGATAACTTGAAAAAGTCTAACCAGGTCTTATGTCTTGAACTTCTTTCACCAATTAGCTTCAACCAGCTGGTGTGCGACTGTGGCAAAGTTAGTTTGACATTGGATTGCGGGGCTAATTATGGAACGTCAATAGATTACACAATGTAAATGGGACAATATTTTCATGTTGCACATATTTTAGGTGTCTCATTAAATGCTTTCAATATTTGTATATGAATTTCTACAATTTATAGTTGGTTTAAGCTTTTTAAGTCATTGAAATGTACAGGTATTGACATTTTAAAATATTGTCCAATGTACATTGTGTAATTTACTGATGGTCTCTGTCCCCCATAGGGATATCATCAAATGTCAAACCAAATTGACCATGGGCATTACAATCAGGTCCCATGCAGAGCTAGAATAAATTAGTTTCTGACTCATATCGATGCCACATAGGTTATTTTCAATACAAGAATGTGCTTTTTATTGGCAGTTGTTCTGTTTTCAGTTTTATGGTGATTCCAAAAGTGACCACCAGATGTCAATCTAATACCAGGGACACAAACGTTCCAAACATGTGTTTTCAATGTCATTTTCTGGGCATCATACCAAAGGTATCATTATCAATATCAATATAGGATCTGGCATAGTTCAGTTGGAGCCGTTTGCTTCCTAGCAACTGGCACTCACAAATTTCCCTTGAAGTACCCACTTTAAGTAAAAAAATATATTCTTCCCTCCATTAAGAAGGCATTTGGGGTTTTCCCAAATATATGTCTTGGGCATCTGGGGTTTTCCTGAATTTGTATATCTGAACTGATGCGAAGGGAACTAGCTACGTTTATTGAGGCCACCTAGAGTGTGATGACCCAGATTGCCTCACAAAACCCTGACTCTGAAGCACTGTGTCACATCCTCTGGACTCTGGATGAATAGTGCAGAGAATCACAGAACAACTGGTCTGCTAGGGGGTCAGCAGAGCAGCACCTCCCAACTCTGTTGCCAACTAAAAACTGTACATCTAAGTGTTTGCTCATTGTCTGTGTGAGTGGGAAAGACAGACTGCTCTAGCTATTTATCCAAGAAATAGCACTGAAACAAAATATACGTGAAGTTATTCTGGTAAAAGTGCCTCGGGGGAAATTTGGAGCTGAAGTCCAGGGCAACATTCCTAAATATTTTCAGGCAGAGAATTAGGGATTATTTACTGCAGCTCACTGCTCAGCAATTTTCTTCATAATCGGTTACAATACAATGAGACCAAGAAGAGGGGAAAGACTGATATTATAATAAAGAAAACATGCAGAAAAGAAGGAGCAGGTATGTTTTCCAGAATACAGTATTTATTGTTTTTATTTCATGGCATTGGCAAGACCGCAAGTCACTTGATGTTCATTTCATGGCAACACACAGAACTTTGTGTGTGTGTGTGTGTGTGTGTGTGTGTGTGTGTGTGTGTGTGTGTTTGAGAGAGAGAGAGAGAGAGATAGAGAGCAAAGAACTCAAAGTTGCATACAGACATGCTTTTAGAATCGTACAACCCTTTTCCCTTTCAGAGAGAGAGAGAGAGAGAGAGAAATCCTTGAACTGTGGATGATCCTTATGAATACACGATATACTCAATATCATAATAGCGAAATTCAAGTACACATTAATCTAGAAATTCCAGTACACACCATTTGTTTATTTCTATTTTTTAACCATTTAGTTTGCTCCATTAACTCAGGCACATTTTGCTTATTTTGTTTTAATATTCCACTAATAATCATCCACTGGTTTGGGAGGGGAAATTGCAGTGCTGTGGGCAGTGACGAGAGAGGTGCCAGAGATGCCCAAACATTCAAGTATACATAGAAACAAACTGCATTGTCACATCTTCTCAGTATGACAGATATGGACTGAGTTCCAGTGAAACCTCCTCCAGTTGAGTTTCCTCCCAAAACCAGCCATCGAGACACAAGAGACTGCACCCAGACCGACAAAGCACTCTCACAGAGAAATCCATCAGAGACACACAGTGGGACAACGTTCAAATACAGACAGTGTACTCGTCTATTACATCTCCTATAGACCCACATACACACAACACTGTGTTCAACTGGACCGTCTCCGGACGAAGAAAGACTTGAATGAACAAGACATGTCTCAGATAGGAGTAGACCTGAGAACAGAATACACGCTTCAGGAAGTGCTTGCGAGGCAACAGTGTGCAATGGTGGATCGAGTTCTGGACATGATGAGACCCTGGAAATGGCGATTCTAATTGGTCTGTTAAGATACAGTATATCCACGGTCTTCTCATTTGAATACAGTATAACAGCCACATTATCAGGACAAACGTCTATCTTTTTGGGGGGGGGGGGATGATAATAGTGTTGAGGAATTACACTTCTGAGAACTGACGTTGAACATCTGGACCCTATTGCAATCCCCTCAGCTGACACACAACCCCATGTCACTGCCCTTAAAGGCATAAGGTACCTCATATACACAATTAACAAAGAAGATGAAGCGCATAATCCTAATTCTTAAAGCGTTTGAGTAGACCGTTGTTACAAATGGGAAAACATACGCTGTGCGAGAGCTACATAGTTACTGAGAATGAGGGAATGTTCTATAGCCGTAGCCCAGAGACAGTCCCTGTAAGATGGCATTGTTGTAACCACACAACAAAATACTATTAAACGTTTTGATACGATGGTGATAAGTGATACGTTCACTCTACATGACTGGCAGGGATAAAGGGAAAAAGCGAGGCTACTAAAGATGGGTTGTTATTCAGCACTTTGCTCTGAACTACATAATATCGTGATTGAATTATTCTATTCACTACAACGGTCACCATATCTCCTGTCACCGTATCTCCTGTCACCGTATCTCCTGTCACCGTATCTCCTGTCACCATATCTCCTGTCACCGTATCTCCTGTCACCGTATCTCCTGTCACCGTATCTCCTGTCACCGTATCTCCTGTCACCGTATCTCCTGTCACCATATCTGCTGTCACCATATCTCCTGTCATCATATCTCCTGTCACCATATCTCCTGTCATCATATCTCCTGTTACAGTAGCTCCTGTTACAGTAGCTCCTGTCACCATATCTCCTGTCACCATATCTCCTGTCACTGTATCTCCTGTCATCATATCTCCTGTCACCATATCTCCTGTCACCGTATCTCCTGTCACCGTATCTCCTGTCACCATATCTCCTGTCATCATATCTCCTGTCATCATATCTCCTGTCACCGTATCTCCTGTCACCGTATCTCCTGTCACCATATCTCCTGTCACCGTATCTCCTGTCACCGTATCTCCTGTCACCATATCTCCTGTCACCGTATCTCCTGTCACCGTATCTCCTGTCACCATATCTCCTGTCACCGTATCTCCTGTCACCGTATCTCCTGTCACCGTATCTCCTGTCACCGTATCTCCTGTCACCAGATCTGCTGTCACCATATCTCCTGTCATCAGATCTGCTGTCACCATATCTCCTGTCATCATATCTCCTGTCACCATATCTCCTGTCATCATATCTCCTGTTACAGTAGCTCCTGTTACAGTAGCTCCTGTCACCATATCTCCTGTCACCATATCTCCTGTCACTGTATCTCCTGTCATCATATCTCCTGTCATCATATCTCCTGTCACCATATCTCCTGTCATCATATCTCCTGTCACCATATCTCCTGTCACCATATCTCCTGTCACCATATCTCCTGTCATCATATCTCCTGTTACAGTAGCTCCTGTCACCATATCTCCTGTCATCATATCTCCTGTCACCATATCTCCTGTCACCATATCTCCTGTCACCATATCTCCTGTCACCATATCTCCTGTCACCGTATCTCCTGTCACCATATCTCCTGTTACAGTAACTCCTGGCACCATATCTCCTGTTACAGTAGCTCCTGTCACCATATCTCCTGTTACAGTAGCTCCTGTCACCATATCTCCTGTTACAGTAGCTCCTGTCACCATATCTCCTGTCACCATGTCTCCTGTCACCATGTCTCCTGTCACCGTAGCTCCTGTCACCGTAGCTCCTGTCACCGTAGCTCCTGTCACCATAGCTCCTGTCACCATATCTCCTGTCACCATGTCTCCTGTCACCATGTCTCCTGTCACCGTAGCTCCTGTCACCGTAGCTCCTGTCACCGTAGCTCCTGTCACCGTAGCTCCTGTCACCGTAGCTCCGGTCACCATATCTCCTGTCACCGTAGCTCCTGTCACCGTAGCTCCTGTCACCGTAGCTCCTGTCACCGTAGCTCCTGTCACCGTAGCTCCTGTCACCGTAGCTCCTGTCACCGTAGCTCCGGTCACCATATCTCCTGTCACCGTAGCGTTTAAGCCATTTTCCTTAGTCTAAACACTGCTTTTCCTCACAGCAACAGATCCCCCTCAGATGCTTTACAATCACGAGCCTTATAGTCAGCATCTTTTCCTTTCATATTCAACCTTACAACCATTCTTTTTTTGGTTTCCGTCAATTCTTTCCGCCAATAGCACTTGTTTGAAGGTACTCTCAGATCACATCAGAAATCGACACACTGGAGCATGCATATGCATTAAAAAAAGGAATGGGTAGGTAGGATTGGTGAAAAAAAGATACACAGACAGACATGCTGTAGTATCAGAGAGAAAGATGCAATCTTGTTCACACACCAAAGCAGTCCGCGTCTACCGCTCTTCTTCTGTCTTTCTACCTACCCGTCTGTCTGTCTGTCTGTCTGTCTGTCTGTCTGTCTGTCTGTCTGTCTGTCTACCTACCCGTCTGTCTACCTACCCGTCTGTCTACCCGTCTGTCTACCTACCCGTCTGTCTGTCTGTCTGTCTGTCTACCTACCCGTCTGTCTACCTACCCGTCTGTCTACCTACCCGTCTGTCTACCTACCCGTCTGTCTACCTACCCGTCTGTCTGTCTGTCTGTCTACCTAACCGTCTGTCTACCTACCCGTCTGTCTACTTACCCGTCTGTCTACCTACCTACCCGTCTGTCTACCTACCCGTCTGTCTACCTACCCGTCTGTCTACCTACCCGTCTACCTACCTGTCTGTCTGTCTACCTACCCGTCTGTCTGTCTGTCTGTCTACCTACCCGTCTGTCTGTCTACCTACTCGTCTGTCTGTCTGTCTGTCTGTCTACCTACCCGTCTGTCTGTCTGTCTGTCTACCTACCCGTCTGTCTGTCTGTCTGTCTGTCTGTCTACCTACCCGTCTGTCTGTCTGTCTGTCTGTCTACCTACCCGTCTGTCTGTCTGTCTGTCTACCTACCCGTCTGTCTGTCTGTCTGTCTACCTACCCGTCTGTCTGTCTGTCTGTCTGTCTACCTACCCGTCTGTCTGTCTGTCTACCTACCCGTCTGTCTGTCTGTCTGTCTACCTACCCGTCTGTCTGTCTGTCTACCTACCCGTCTGTCTGTCTGTCTGTCTACCCGTCTGTCTGTCTGTCTGTCTACCTACCCGTCTGTCTGTCTGTCTGTCTACCTACCTACCCGTCTGTCTGTCTGTCTACCTACCTACCCGTCTGTCTGTCTGTCTGTCTACCTACCCGTCTGTCTGTCTGTCTGTCTGTCTACCTACCCGTCTATCTGTCTGTCTGTCTACCTACCCGTCTGTCTGTCTGTCTACCTACCCGCCTGTCTGTCTGTCTACCTACCCGTCTGTCTACCTACCCGTCTGTCTACTTACCCGTCTGTCTACCTACCTACCCGTCTGTCTACCTACCCGTCTGTCTACCTACCTACCCGTCTGTCTGTCTGTCTGTCTACCTACTCGTCTGTCTGTCTGTCTGTCTACCTACCCGTCTGTCTACCTACCCGTCTGTCTACCTACCCGTCTGTCTACCTACCTGTCTATCTGTCTGTCTGTCTACCTACCCGTCTGTCTGTCTGTCTGTCTGTCTGTCTGTCTACCTACCCGTCTGTCTACCTACCCGTCTGTCTCTGTCTGTCTGTCTGTCTGTCTGTCTGTCTGTCTGTCTGTCTGTCTGTCTGTCTGACATACACAGTCTCTCCACAAAGAGGGGAACAAGTGACAGGCACATAAGCATTCATCCATCTATAGGACAGGATGAGCAGGGAGTAAAACCTGAATGAAACATCTCATATGTGCCAGATATGACATACCCACATGTACATTAGAAAATGTAACATTTTTCTACATTTGATATATAATAAATCTATTACTCTTTACTACAGAGGATTATAATCCTAATTCATAATGAAACAACAATAAGAGTTATCACAAACGTCCTCCTCTTTCAACCTGGATTGTCATCTCCCTAAACTGTACATCCGTGGACGAACAGTCCACCCAGATCAGTTGGTTATCCCGGATCCATTCCAGCAGGTTGAGATGACAGAGTCCCTCCCCCAGATGTCCAACACAGAAAACAAGTTCCGGTTACCTATGCATTCCAATGACGCTATCTAACATTATAGCAACGTTCACGGTTTGCTGGTACTGCTCTCCTCTCCTTCTAGACAAAACGTGGGAGGGGAAGTTACAAGCAGAGTGGACTGGGGTTCTTGCTCAGGTTAGGTGGTTTAAGGGATCAGTCCCCTCCTCTCCTTCATCCTCCTTCATCAGCTCAACCACTCCTGAGGAATGCTGCGATTGGCTGGAGCACGACAAGTGGGAGGACTCACTCTGTGTGTCTTCCTCCTCTAGCTCCGCCCTCTCCACCATCTTCCTAATTCCCTGTCCCCGTGTCTCCTCCCTCCTCTTTCCCTCCCTCCTCTGCTCCTCCATTGTCCACATGCTGTCCTCGATCTCGTTCTCCTTCCCCTGCACCTCCAGGTCAAAGTCCAGCAACTCTTCCATCATCTCCTCAATCTCCGTCTCTCCGTCCATCTCCCCCTCCACCTCCGACCTCAGTTCATCCATGCTCACTGTCCTGTTGGTGTCATCCCTGTCATCGTCATCATCCCCCACCCTCCCCTCAGGCTCGCTGGCCTGGCTCTCACCAAACTCCAGGATGGTGGGCAGGTTGCCTTGCTTGGGGCAGCGCTTCCTCAGACTCACCAGGAAGGGCTGGGGCAGGGAGAAGATGTCCACGTTGTTGCCCAGGTCGATCCACGTGACACTGGGGAAGCTGGCCGGGTCCTTCAGGCTGTCCGTCAGCTCCTTGAGGACGGCACGGGTCAGCCGGTTGCCGTTGAGGGCCAGGGTCTCCAGGCGGGGCAGGGCGGCCAGCGTGGGCAGGAGGAGGAGGAAGGCGTCGTCGGTGAGCTCGGTGAAGCCCAGCTCCAGGCTGCAGATGATGGGCGCGTGGCGCTGCAGATAGGCACAAAGGCGCTCCATGTCACGCACCGTCAGGGGGATGCCCGAAAGGTCCAGCGCCCCGTTAGGGGGAGGGGTCGACAACATGACCTTGAGACTGGAGGGGGGGGGGGGGGGGGAAGGAGACGTAATCAGTTACATGTCAGGATGCGTGTGTTAACCAGTTATCTCCAATCCAAAATATGTATGCAAATTGTATTTTTCCCTAGCACAAAACACGGCAAAGGTCCATATATCATATAGTCAATAAAACTATAAGGGTGACGCATTGAGCTTTCAATGAGAGCCACATCCCCCCGACAGGAAGGGTATTACACAACTACACCATTATAAGAGCCTGTGATGAGACAAGGACAGCGATGACAGACAGCAGGAGCCCCAGGCGTAGCGACAGGTAGGTAGACCAATTACATTACTATCTGTAATACTGTTGTTGTCACCATTTCCTGACACTTCATGTGCTGAGGGGCAGAGAGGTGAGAAATGGGTTCACCCGCTTACATGGAAAGGTTTGCAGAGAGATAATTAGAGGAGGAGAGTTGGGGAGAGTGACAGAGAGAGAGAGATGTTTTAGTTTCTACATAATTAGCAGTCTGCCAGTCTGTGTTGCGTTTCCGTTTGCAAATCTGTCCATATGATCCACACAAACAAATGCGATGAGAGTGAACAGGGAGATTTTGCCGACCTCATCGAACCAAACAAGTGGATCTACGTGGCAGAGCTAGAGTGTTCACGCGTTTTGGCATAAGCTTGTGTCTTAATACTGTGGGTGACACCCAGATGTGGAGTGTCTTTGAATTTGGTCACTATGAGTCACATAATAACATAATGATTCCAGCGATGTGAGTTCGGATGACTTCGGAGGAGATACACAACGGTCTTTTTGCTGTCAGTCAAAACGCAGTAAACAACTCAGCGCCCTTGTGGTTAGAGTGTTCGCCCTGAGATTGGGAGTTCGATGTCCAGCCAAGTCATACCAAAGACTGTACAAATGGGACCTGATGCATTTTTGCTTGGCACTCAGCATTAGGGAGACAGATTGAGGGGTAAGGCCCTGCAATAGACTAGCGCACTTCCCAGGGGGGTGTACTTGTACATCAAGCTGCCTCATGCTATAGAAACAGGACATAGGCTCCCACTCCTATGAGCTGTTCTGGGTTTCCCAAGGCTACTTACTTTACAACAAGCAGTAAAACGCTGATTGGAAATGAGGTAATGTCGTTTGCTCAGAACAGTATCTGTGTAGTTTGGTGTGTAGGATGTGTAAAGAAACACTCTAAACCTAACAATGACCACAGAATAAAATGAGAACTAGGAAGAAAGTGGGGAAAGACACAAAGAAAGAAGCGTGTCTTGATAATCCAGACCTCAGGGGGTAGAAGAAGACAAATGTTCCAAAGTAGAAATGTTAGACATGCACTCACAACACATGGTGAAAAGAAGCACAGCAGGAGTCTAGTGCTTGGCAGTGAATGAACTGCACTGAATGAAGGCCTGCTCTGCATTTTATCCCAATAAAAGGAAAAGTGAGATCAGACTTGAATGCCTTCCAGGTACAAATGGAAACAATACAATGCATTTGAGGCACAATGAGGTCCGGACCCCAATTATTACTCAAGAACCCCCCAAAATGTACCGTAACAATAGTACATTTCCCTCCCAATAGCTGTGTAGTGCCAGGATGTGAGCCAAAGCAGAGACTCATTTATTAGTTGGTCCAGGCATATAATTACTCGAAGTGGACTTATCACAGAACGTTGACTTGAACGTGAATGTCCATTATAATTATAATTCTATGGGTCAAGCACTCTGCTCTAATCCGTCACCAACATTGAGACATGGTGCAGTCCCACATATGCTGCTAAATCATTCCAGATTTTGTTTTGTTATTAATATTAATTACTTTAAAAAAAAAAAGTTTCAGAACTTCTCTCTAGCTAATGACTTTTTATGGGAATTGGGTCAAAGCAAACAAATGGAATTACTAGAACGGGAAAATCCTTCAGACGGTGTACAATTGATAGTACAGTCACATGGCTGACGGCCCACCCAACTCGGAATGTTGACTTAAATATCTGTTCTAGTAATTCTTGGTCTATGGGTCGAAGTCAATGGTCCCTGGGTTATGACCTCATGATGAATGCCTGGCTCCCTCTCAGGATTCCCCCTGTGACTTCTCCCCTGATAGTTTTAACTAACAAATCTAAAAAGCAGAGCAGAACCTAAACAAAAACAGAGGAAACGTCATACAGGACATCAATCCCACACTTTCAGATTGGCTTCCAACCAGAATCCCACGCTTTAGACTAGCCAAACGCTGAGCCGAGTCCTGTCCCTCTCAGACGCAGGAGTCAGGACCTTAGGGGCATAGATACTACATACCACATGGGGACCGATCTAGAGTAGATTGACTAACAACATACATTAAAGCTAAGTTACACCCATTTGATAGGCAGTTTTATGTTAAAAGGATGTTTGGGGTGTGCAAAAGAACGACAGTACTATAGGTTTTCCTCTTCTACTGAGTGTTATGATTAGCATGCTAACTGCTAGCTGTGATTAGCATGCAGAAAGCTAGCTGTGTTGGAACAGAGGCTCTTTGATGAGGCTCATTAAGGGGGACACCAGTGACTTGGCTGTGAGGTCATCATCATGCAGTACCATCGATGCGGGTGAGACAAATATCAAGTGTGTTAATGATAATAACAGAGTAAATCAAAACAGTTGTATTAAACTGTTTCCTTGCAATGAAACTGGAGACAAAGTGAAAGCTTCTAAAGAATTTAGAAGTGAACATGGCTTCAGTTTTCCCTGTATTTAATGAACGATATCCAAAATGATTACATATCTAAACAGACAAGGACACTTGAGGTTCAACAAGGTTCTTTGCCCTGGCCATCCCTTTTCTGATAGAGGCCTTAACCTTCTCACCTCCTAGTCACCTCTCCTCTCATCTAATCTAATCACTGATGTCCCTGATATATTTTCCTTCCATCCCTGTACTGTATCTATTCCTCCCTCTCATTTCTTCTTCTCTTCTTCTATTATATTCTATTCCATTCTCTCTCTCTCTCTCTCTCTCTTTCTCATCAATTATCACCAACACAGCAGGTGAGCACACAGTGGGTGACAGTAGCAATTATTTTCTCGCCTCCTCTTTCCTGTGAGAGAGGTGAGAGAGAGCAGACTCTCCCCTCTTCTCTTTCCTCATCTATGTGCTCACCGTGAAAGAGGTAAGGAGAGCAAGTTGACTTTATTTATGCATTCCGATTCTCGTACCCTTCTCCAGAAGTGTCCACTTGTTCAATCCTCTACGTGCATTTAAAAGCATTGGATTGGCGCGAGAATGGCTGACGGGAGCTTGCACCATATTCCACACGAGTCCATTTGTGAATTCAGCCACAAGTCAGTGCAATGAGACACTGTTGAGTGCCCGGAAGGAAGAAGATCCTCTGAAAAGGAAGCTTGTTTCACTGTTTCCCCTCAAGGATAGACAATAGATTTCATCTCGCCAATAAATTCATCCGCCTTGCCCTCTCTCTAATCTTGCTTCTCTCAAGTGAAGTATGTGTGGCAGTAGAAGTCTCAGTCATAACTGAATGGTCTCTGAAATCAGTTCAATGTTAAAACAATCTTTCACAATGTTACGGGTACGGTATAGTCAAACGTCATCCAGAGCGAGCGCAATGTATCATTTTACACATCGGTTACTGAACGGTTGGGGACCGTGCCTTACATGATTGAAAATATCAGAATATAAGGTTGCTTTAGCATTGCTATCATGTCCCCCATCTACAGCAGGTCTCTCCTTTGCCAATCCAGTGAGCACAGATGACATATTAGATATGAAAGCATAGGTATAACGCTCCCAGTCTCTCCAGAGTCTTAGGTGTGTAAAAGATAGATCTGATACTGATAGCACAAGAGCACACATGCAAATGAGAGGAGCAGACGAGCAACAGCCTCTAGGCAATGTTAGCTGGTCTGAAGAGGAAATGGGATAAATAAGGACACAGTGCCAAGCAGTTTAAGTCAGAAGGGAGAAGATTTTTAAAAAAGAGAGAGAGCGAGAGAGAGAAGAGGGGGACAAAGCCACATACAAATTGAGAGAATGAATATTAATGGTGCAACCTCTTTTGCATATCATAACCATTATAATGTGACCCCGTCTTTTCGCTCGCATTGTGCATACCGGTCAAATGAGAAGAGAATAGATTGAGGGAGAAAGGGAGAAAGGCAGTGAACACGGACTAACGGATGAGGAGCGAGAGTGAAAGAAAGCCGTCTGAGACTTGGGAGACACACTGAAAGCTCCTGGTGTCAGGCTGGTTATTGATTAGTATTGTGCAGTGTTCGCAAAACGGCGGCCCGTAGGGGATTTTATTTGTCCCCCCCCCCAACGTTTTCTGAGCCCCCCCCCCACCCAAGAAAAAAAATCGAAGACATAAACGTCTGTAAAAACACCAGCAAATCTGTTTCAAGTAATTTTAATTTTGGAAATCTGTTCCAAAATATTCCCAAACATAATAGAGAGATACAGCATGTGTGATTGTATACAAATGTAAGCAAGGTTTGAAATGATGATGTTTTAGTCAAATTTTATATCTGTTGGGCTTCTTGCTGTCAATTTGCAGTAAACAAATGATGTTTATGTTCCGGTCCCTTAACCATCCATCCGCTCAAGAAAAGAAATGGGCCCGTAGCTGAATCTAGTTGAGGATCCCTGGTCTGGTGGCTCCACTCTGCAGACCCACTCTAAAATCCCTGCCAAGTGAGCTTCATACAAATCTCTGACCCTTGGTGACCTGGTGACACCATTCTTCAGTGACATAACGCAACCCTAGTGACAGCAGTGCCATTGCAATATAATGAGTGTGGTATTAGGTGTCAGCTAGTCCATTGACAGCAAAGATGATGTCACTTTTCCCCTGTTTGTGTGTGTGTGTGTGTGTGTGTGTGTGTGTGTGTGTGTGTGTGTGTGTGTGTGTGTGTGTGTGTGTGTGTGTGTGTGTGTGTGTGTGTGTGTGTGTGTGTGTCTCACCTTGTCCTGGTCATCTGTCTCTATGGGAGACGGGCAGAGCTACGGTTGGCTCTCATTACTGCTCCATTCACTTCATTATCTCTGTCACCACATTCAACTCTACTTCTTAGATCATTACAGCTGCCACTCATTGTTTTGTGTAGGCTTGACGTACACACACGCGCAAACACACACACGCGCTAGTCCTAATTTGACAGTTGTTTACTTGGTGGCCACCAAGCATCTGTTCTCTCTTGGCTTACAGCGGTCATCACTGTCAGTTCACACAGTCTTGCTGCAGGGACCAGCGCTGTTCATTTAGTTGGCTGTACAGTAGATCCTCACTCCAATGCATAGACTGCATAAAGCCTTTAAATTCTAAAGAACGTTATCAGACAACAGCTAGTATATATTTTTTTATCATCTTTTCTTAAGGGCATTATAGTCATTTAGCAGACGCTCTTATCCAGAGAGACTTACAGTAGTGAGTGCATACATGTTGTACTTATGCGTACTGGTCCCCTATGGGAATCAAACACACAACCCTGGAAGTCCCATGCTCTACCAACTGAGCCTCACAAGACCTTAATCTTAAGGAACCACCCCTTTTTTCAATTTTCGGCTAAAATGACATACCCAAATCTAACTGCCTGTAGCTCAGGACCTAAGCATTCCAGGACAAATTATATTCCGTGTTTAAGGCTGAGTCAGCCACTGCCCAACTACAAAACCATCCTCAACATTCATCAAGCTTGCGATTCAGTATCTAACTAGGGAAAGTTCACTCATTAGGTGTCCCAGTACTTTTTTAACCAAGACACACTTGAACTGGAAATGGAGCTTGGGGGCTGGCACAACTCAGTCAAGCAGTTTCCCCTGGAAACAGCAGTGTGTGTGTGTGTGTGAGTGTGTGTGTGTGTGTGTGTGTGTGCGCACGCGTGTGTGTGTGTGTGTGTTTATGTGTACGGTGCTTGCGTGTGTGTATTCATGTCTATACATGCATGTGGCCATATGTGTGTGTCCATCCACACATGTGTGTGTCCTTGCGTGTGCGCGGTGCGTGCTGGGGTCATGACCAATCCAGAGCTGAGGCAGAGTGGATGAGACAGCAGAGGAGGAGGAGGAGGAGGAGATGAGCCCTCTCCTCCAGTGCTCCTGTCCCCCATGCTAATTAGCTAGTGGCTAATGAAACCCATGGCAAAAGGCATTAAGGGCCCCGACTCCTCCACCACAGAGACAGGGGCCCGGAGACAAGATTCACGGAGATAAAGCTAAAGTGATCCACAGAACACATTATATGCAGACCTGGGTTCAAATACTATTTGCAATCATTTCAAATACTTTAGCTAGGCTCGCACTGAGTTTGCCTTGTACAATAGAGCCAATGGAATAGTCCCAATAGTCCCAAAAGCCCACCCCCTGTCACTCTAAGCAGACTAAAGCAAACAGTTAAAGGGTTTGAAAGATTTTAAATAGTATTTGAGAAAAGGTCTGATTATATGCAGAGCACTCCATGTCTGTGAGTGTTAGTCAGTAAGATGGAGATATTGAAGAGGTTTCCTCTAGCTACCTCTGTAATTACAGATGGAATGGTGGAGTCAAGGAGGACCCGGCAGGCATTAACATGCACAGTGTTACTCTACAGTAGAACCCAGGCACTTACTTCAGACTACATGACAAGACGGAGTTTTCATAACTAGCAAACCGTGTCCCAATAACCTTCTCAAAACCTTTTCAAATGACATACTGATGGGTGACACTGAACTGGCCTTAGTCGTCTACGCAGCACAGCTGTGTACCCATTCCATAACGAACAACATCAGACTCGATCTGACAAACAGCAACACTGACAAACAGAACGCATCTCTCCTGAAAGACAGACACACAGACACCGTTCTGAGGGAGGACGCCCACGAGGTTAGGTCACAGAAACAGGGTGTTGATCACATTAGCACTGTACATGGCTCTCAAAGTCCAGTGTGATTACCATAGAAGTATAATTACCAGAACAGTCATCATTTTAATTATATGGTAATCCCACTGGACTGTCAGAGACGTTTAAATATAATTATATTTCTATGGTCAGAGCCGTGTACAGAGCTAATGTGATTAGAACCCTGCTCTGGGGGCTACCGCGTAGGCGTAGTATTGTCCCTTCTAGGAATCCTATTTCTATGGTGATTACACTGTGGAACGATAGCAGGTGATGGGAGAGCTCAGAGCTGTAATGATAAGAGAGACTGGAGACAGAGAGAGAGAGCTGGGGAACATGTGGGCTGTTAATCCCTTTGCTCCCGTGTGTGTGTGTTGTGTGTTGTGTGTTGTGTGTGTGTGCGTGTGGCCCTGCGGGAACAGGCTCAAGCTGGAGCTCTGAGGATATAAACACATCACCGCTGGGCTCCTTGTAATAACCACCTCCATGGTCAAAGGACCCATTACACGCTATATGGAAACAGTTACACCATAACACACGTTGGAAGTTGTTACACGGGAACATAACTCGCACGCACACACACACACACACACACACCAACTCTCACACACACAGAAGCACGCCAGCATGCATGCAACAACTCCCAAACCCACACAGACACTAGTTCACCAGTAGCATGCGGTGCAGCAGCTGTGCTGTATAGTGCACAGCCCTGAGAGCTGGAGGATCTGCATCACTGGTGGGGAGCGTGCAGCACACACACCCATCTGTAGGAGCTGTCATTCACTGACTCACTTAGCTGAGTAAATATTACTCCCGTTCATCAATGTAGTCCCGGGTAGAGCAGTTAGAGCTAGGGGCAGAGTGAAGGCTGCTGGGAATAGATGATTTATGAAAAGATGAGATAAGGTCTGTGTGTACAGGCTGGGTTTCTGTATTGCACTTTGTGACATCGGCTGATGTAAAAAGGGCTTTAGAAATACATTTGACTGAATTTGATTGAATTTGATTGATACACAGAATTGTTCTAGATTACATTTATACGGAAACACACGCAGTCACACACAGTCGGATACACATGCACACAAAAGTAAAGGCACACACACACACACACAAATAGGATGTCTTGTTTTAGTTGAGTTAGACTGGACTAGGCCAGACACACACACCAGATGACGTGGCATTTTCGTGACTTCCTCTGCATCGACCAATGAGGGAGGAACTGGGAAATCAGAGAGGATGCTAGGAGAAACGATGATTCAGTCTGATCCTTCGGCCCAAGATGCCCCGTCAAGCCTTTTATTTGCACAAAGTAATCACATTCACTAACGAAAAATAGGCCTGCCCCGTGCAAGTCTGCCGTTTTTGCATGTAAGCAAAAGAGTGCGCCAGTCCACTGATCCAGAATTACATTAGGAAATGAGACACTTACATTTGAGAAACTTCCGTACAATGATCATAGCTTCTTCTGTGTGTGTATGCTGCCTTTGACCAAACTTTCTCTCTAGTTCTATTGACCCCACACACACAATGTGTCCCCTCACCATGCCAGCGGCTTCCTCTTCAGTATGCCCTGCCGTCTCCACTGTGAGTGTGGGCTCAGGTGATAGGTCAACTGGCGACATACCTTCTCCATGGCACCCAGAGAATCCTCCCCCTGAGAGAGCGAGAGAGAGAGCGGGAGAGAGAGAGAGGGAGAGAGAGAGAGAGAGAGAGCGAGAGCGAGAGCGAGAGAGCGAGAGAGAGAGTAGGTTAACATTGGCTGACAGGGGACCAGCGGAGATGAGTGGCAGCAAACAAACACTTCTTCCTTTGTCTGTGGTGACAGGAGAGGACCTGAGGAACTAAACACTCTCTCCCTCTCCCTCACCCACTCCTTGCTGGGGAGGGAATGCACTTCCATATTAAAACAGACAGAGTAGGTTAACATTGACTAACAAATTCATATTGTGAGCCAAGGTGCTACACTGTGGTCCTCTATGCACCTGTTTCAATCTTCAGAAACACTAAGTATTGACGGCAGGTTTTCACAACGACAACACCAGCAAACACATCCACTAACATACTGTATATAGTGACATATAAAACAGCGGCTCAGAAAATACATTTACGGAGAACACGGAATGCTCTTACCATGGCCGTCAGAAGAAAAAAGTAAAGGGTGGCACGGGTCTGGAAAGATATTAATACAGTACATTATTGTCTGTGACGTCATATCGACGCCCTATTGGTTAATCTGCTATTCTACACCTCGATCATCGGCCCCAGAAGGCCAGTTGGTGCTCTTGGTGGTAAGATCACTAGAAATGAAATAGAAGCCATTATATCAGGCCACTTAGGTTTGTTATTCAGGGAGAGAGATAATTAACGGTCTCTGGTTCAGACTGGTAAGCGGTTCAACGGTCTGCTCTGCTGCGCTGTTCCCAGTGTGTGTGTGTGTGTGTGTGTGTGTGTGTCTCTCTCTCTGTGTGTGTGTGTGTTGTTCCCAGCTCCCTGCCTGTGTCCTCTGGAGGTAAGACATATTACGTTATTGATACTGATGTCTCCACTTTCTCCTCCACTCATTCAGCGCGCCCTGCTGACGTGGTTACTATAACATGAAACCTGCATGTGTACTGCCAAATACGTATCTTGTGGATTGTATGAGTGTGTGTGGATGCCAATAATACAGCAACATATAGGATTTTATAGCTCTTTTCTTTAAAAAAAATATGCTTATTTAACTGCAATTTCCTTTGAGCAGATGTGGTCACACCAGTGCTAGCTGTAACAATATTGTTAAACATTTTCACCAAAAATTAGATATTTAAAGTAATCCAGTAACAGTAGTTTGTGGGAGTAGGGGAACAGGAGGTGGGCAGGGGGGTATCGACCAGTCTGTTAGTGGTTATCAATACTCTGCACTGGCGCTAACTCTCTGCATCCCAAATGGCAACCTATTTCCTGCATAGGGCTCTGGTCAAAAGTAGTGCACTATGTAGGGAATAGGGTGCCATTTGGGATGCGTCCCCCCTCCACTGTTCTGATACAGGCAGCAGACTAGCAGCATATGCTGGGCTACTGAGGGATTCCTCTCCATGCTGTGTCCACAGGCCTACATATGTCTACAACAACCAGCAGACTCTGTCTCAGACAGCCAGACAGACACGTGTACAGGATTACACTGTACTGTGGCAAGATACTGTTCTGGTAGTAGGGTAGGGAGAGGCAGCTATACTTTTACTCAGAGCCATCTATTTACATATATATGGGGCTCTGGTTTTCCTTCAATAGTGTAGTTATCGATCAACTGTACAGCACTGTATCAAAAGGAAACATCACACGCACGCACACACACACACACACACACCTTGAGATGCAATCTGCACTGTAAACCCCTCTCAAGTTCTGTTCTATTTGGCTTCCTGACCTTTACAACAAACATGACAAGGACAATGAATTCAATAGCTACCGACTCCCCGCTGTCTCCTCTCCTAAGACCCAATCAAAACTAGCTGAAAGGAAGCGCAGTACGGTCAGTGTGATATGGCTGGCTGTGTGTTGTCACGGGTAGAGCAGAGCTATGGGCTCAAAGAGTCTGAATACACTACACACACACACACACACACACACACACACACACACACACACCGTTCATTCGGAAAGTATTAAGACCCCTTGACTTTTCCCACATTTTGTTACGTTACAGCCTTATTCTAAAATTGATTCAATTGTTTTTGTCCCTCATCAATGTACACACAATACCCCATAATGACAAAGCAAAAACTGCTTTTTCGAATTTTTGGCAAATGAATTAAAAATGTAAAACTGAAATATTACATAAGTATTCAGACCCTTTTCTCAGTACTTTGTTGAAGCAGTATTGGCAGCAATTACAGCCTTGAGTCTTCTTGGGTATGACGCTACAAGCTTGGCACATCTGTATTTGGGGAGTTTCTCCCATTCTTCTCTGCAGATCCTCTCAAGCTCTGTCAGGTTGGACGGGGAGCATCGGATGGTGCCAGGGAATTTAACCCCGGTCTTTAGTGGGGACAAGGGTGACCTGTCTAAGTCAGCTGCGTTAACGCTAGTCCACGGGCTCTGCATGACTTGCAATCATTTTTTATTAAGTATATGTTGGTTTAGATTTTTTTTTTAAATTCAGTTCACCCCAGAATAATTTCTTACAATGTGGCTGTATGGTTGAGTGGGTAAAACTTAAATGAAAAGTACCATCGTACTGCCTCTCCTGATTCTAATCTGTCAAAATAAATCATAAAATAATAAAGGTAAAAAAAATATTCTCCATAGGCCCTTATCATAGGCCCTTATCATCTGCTAAATTGTAATTATTCGATTTATTGCCTACCTCATGCCTTTTGCACACATTGTATATAGATTCTCTTTTTTTTTCTACCATGTTATTGACTTGTTTATTGTTTACTCCATGTGTAACTCTGTGTTGTCTGTTCACACTGCTATGCTTTATCTTGGCCAGGTCGCAGTTGCAAATGAGAACTTGTTCTCAACTAGCCTACCTGGTTAAATAAAGGTGAAAAAATAAATAAAATAAAAAATAAAAAATCATGAATCAATATTTAGGATATAAACCATTTGAATTTGTAAAACATTGATTGTATGAAAAACAACGTCTTGGTGTTTTGATGCTGCCTTTTACACGCACTGAAACCCCAAAAAGTGTGTTCACAACACTTCCTTAAAAACACCAATATTCAGGTTGAAGAGCCACTTTGGGCGTTTCAGAGTACTACATTTCTGTTTTAAAACTCCTTTTGTGTAAGGAAACACTTATATTGGGTTTACATTCAAACACACTCCAAACACCAGATGTCAGCTTACCGGCACTATATGTCATGGTTTCACTACACAATCATAGTGTTTTGAGACCTTCTATTTTTACCGTGTACACTAAGACACACTCTTTCTCCCGCCCTCCTTCTCATCCACTCCCTCTCCTTTTCCCTGCCTTCCGTGCTCACTTGCTTTTCCTCTCTCTCTCTCTCCACTACATCAACACATAAATCTGTTTCTCTCATCAGCACCCAGAAACAAAATAGTCTCTCTCTTCGTGACGCAGGTTGACTAGTAGTTTACCCATGGTGTTATGCGTTGTCATGGTGTTATCAATAACATCCTTCCATCGCTCATCCTTTCGGGTTACCACAAAGCCTAACTGTGTGAAACACTCCGCACAAGCAGTTTCCTCACAGGAAAAATACAGTTATTTGAATTTAATTTAATTAAATACGCTAAATTGTTACAGGGCTGAAAATGGCAGCAGACTGGGAAAGAAAAAGAGCAGTCGAAAATAAACACCTGGGATCATAATCTGCCAAGCTATTTTTTTTAAAGTACGGGTTCAAATTGTGGCCAAGCAGAGCAGTAACAGGAGGAATGTGGGCTGAATCGGTCTCTCAGAGACGTTTCCTATAAGTTTTAAGTTTAAAGTTGTATTGTCACGTGAACAAGTACAGTGAAATACCTTTCTTGCAAATGCTTTCTCAACAATGCAGTAATCAATATCAGTAGTACTATAAAAAAAAGAAAACTACTGGTTACTACACAAATATAGATGTTTACTGTCTGTGTGTGTCTGTGTCTGTATCTGTATCTGTATCTGTATCTGTATCTGTGTCTGTGTGTGTGTGTGTGTGTGTGTGTGTGTGTGTGTGTGTGTGTGTGTGTGTGTGTGTGTGTGTGTGTGTGTGTGTGTGTGTGTGTGTGTGTGTGTGTGTGTGGTAATATTGTGCTGGATTCGCTCCATTGAGAGCAGCAGCAGCACTGAGGCTCGGAAGGCTGCCAGTATTTTCAGAGTGTCATTCATATAGGAGAACAAGGCACTGCTGGTCTGTCTGTCTGTCGTTCCCCCTGCCGTCTGTCTGTCGTTCCCCCTGCTGGTCTGTCTGTCTGTCGTTCCCCCTGCCGTCTGTCTGTAGTTCCCCCTGCTGTCTGTCTGTCTGCCTGCCTGCCTGCCTGCCTGTTCTCCCTCCCTCCGTCTCTCCCTCCATCTCTTGCTATCCTTCTCCCTGCAAGACATGTGTCTCTCCTTCCATAATGACTAGAGAATCTCTGTCTCTCTTTCCTAGTCACCACATCCATCTACCCACCGCTAACTCTTTTCATCATCTCACTCGGTGAGCAAGACAGAATCACGCCTGTTAGAAAAAGCAAAGGATTAGGCATGGGTGTAATCAAAAGGTCTAATCCTTCTTTATCCATCATAACTATCTCAATCTAATTATACATCTATACAACTAAAACAGATTGAAATCCTTATGAGAGTAGGTCATTTTAATCATTCTGGGCATGATGATGTTTTTCTAAAAATGCAGAGATTTTATTCATGCCGTGAGGGGTCTTAAGCCAATCTAATGAATTCTCTGACTTGGGTTGTTAATGAGTGGAAGACTCGCTGAGGAACTAGTGGATGAGAGAGAGAGCATGACCTTCCTCACATCCCTATGGGCATTAATGTGAGTGCATTTCCATTTCAACTACAGCATCTCACCAGCCGATCATCAATACCCTGTACTGTAGAGAGAATGACCTCAACCCAGAGTTCTGATAGTCATTAATGTCCTTCCCTCCACTCCCCTGGCTCAAATTGATGCTTGGATGGTATCGCTCTGTTGCTCTCTCTCTCACACACACACACACACAAACACAAGGATGTGATAAACACACACAGAGGTACACACAAATGCACTCAGCATTACATACACAAACACACTCAGAGCACATCTATAACCTAATTTTCGGTCCAAAGACAGGAGGAAAAGAGATGGTCTCATTGCACCAGCACACTGAATGAAATACGTCTGAGAAGTAATGTTGTGATGGGGGAGCGTATCTGTGAGGAGCACGTTATAATGGATTAATAGCAAATTGCGTTTACATGCGTTTTTTTTACTAGGCCTCAACGCATTTTACATTTAACTCATCCCATCCAACAACCACAAATATCAGCCACCTGTACATGTATTTTGTGTGTGTGTGTGTGTGTGTGTGTGTGTGTGTGTGTGTGTGTGTGTGTGTGTGTGTGTGTGTGTGTGTGTGTGTGTGTGTGTGTGTGTGTGTGTGTGCGTGTGCGTGTGTGCTTGCGAGTGTGAGAGTATACTGTATGCGTGTGTGTGTGTGCCCACGCATGTGTACGTGTGTGTCTGTGTGTGCATTCGTGTACTTGCACATGAGTGCGTGTTAACATGTGCATATGTGCAGGGAGTGTTCGGTGTCCTACCGGGCTTGTCTTGGGGGGGCACTGGATGTATCTGGCCAGGCTGATGACGAGGTCGTGGGTGATGGGGTCCACCAGGTTCCTGAAGCTGGCGTAACGGTACAGCACGTCATCCAGAGACGTGGACTCCATCCCCAAGTCCTACACACAGAGAGAGAGAGAATCAGGAGAGATGTAGAACAAGGTTACATGATTAGAGCCAGCGGTTTTCACCAACCGTGTGACCGGCCCAGGAAAAACTATAACTCGCCTTTAACTTAGGCCCTGGGTTTTCTGGGTTATACCACCTTGTCAAGACAACCTCTGGGCCCTACAGAATTCACCTCCGACCCGATATATCAATGTTACGTTAGTTTATGTGACAGTGACTGACTGACATACAGGAAACTAGCACACATCCGTATTGACTTGCACTCGGAGGTGGGATGAGCAAAAATGCAAACACTCACAAATGCCCCACTGCTAAAGCAAACTTAACACTGAAACCTGCTGATCCAGTAGTGTTGACTCAAACACTAACAGATAGTAGACTTCAGCACCAGGAAAGGGAGTGTCCTTTCCGCATGTCAGCAGCCCGACCGTCAAATTGAACACGACTTTTCCTTCAGGCGCGGGAAGTCTTTGTCAATTCATGCAAAGACCTTGGATTTGCTTACGCTCCCTAACGTAGACACCTGTGGGGAAATAGTGTTTTTATCTGAAGCTCAATCCATGGCAGACTATGGATTGTTTTTTGTTTTTGCAGCTATTTTGAGGTTAGCTACTGGGTCTGCAAACGTTCTCTCTCTCTCTCAGCTCCCCATTGTGCTGTGTGTCTGAATGAGAATCAGAGCCTTGACACAGGTCACGTACACCCCTCAACTGCGTTCTCCTCTCTGTGAGAGACCAACCACTACAGAAGAGGTTTAGACAACTCAAGTCGCTACTACACATGTGCTTGACTTCCAGGAATATCAACAGGTGGATCACAGCGGTTTCAATACATACACAACATGGAGTCTTTTTTTGCTTTTTACCCTAGCATTGAGGCCACATCATGAATAACGTTTGAACTGTGTGGCATGCGGCTATTTGAGGGTGTGTGTGTGTGTGCGTGTGTGTGTATGCATCCATGACAGCTGGATGAGTCACAGGACATGAGGGAGGCAATTCTCCCAGTGCCCGCCGAGCGAAGCGATAAGAAATCAAGCAGCTATGCAAATAGATAACCCCTATATTGAAATGCATCTGCCATCTCTGTGTGTTATCTTCGGCACAGCACAGCAGGTTTAGGTACCGGCAGTTACAGATTGGCCACGAATTGGTGAGGGGAGAGGGGTGAGGGGTGGAGGTGGGGGGGGTGGGAGGGGTCTGTGGTTCTAGCCAACGTAAAAACAACACGGCAAAGGCAGAATGAGACTTTGAGGTGGAGAGAGAGAAAGGACGGAAAGAAAAGCAGCAATTCCCTCTAGTAAAGAAAAGGCCATGCATTTTTTATGTCAATTGTCCGGTATTAAAAATGAACGGCTATGACAACTAAAGCCGCAAAATTATTGGAACTGTAAAGTGGTGGCGGTGGTGGTGGCGTGAGAGGGAGGGTTAGCGGGGGAAGTGAGGACAATAAATTGTCTTTCATTCGAGTATTCCTCCCACATCAATATTAGCCACATTCATCATCAAAGCAGTGGACTCCCTGTAAAAACCCTGCAAACGGACTGAGGAGAAATAGAAATTAAGAGTTTTTCGGTACATTAAGTGTTAACAGAGCAGCCCCTTCATTAATCAATTCCAATTTAATGGGAAATTCCATGGTATCCGGGCAACAACGGGGTGCACCTGGTTGCCAGTGAACTGAGATGCTTCTCTCAGTCTCTCCATCTTTTTCGAAGAACAGGCACTCTCTCTCTTCTCTCCCTATATAAGTCTCTCTCCCTCTACATCTCTTTCTCTCTCTACATCTCTTTCTCTCTTTCGGTCTTCTACCCCCAAATTAACTGGCAAGACAAACAGTAACAGTATCAGAATCAACAGTTTAGTTTCTAACCAACCTGTTGCTGTGTGGACTGAGGGCATGGTGATTATACAATATTATACAACGGGTGGGTCTAATCCTGGATGCTGATTGGATAAAACCGTATTCCAGCGTGTCTATTCCACAATAAATTTGATCACTACTATAAAAAGCATCCAGAAATGATGTCCCATTTCTTTTAGATTAGCATTTGGTTTTCAACTGCAGAGATTTGTATAAACCTTGCTGTCTGTCTCTCCGACATTTGCAACATTGTTTCAATATTCAAATTTGATCTCTAGCTGTCCCGTAGTAATGCACGTGTCGGGAGTCGTGAGGAGACAGGCAGGCAGCTTTTCTCAGCCAGTCGAAATCATGAATCAGCTGTTGTTGTAAATGACTATCTGTCATCTAAGTTGACTTAATATACATTTTAATGGATATATACAAAGGAATGTCAATAGAAAACAGGTCAAACTAAATGAAACGCAGCTACTTCGCAGTCTTTCCAGCTTCAGGTTTGAAGGGATTGTGTTAGCTGTGTTGTTGGTTAGCTCCTCTGGCAACAGTGTCCTGACGAGAGAGCACATTTTCTATGCCAGGCGAAATCACACATCATTTATTAGATCCTTGTTTTGGATGTATCCAAATAAATATCACTAGAAAACAGCTTAAACAAATGCTAATACTTTGTTGTTATTCTGTCTGCACTGTTTGACATGACAGTAAGTTAGCTGTAGATGGCTAGCTAGCAAGCAAGGGATAAGAACGTTGCCAGCCAGTATGGCAATGGAACATTTAGACTTAAAGACTGGGTCGCGTCTCTGGCAACTGAACCGATAGAACAAACGACCATCCGGCTTGGGTAGCAACCCTAGATTTGCGTGTGGACTATATCTCGTGGAAGGATGAAATAGTATGAATACATTTATCAAAATATGTTTTTTTATTAAAATATGTCAATCATTATTTGAATATGTTGGTAACCCATTGTATAAAAGTGATAATGCCCTCGAAGCAGGTGTTTGGAGGATATATTGTCACGGTTTGCCAGACCTTGACTTCGTCTCTGGCCTAACAACACCCATGCCAATATATCCTCCAAACACCGGCTTCAGGGGCATTATCACGTAAGTGTAGCGGGCGTGTTTTGAAACTGAGGGCCACACTCTTAGAAAAAAAGGTGCTATCTAGAACCTAAAATTTTGTTTTTTTTGTCCTACCTGTTACTAAAAAGGGTTCTCCTATGGGGACAGTCGTTTTGGAACACTTTTCTCTAAGAGTGCAGAGCCAGAAGATTGATAATGACATGATAATACACTGTGTGTCCCTCCATGGCTTCATCTCAGCCTGGACCTATATTTACAAAGTGTCTCAGAGTAAGAGTGCTTATCTAGGATCAGGTCTCCCATCCTTATAATCTAATTCAGTCTTGTCGACAATACAAAACTGATCCTAAATCATCACTCCTACTACGAGACGCTTTGTAAACAGGCTCTGATCTCTGAACAACAACCAGCAGGGATTTTTTTTAAAATTCAAGCAGGGAGTCATGCTGAGACCACAGTGTTTTTCGCAGATGAGCCCTGCATGAACACATCAATAAACATCAATTACACTATACATATCTGTATACACATCAATTACATATAAAGCAAACACGAAAAGCAAAACACAATCATATGAAACAAGCACATTGTTCAGATTGAAACAAACACATTGTCCCTCTAACATCTGTCTGAATTGCACCAACTTTAAGGATTTCTGGGGATCATTCCACATAAGGCGTAACAAAAAAACTCAAAGCAGATTAACTCGGTGGAGATGGAAGGGAGTCCGGGTCTGGTAATTTATACGTCTGAAGGTTAACAATGAGGTAAGGGATGGTGGAAGTTTATGCAAGAGGGCTTTATAGACAAAAAGAGCGCCATGCATCAATCTACGAGACTTCAAGGAGCACACATTCTGATACATAATGAAATAATGTGTACTGAACCAATCGCCCGTAATAAAGCGCAATGCGCTATGATAAACTGCATCCAATAGAGCGGCAGATGCATTCATATAGACAATATCGCCATAATCATATAGATGACATCACCATAGTCAATAACCAGAATGAATGTTGACTGAATCATTTGTTTTCTGCTACTTAATGAAAGACAAGACCTGTTCCTAAAGAAGTAGCCTATTTTAATTTATAACTCATCAACATGCTTTTTGAAAGAAAGCTTTTTGTCAATCCAGATGCTGAGATATTTATAAGTGGGGGAAATGATCAATGAGTGCACCAAAAATCCTTAATGGGTGAGGATTGTCTGACCTCACCACTATGATCCATAGGTTAACCCTAAAGCCTTACATTTACACAGCTGGCGCCTTCAACCTGGAACCTCCATCTTCTGAGATAGGATAACACATGGATGGATTGATTGGTACATAGCCTCTATTTCCAGGCTTCTATTTTGGCAAAGCTCGAAATGTTTACAGGGAAGGCGACAATATGACGGCTATGTGAGACTAATTTGATCGTATCAAATTATACCTAGTGTTGAAGTAATGAAAATCAATAACCCTTGAGGGTGATATCAACAAAAGGAGTGAACCAATCGATGAAGTCCTGTCCGATATTCAATATAAAGTGTATAGGTTTGGTGGGATCTGGTGGATATAGCTTTCATGTGGGTCTTAACCACATCGCGAAGTTGGATGCATAGTGAAGTTCTCTTTCTTAATTATGTCTGGAGATAAATGTTATGAGGTAAAAGCACCTAAGTAGGAGAAGCTCTTCTACCAAATTCTCTCTATCCCTCTTTTCCTCCACTCTCCCTACTTACCTCCACTCCCTCCCTCTTTCCTGCCCTCCCCCTCGTTTCCTACTCTTTCTCTGTCCTTTCCCACATGGTCCAAACACACCAAGACGGTCGTGAAGAGGGCACGACAAAGCCTATTCCCCCTCAGAAAACTAAAAAGATTTGGTATGGGTCCTGAGATCCTCAAAAGGTTCTGCAGCTGCAACATCGAGAGCATCCTGACTGGTTGCATCACTGCCTGGTACGGCAATTGCTCGGCCCTTGACCGCAAGGCACTACAGAGGGTAGTGCGTACGGCCCAGTACATTACTGCCTGCCATCCAGGTACTCTACACCAGGCGGTGTCAGAGGAAGGCCCTAAAAATTGTCAAAGACCCCAGCCATCCCAGTCATAGACTGTTCTCTCTACTACCGCATGGCAAGCGGTACCGGAGTGCCAAGTCTAGGACAAAAAGGCTTCTCAACAGTTTTTACCCCCAAGCCATAAGACTCCTGAACAGGTAATCAAATGGCTACCCGGACTATCTGCATTGTGCCCAACCCCAAACCTTCTTTTACGCTGCTGCTACATATGCATAGTCACTTTAACTATACATTCATGTACATACTACCTCAATTGGCACGACCAACCAGTGCTCCCGCACATTGGCTAACCGGGCTATCTGCATTGTGTCCCGCCACCCACCAACTCCTCTTTTACGCTACTGCTACTCTCTGTTCATCATATATGCACAGTCACTTTAACCATATCTACATGTACATACTACCTCAATCAGCCCGACTAACCGGTGTCTGTATATAGCCACGCTACTGTCTTTTTACTGTTGTTTTTATTTCTTTACTTACCTATTGATCACCAAATACCTTTTTTGCACTATTGGTTAGAGCCTGTAAGTAAGCATTTCACTGTAAGGTCTACACCTGTTGTATTCAGCATTTCACTGTAAGGTCTACACCTGTTGTATTCAGCATTTCACTGTAAGGTCTACACCTGTTGTATTCAGCATTTCACTGTAAGGTCTACACCTGTTGTATTCAGCATTTCACTGTAAGGTCTACACCTGTTGTATTCAGCATTTCACTGTAAGGTCTACACCTGTTGTATTCAGCGCACGTAACAAATACACTTTGATTTGATTCGATTTTCTCCACTCCCTCATTTCATCCTCTCTCCCTCCTTTCCTACTCTCTCCCTCCCTCCTTTCCTCTACTCTCTCTCTCCCTACTTTCCTCCTCTCTCTCCATCCTCCCACAGGCCGATCGAGCCTGGCTGAATGGCATCACAGAGGAGCCACAAAGTGTGCCACTCCTCTAATTGCATCAGCAGCGAAGGCGAGCCGAGCCTCTGGGCATCTGTTTCAGCAACATGACACAGCCCAGGATGAGTTATGCTCCTCACAAAAACCATTGACAGAGGGGCAAAGGAGGTGCAGGGCGGGAGGGACATGGGAGAGTTGCAGGATGCATCTCATCGGCTTGTTATGGTATCACTACAAGAGCAGATACTGTAGATAGTCATTTACACCAACAGCTATCTGTCATCTAAGTTGACCTAATATCCTTTGGTCATTTGACTGTATTCCAATGCTGGGTCATATTCATCAGGGCACACCGAAGCAAAACATTTCATAACATTGTTCAACGGAAAACGACAACAACAACCGTTTCATATTGGCCAAGCTCAGGTAGCACCTCTACGTTTCGTCCCATTATCTTCAGTTTCGTGCCTAGTGAACACACGACCCTGGTGTGACATAGAATGGAGGTGTAGTTTGAGTTGGTCTTCCTTAGTATCCACGTACTCACCTCACTGAGACAGACAGTCCCTCTAGTTATGTATGTCCCTTAAAGTGAGGTGTGCCCACGGTGTCAGCGTGTCCGTGGTAGAGCTAATCACGACCTGAGAGGAAGCACATCCAGCTTTCTAACGATCACACCTCTCTACCTGTCGCTGTATCAGTCCATCTGTCTGCCCTCCTCTGTCCTCTGAAGCTCACCTCCCTCCCATCTGTGTATCCCTGGCCCAGTGAAGGACATTAACAGAGTTGATGTAAGCTAGACTCAGACTAGGATTTGCAGTGAATTGACATGTGATTTGGGGTTATAGTAGATGAAACACGTGTGCACGCACATAAATACACACACACACACAGGCAAACACACACACATGAACACACGAGCACAAAGGTGCACAAACACACAGGCGCACACACATACAAACACACACACACACACACACACAGGAACACAGTCAAGAACATACCATAAACACACGTGCGCACACACTTACATATAAACACACACACACACCTGCCGGAGTGTCTGCAGCATCTCTGTGGCCTTGTCCTGTTTGCCTTGCTTGGCCATCAGCATCATCTCCTGGATCATGCCTATCCGGCGCTGGTAGGGCGGAGGTGACCCTCCACGACTCAGCCGGTCCCCTGACCTCAACATGAAGGAGGTGAAGATGTCACCCCTCTCCTTGGTAGGGGTCCGTTTCCACCCGTGCTGTGGGCTGGGCCCAGCCTCTTGGCACCCGGCACCTTTGGTCTGTTTGGTGCCCATGTTTAGATGTTAGAATCTGCTGTACGAAATGACTTGCTCCCCCCAGGCAGTCATGCAAGGCTGACTTGCATAAAAATATTTGTTTTTGCACTAAACATTAACCCCCCCATAAAGGGCTTAAAGTGGATAGGACCTCTGGGTTCGTTCCCCACCTGACTCTTTGGACAACACACCTGTCCCCTCGTGAATGGTACACTGTCCAGCTGTTAGAGTGCAATACCAGTAGGGGAAACAACATCCAACACATTAATTCAGATTTGAATACAATGCCTAACTCACATAATAAGCTTGAGCGAATTGGCTGCTACGAGTGCCTAATATAAACACAAACAGAGAAACACTTAAAACCCCATAGGCCTACACTATTCAACCCGGGACACAACCCAAAACTTTTGTTCTGCAATTCACGGAACATAGTCTATACATAATTACATGTTTTTCACACAATTTTGTTAGGATACAAATGTCAGAGCTATGTGAAATATGATCAGCTCTCTCTGCGCAGAGTCCTTTAGCAAACGATGAAACAAATATTGCAAAAAAGCCCCGGGAATAGCCGTCTTCTAGACCACGAAATCATTTTAACGAATTCACTGTTATAACAATCGGCTGGTAAAAGCCCCTCAAGTCGGGAAGAGCTCGGAGGATGCTTCCCGCAGCATGGCCGCAAATACGGGGAGCAGCAGTCCCGCAGATCGCCAGCAAACTCCGATAGGATGCACTCGCTCACAGTGCTATCCTGGAGACGACTTAATTTCTGTCTTTCACATATAAACGGCTATCCTCTGAAGGGCCGCTCCTAAATTGATGTGACTGTCAGCGTCACGAGTGTCTCCTCTCCTCCCGTCCACATTGAAATCCTCTTCCCTTTTAATCAATAATTCCACGTATTCTGCGTCTGTGCAGAAAATGAAAAGGAAGCTAAACGAATGTGGTGGTGGCGATGGAGACAGGGCATGGTAATGTATACATCTTTATCTGCTCCGTTTGTTTATACACCTCTGCCTCTCCAAATAATTCACATGTGATGTCAACCTTTTCCTTTGCAAGAAATTGGATTCGTTGGTCCTATATTCTATGATTCGCTCTTCGAGGCATGTCCTGTTAGAACGGCCTCAGCAGTAGCCTAGGTAGAGTCCGGGACCTGGTCGAGGGTGTCTCTTGTCTGGACTGAATTAGGCTGCGCACTGTCGAAGGAGCGGACCAGAGCAGGCGCCGTGAGTGCAGTGCGTGTGAGCGCTTCTCCCCGGCACTGAGGGATGGGTTGGGCAGGCTGCTCCCCACTACAAAGACGTCCTGCCAAGAGGATATTGCAACTATAGCTAGGCCAATATCCATGATATCTTTGCCTTTTCTTCTGAACGGTATCTGGGGATGGGGTGGGCTAATGTAGAGGTACTCTAGTGCCTACAATAACCTATAATAATTAATAACACTCAGTACAGTGACATGGAAATACTTAGATAACATTATGACCGTGGCTTGTACATTAAGCACATTGCAAAGACTTCAGAGACTTTTACTCTCGTAATTGCAGACTTTCAAATGACATAAATCTGCAGCTTTGGTCTGTTTACATGAAGTGCAAATCATTGTATTGCGTTATTGACCTCTAGTGTTGGCTGCGTGGAATTACATATTTAATTTTAGGGCCATAGTATTGTTTTATAGCATTATAGTGTAGTATGAAACTATAGTATAGTAGTTTATCTAAATATGTAAGTAGCCTATTTCTCAGATTTAAAATGAATAGAAATCCCTGCAGCTGATAGGCTACTACTCACTGTCATCAGTTAGATTTGAAATGGGAGGCAAAATTATATTCAGTATGCCATCAAATAACATTTCATGTTCAATTATAAAAAAAGGACCTCACAATCATATGATTTCAAGATGCGCAAGAACCAAATCACAGCTCAGAGATACAACAGGAAAGATGGGGGCATGTTTGTAGGGGTTTTGGTTTAGCAGTGTGCCCTCGGTGATCATAACTGTTCAGCATAATCTAATATTTACCATTTGTATACTCTAACCTTCCCTTGGAAGAAACGACACTTATAGCAACACTATATGCTTTATGTCAGCTGAGCTAGTTGCCCTATTCAAATGCATTAGAAACTATTAAATTAATTTTCAGTGTTGGCTCATGATGGCTTCAAAAACTAAAATCTGAGTGATTGCTTGTGGTTATCATGGAACTGGTTTTCTTTCAGTTATGAGGCTTCTAGATGACCAGTAAGAGGGGGGTGTCCTTTTATGCTGAGTGCACACAGATCCATTTCTCAGCTGCACCATCAGCCAAAATGCCCCACTCTCCTGCAAGGATAGACCATGTTTCCCAAACTCGGTCCAAGGAGTGCACGTTTTGGTTTTTGCCTTCATTCTCAAAGCTTGACGATACATTGAATCAGCTGTGTAGTTCTAGGGCAAAACCAAACTCAACGTGCACCACTTGGTGTCCAGAGGACTGAGTTTGAAAAACCCTGGGGTAGACAAACACTGTCCATTTGCTAATCAATACAGTAAATACCTGACAATTTCTTTAAAATGTACATTTATTTTTCTTTACAACTTTCTCACGGAACATCATTACACACAGTCATTTCAAATCACCTATCAAAAAGGTTTGTTTCTTCCCTTAACAAGGCAAAAATCTAACTTTTGAGACTTCAACCCACAGAGCTGACTCAAAGGGTTGGATACTACAGACTCGAGCAGCATAGCACCCAGTCAGTCTCCCAGACACCTCCCTCACCAACACACACACCACGGTCAAATAACAATATGAAATGTTCAGATCTAAATACATTGGTGTGGAACAGCCACGATTCTCCGTCATGTAGAATGAGGAACCATGTCTGCTCTATGCATGATATTCCTACCTGAAACAGATCACTCTCCTGAACCCGGCCCTCATATCAGACAAACCTACAGTTGGTAACATCAATGGGGGTCACTACGACATCCTTAGCTCACTGACTCCTCCTGTATTCACTTTCTTGTTCCGTTCAATGGTAACATCCCAAACAGCAACCTATTCCCTATATGGTGCACTTTATAGGGAATAGGGTGCCATTTAAGACATAACCAAGGTTCTCTTTTCTACATGTTTCACCACAGGCCACACCAGGGAGGCTCAAAGTGACAGACAAGCCAAACAGGCACAGCAGAGTCATTTGCATAATACTACACATCAGAGAGCAACATGAGGTCTAGACTTGACTGAGGTCTCTTAAAAGAGTAGGGCTCCTATTGGACACGTTCTATTTGGCTTTAGTAAAGTCCTTCCGATGGTTTCCCACCAGGTCCGCTGATTTGAACTATTTAGAAACACCAATAAAGTACACCAAGGGAGCCTGGCTTTAGACGTTTACCTCTGGGTCAAGCGACTATGGCTGAGAGAAACAATTGGAATAATTCATTCCCACTCCTCATAATAATAATAATAATAAATGCAAATACCATCAGTGCTCACCGTGCCATTCTGCCTATGCAGAATGATCTCAAGCAACAACCTCTGTGACTGATCGCTTGTCCTTCTCCTTCCCAGTAAAAAGCATAAGTTTTCATTCGCTACAAGTGTTGGGAGGCCATTTTTTGTCCCTTTTCATTGAACATCTCATTTCAATTTGCTCAAATAAATAAGTTTCTTAATCTCAACGAGGAAGAAGTAGCAGAGGAAGGGGTTGATCCGTTCCTAAGGATGGCTTGGCTGTTCGACTGCGCTGAGGGACGTGGCCCTGCTGCTGCGTTGCCTCAGAAGGTGTAGCCAGCAGGGGGAGCCTTGTCATCCTTGTTGCTCTCCAGGGAAAACGGGGGAATGCGCACATCAAAGTGGGAGCCGTCCGTCCTCTCGATGCGGAACGTTCCCCTGCACACAGAGCATCATTAGAATCTTGACCATCACCATCACACCTCTGTACTAAATGTAAGAAAGGTCGTTGACGTTATTTCTTTTTGACGTCGGAAAGCTTGAGTTACTCTTGCGTTTACCCCTGCGTTTAAGATTGTTTACTTGCCTGTAAACCTGTGCAAGATTCACTCAAATGTCAATCAGTATTTCCTGTTTCCCCAGCTTATTTTTTTACCACAAGGACCAGGTACAAATAGCAAAACCGGTTTAATAAGTCATTCTTAGACCAGAACATCCATGAACCTGCATTACTGGTACAGCAGTGTGTGCTGCTTCTACCACCTACAGCAAGACATTTACCACAGCAATACACACAGCAATAATGTTAATAATGCAGTTCCTTTGTCATGTTACTGTGTGTAGTAGCCACGGGTAAGCTGGGAAGTACTTACCACATGTGTCCACTGGGTGCTTGAAGGGAAACATGGCTGCTGTACTGGAAGGCTGGCTGCTCTTTGGACAACACTGGTTCCTGGGGACAAAAACGATTGGTTATGGCCTCTACTCAGTCGTGGAGGTAACATACTGTATGAGTGGCTGTGTCATACATGCTTCCTCTGTCCTTGTTCCCCTTGAAGCTCATTGGAGGTTGCCTGAAGAAGGGACCTTAGATCCTCTCATCCAATTGGCTTGGAGAGGAATTGAGGAAACAAGGACAGAGGAAGCAAGTATTTTGCCAGCTAGTAACGGTTTCAGACATAGCCATTGAGCGTTTGTAATTCCATTGTGTGGAGGCGGTTGTACTACCGACCCGGCCTACGACCCCCCGTCCCCGGACCGTCTCCAGGGTGCCTGATAGGCTGAAGATCCTCCAGTGTCTCTCCCTCAGTTGCACCACCTCACTGCCCATGTTCTCCAGGCGGATGCAGTACCGCCACTGTGAGACACACACATTTTGGTGAATTTGGTACACATTATGTCGCCGTTCTGACGGTCTACATTTGTATCCTCGACTGGATATACGAGGCCTACATCATACATTGGTAAAAGTTCAAATTATTTGTCCTTTTTCAGGGAATTGTAAAAAGTAACTTACCCAATACACATGAGAATTTTGAGCATCCTGAGAAAGAAAATACTGTATTTATTCTTTGTGCGCAGGTAGATTCAAGCTCATCATAAGAATCACACAGCAGAGTGGGAGGACTCAGGGACGAGCAGAACATTATTGAAAGAGCTCATTGTACCGTGTATACTATTTATTTGATAGGAACTGACCCAATTAAAACACTTTAATTTACTTTCTCTCAATGTCTTAACCTGTCCTCCCCTTCATCTGCACTGATTGAAAAAGACTCGAGGTGAAAACAATATGGTGGAAGCTACTCATTACACTGGCTTTCACCAGGTCAGTTCTTTCAGATCAGTGCAATAAAAAGAAGAAGTGGCAATGAGAGGACCAATTTTTGGAGAAAGAGCCTCACAGTCCCAACAGCGACATCATCCTTACCCTCATGCCCATGTAGAAGGGGATGACGGTGACCCGGATGTTCTCCGTCGTCTCTCTGTGCACGTCAGACAGCTCCAGCCAGGGATGGTTCTTCTCCTGCCATGCCTTCAGAGTGTCCCTCGCACTGAACGGGGGAGCTGGGGTGGTTGGACACACAGGACACTTGGTTTACAGTCGTATATATAAAATAACTGGATATATTGTATACTAGATATATACAGTACCTGTGAATGTAAAATAAAAACATCTGAACACTTTATAGTACTACTGAATGTTTTTTGAAACTGAAAAATTGTATACTTCATAGAAGTTAATTTGTGAATATTCCCAAAAATAACTGGAAATGTACACTGAGTTTAGAAAACATGAAGGACTTCTGCTCTTTCCACGACAGACTGACCAGGTGAATCCAGATGAAAGCTATGATCCCTTCTTGATGTCACTTGTTAAATCCACTTCAAATCAGTGATGAATCAGATGAAGGGGAGGAGACGGGTTAAAGAAGGATTTTTAAGCCGAGACAATTAAGACATTGATTGTGTATGTGTGTCATTCCGAGGGAGAATGGGCAAGTCAACAGATTGAAGTGCCTTTGATAGAGGGATGGTAGTAGGTGCCAGGCGCACCGGTGTGTGTCAAGAACTGCAATGCTGCTGGATTTTTCACACGCAACATTTCCCCATGTCTATCAAGAATGGTCGACCACCCAAAGGACATCCAGCCAACTTGACACAACTGTGGGAAGCATTAGGGTCAACATGGGCCAGCATCCCTGTGGAACGCTTTCGACACCTTATAGAGTCCCTGCCCCGACAAATAGGGACTGTTCTGAAGGCAAAGGGGGGGTGCAACTCAATATTAGGAAAGTGTTCTTAATGTTTTGTACTCTTAATGTTTTGTACTCTCAGTCAATACTATGCTGTACAGTGAAATGATGCGTGGAAACTGGAAAACAGCGAGTGGCTGGTCACTTACTTTTGTCAGGGTTGAACATGAGGAAGCGCTCAAACAGCTCGTGCTGGATGGGGACCTGCTCTGTGGAGTTGTAGGGCAGGATGTCTTCATGACTCACATAGTCCAGACCTGAAACACACACAATGACAGCCAGGCAGAATGGCAGTCAGGAGGGAGGCTGGCAGGGACAGAAGTAGTACAAGGAAGTAACTAGGGTAGTAATGCAAAATCACCTGGAAGCCAAAATTATATACACACACTGACAGTGCCATTTGCGGATAAGAACTAAAAAAAAATCTATTATTTTAAAACACTGCTAGACAATTGTCCTGCTCGAAACTAAAATAAAGCATGTAGCCATTTACTACCCAGGGAGCAGCAGATCATGTGTCATTTACCTGGGATGGCATAGAGGGCTCTGCTGTCGTCATGGTTCGCCAGGAACGTCACTGCTTCGGTCTGAGACCTCTGAGACTGTCAACACAACAGGAGAAACAACTAGAAGACTGGCAGATGTCATCATTTAGGCAGAGTCAGTATGTACAGTGCGAACATTGCATTGGTAGTGTTCAGCGGTAACGTACTATGTGAGGGCAGTCCCGCGTGTCGATGAGGACCTGGTAGTAGGTATGAGTTCTCCCCTTCACCTCCTTTGACCCATGAGAACCAGGAGGCTCTGGCTTGCTGAGGGACAGAGCATGGGTGTTAAAAATAATAAGACAAATTACCCATTCAAATCAACATAGAACACACATCAACAAAATAAATAAAACTCCTGGCCCTACCGCTGAGAGACGTGATACGCACCTGTCAGACATGGGAGGAATGATATCCCGGTCATAGATACGGGCGTGCCAGGGGAACAACACGATCCCTCTGTAGCCAAACACACTATGAAGGAAGAGCTGAGGAGAGAACATGGAGAAACATAGACTTGAGGTCGGAAAGAACTTTGTGACAAGGGCAACTACAGTATACATACACCGGACCACATAAACCTAGGACTATTGTACAGGGCCACCATTCACCGATGACCGGTTTTCCCAGACACAGATTATGAATAGTCCCAGACTAAAAAGCAAACGCAATGACAAACCTTTTTTTTGTCCAAAATTAGGCATAATCTGTGTCTGGGAATCAAGCCGGCCCCTAATGTTTAGGCCTATGACAGTGAGGCAAAAGATGATGAGGAGGGAAGGCCAGGACCAATAGTTCTGGCCTGGGTGGGTAAAGCGGCACGGCGCTGTCTCTCTTACCTGGCCCGTTTCATATTTGCCGTGCTGCTTCAGCGCCTCAAACACTCCCACCGTCTCCAGAACCTTCCCCTCCGGCCTGTTCCTGCCAAACACAGGCCACACTATGACAAACTGGAGCAAAATCACATCACACCAGGTGCTCACAGGTCCACCCGAACACCCGAGATCCGACCCAGCTCCTATTTGTTAACCAGAAGAGCAACTTGGCTGATAAACATATTTTTTTTGTCACTCTGGTCCAAATCAAGTCTGGTGTTATTGACTGTACGTCTGCTTTGCTTTATCTTGGCCAGGTCGCAGTTGTATATGAGAACTTGTTCTCAACTGGCCTACCTGGTTAAATAAAGGTGAAATAAAATAAATAAAGCTAGGGTACAGGTCTAGGTCTGGTTGTCATCGGGTCCAGTCGGGTTGGGTCTGACTGTTCCCCTTGTTTTATTTAATTTAAATGATCAGGTCCAGGTCTGATCGTCCTTGGGTCCAACTGTATGGAGCCAAGTAGACCTGTACATCACACTGTATAACTACATTAGTCTCAAATAGCCAAGTGTTGCAGCAGCTTGGAAATGGAACCTAGTACACACAATACACAACATGAGCACTGAGATGACAGGAACACACGGGTCACCTCCTAGTCAACCCCTTGGACTAAAGCTTCATCTCAATCACAAATCAGACAAGAATGAATAAAAACACATCGATTTATCAAAATTCAAACAAACATAAATACCAAGTCTAATCTCGTCATTCCCTTTGACTCTTCACTGAATTATAATCAACAAGGTACTGGGAGCAACAGCTGGCTGTGTTCAAGTCACTCATACATTTATGGATCTATTCTTCAAAACATGGGGGGGTGATATTGCGTGGCTCCTCAATACATCCATATTATTATCAGAAGGTATGGAGGTGGAAGAGCTCTGCCCGAAGGCTTGGATGTTCGTCAGCTGCAGTGGCGATTACTGGCAGAGGTTCTCCCTTGGATTATTATACTGGTCACTGACAAGACAGCACGACCAGGCTGGTGAAATGCCATAACAAATACTTTGTTAAAACAATGGAGGGTCAGATCGTTAACATGTTTCCTCATTTCATGGAGACTTCATCATAACAAAAATAAGTTCTCATTCATGGAGAAAAGGTGAGAACAGGACAGTAATATCTTACATAAAGGGTTACATAAACTAAAGTCCGAATTACAAGCTGGTGCTGGATCGGTCTTCCAATTGCTAACCTTCTGGGCTCCATGTCAACTCAGGCCCTCCACGTTTACTCCCTTGGCATGAGGGGCGCAAAGGAAATTGGACCCATTTACTCTGTGCTGGCTCAAGCCAACCAGCTCTCTTGTATAATCAACAGCAGATAGGCCCAAAGCTCTCTACGTTCTTCCACTCAGACAAAGAGTGAACTAGCTAATATAGGCCAGATATGTTGCCAACTTTCTACTAGTGTTCCAATGTCACGTTTTCTAGATAAGTGGCTTAGTGTACATGTAGGTCTACACTCGAGGTTCTCACAGGTCCACCCAGACACCTGACACCCGAGGGGGACTAGGTCCGAAATTCTAACTTTTCGCTCGGGTCAGGTCCTGTTTGATTGTCATCGGGTCTCTGGAACTACAGCTGATACACCCAAGTGGACCCGACCACAGCTCTGTACAGCCCATAGCATATGTATTTTATGCTAATAAAGTGCATTTATTGACTTACAGAAGGCCTAGCCAACATATAGATCTATTCGTTTATCAGCCTGGCTGCTCTTCTGGTTAACTAAATGTTGTCACTCGGGTCTGGTCCAGCAGCTAGGGCTGACCCCATTTAGTAGACTGGTTGATTGTTTGGTCGATAATCTCGGTCCACCAACAGCCTTCTATAGTCGAGCAGTAGCAAAGAAAAAAGTGTGTACTAGACACCTCTGATTCGCATCTGTCTGCGTGGAATAATCCATTGTTGAGGCCGTGGGAATGGCACAGTCCATCACTAAAAGATGTGCCTGTGAAATTGTATATGGTTATATTACGTAAGAACAATGGTGCAAATAATATTTTATAACAAATGCGCTTTCTCCCGCATTGGATAGCTGTCACTGTCCGTAGTTGTGAAACACATCGGTGCGCTGTTGAATTGGCGCATTTTCCTAGACCGTGTTGCTATGTGCATAAAATCTAAGTTACCCAGCATATTGGTGTTGAAAATAGAGGTCGACCGATTATGATATTTCAACGCCGATACCGATACCGATTATTGGAGGACCAAAAAAAGCCGATACCGATTAATCGGCCGATTTTTTGATTTATTTGTAATAATGACAATTACAACAATACTGAATGAACACTTATTTTAACTTAATATAATACATCAATAAAATCAATTTAGCCACAAGTAAATAATGAAACATGTTCAATTTGGTTTAAATAATGCAAAAACAAAGTGTTGGAGAAGAAAGTAAAAGTGCAATATGTGCCATGTAAGAAAGCTAACGTTTCAGTTCCTTGCTCAGAACATATGAAAGCTGGTGGTTCCTGTTAACATGAGTCTTCAATATTCCCAGGTAAGAAGTTTTAGGTTGTAGTTATTATAGGACTATTTCCCTCTATACCATTGTATTTCATTAACCTTTGACTATTGGATGTTCTTATAGGCACTTTAGTATTGCAAGTGTAACATTATAGCTTCCGTCCCTCTCCTCGCTCCTCCCTGGGCTCGAACCAGCAACACATCGACAACAGCCACCCTCGAAGCAGCGTTACCCATGCAGAGCAAGGGGAACAACTACTAGAAGGCTCAGAGCGAGTGACGTTTGAAACGCTATTAGCGCGCGCTAACTAGCTAGCCATTTCACTTCGGTTACACCAGCCTCATCTCGGGAGTTGATAGGCTTGAAGTCATAAACCGCGCAATGCTTGACGCACAACGAAGAGCTGCTGACAAAACGCACGAAAGTGCTGTTTGAATGAATGTTTACGCGCCTGCTTCTGCCTACCACCGCTCAGTCAGATACTTAGAGAATTGTATGCTTGTATGCTCAGTCAGATTATATGCAACGCAGGACACGCTAGATAATATCTAGTAATATTATCAACCATGTGTAGTTAACTAGTGGTTATGATTGATTGTTTTTTATAAGATAAGTTTAATGCTAGCTAGCAACTTACCTTGGCTTACTGCATTCGCGTAACAGGCAGTCTCCTTGTGGAGTGCAACGAGAGAGAGGCAGGTCGTTATTGCGTTGGACTAGTTAACTGTAAGGTTGCAAGATTGTATCCCCGAGCTGACAAGGTGAAAATCTGTCGTCCTGCCCCTGAACGAGGCAGTTAACCCACCGTTCCTAGGACGTCATTGAAAATAAGAATGTGTTCTTAACTGACTTGCCTAGTTAAATAAAGATATATTAAAAAAAATATATATAAAAATATATAAATAATAATAATAAATAAAATAAAAATATGCAATCGGCGCCCAAAAATACCGATTTCCGATTGTTATGAAAACTTGAAATCGGCCATTCCGATTAATCGGTCGACCTCTAGTTGAGAACAATACGGTGGAGGCAGCAGACGGGAAGACAGTCCTTGCCTTAATTGTCTAAGAGGAAACTCCAATTTAATTAGGTGTATAATCAATAGCCAAACTGTTAAATGTACCTGGCTTCATAAATTATCCATATACATCTACAGAAATAAGACAGATCCTGTTTCTGTTGCCTGTTTAACAGCCACAAATTTGGCAGTGTCTGTCTTTGCTATGCTGTAATAAAAGCAGTGGTGGGCCGTCAGGGCCTGCAAGGCCTTCTCTGCTGGCCTAAACATCATCAGAATATAATTTTTTTTTAAAATATATTTTCCCACAAATATGTATTAAATTATTCCCCAGAGTAAGAGTTATACTCTTCATTTCATAGCTTTCCTCTTGGTTGCACTGCTTCCAGCCCCAGGTTGAGATTTGGAGGGCTGGTCTTTACGTTAGATCTTTTATCCAATCATATTCAGCCATCATGTGTTGCCAGGGGTCTAAAATCTGCCCTCAGGCCTTCAGAATCAACAGTGCGGGCGCTTGTAGCTTAAAGTGAATGGAAATTAAAATTTTGTGTCAACCAATCAGCTTTAGAGTTGGCTATTGTACGCCTGCTGGCTGGCTCCAGTGTTACACAGGAGCCAGCTAGCAGGCGTAGGGCGTCCACGTCTTTTGATTGGATTACCAATATTGAGAGGCAGGTCCTATGGGCAGGTCTATGCAGATCTAGGAAACTAAATTTGATAAACGAATTAATTCGCGTTCTACTGTTTTTTGAACCCACAATGGCGGAAGGAGGAGAAGATATCGATTTGGTCGAGGATATAATTATAACGCCATTCTCAAGACGAACTTTTCAAGAAAAGTTAGACATTGTAAGGAGAGGTCGCCCGACGCCACAAAGCCTGTCACAGGCGGGAAAGGGGTTCGTTCGTTCGCCACTTTCAAAGTTTCAACTATGAGCGCTGTCAATGGCTCACAGGCTCCGAGAAGCACTGCAAACTGTACTGCTGGGAATGCCTATTATTTGCAAGTGATCGATTTGGTGTTTGGAGCCACACTGGCTTTGCAAACTTGAGTTGTCTAACCAAGGCAGCAACGAGACACCAAAGTACGGCTGGGCACTTACAAGCAATGGTGCTTTTGAAAACGTTTGGGGACACCAGAGTGGAGCTACAGCTCTCACTCGTCCTGCGTTATGTGACGGACACGGGAGTCAAGGAGCGATTTATCCGGTTTGAAGATGTGACAAGCGGCAAGCGAGCTGATGACATTGCCGCTCTTATTTTCCGTTTCTTGGAGGAAAATTAATGTAGTCTGGATAAAGTTGTGGCACAGTGTTTTGATGGCGCAGCAGTCATGGCATCTGGACTCAATGGGGTGCAGGCTAAAGTTAAGGAGAGGGCACCGATGGCCTTATTCATTCACTGCTATGCACATCGACTAAATTTAGTACTGACTCAAGGAGCCTCAAAGCTTAAAGAATGCAAGGTCTTCTTTGCCAACCTCAATGGCCTTGCAGCATTTTTCTCACGATCCCCTAAGCGCACGCAACTGTCTAATAATCAGTCTTTGGTGAGTAGGCATACAATGCATGTTATTTTTTATTAAATGTGTATGTATGTTTCGCATTTTATTTCGTTAATATTAAATAGCCTATATATTAACAAAATAAAATGGCAAATAGCCTATGTTGCAAATTATTTGTTTTCTTTTATTTTCAGTGAATAGTTGTGTGTCTTTATCATCACGGTGAAACTGCTTTGGGTGCGACAATGCGCTGTTTAGTGAACACACTGTATTTATTTTTTGGGGGACTTAAAGCTCAAAGTTTGTGGACCAGAAATGGATAGAAGAAGAATATTAATATAACTCTGTTGCACTCGACTATGTTCTTGCCTATTAGTTGAACTGTACTGTATTGTACTCTTCCCCTGCAATTCTCTGAAAAAAATGTCAATTTCAAGGTGACGCAACGCCTGGTTATACTGCGTTTCTGTCTAAATGTATAGTGTCTAGAGCCATGGCATCTAAATGATGGTAATAACAGGTGGATTAATTCGGGTGGGACTGTGTAGGACCTCACTGAAGGCCCAGGCGCCAGGCCCACGGCACGCTACTGAATAAAAGCTTTACACTTTCAGCCTCTCTGGTATCATTTATTTAGCGTTGCTTACACTTACAAATTGTAAGAAATTATTAATAATAATAACCCTCCCCTTTCTTGATCTCCTTATTGTTATTACTATTATGATCATTATAATAACAATAAAAAATAATGTTATCATTAGTATAGCAGCCTTCTATAAACACCGTTGAGCTGTAGGCCTCAGAACACCTCCAGTTCAGTCTTAATAGCGTAACTTACTTAGGCCTCTATTTCAATACTTCTATAGACTACAGTAGTGTATCAATCAAAAATGAACTTGTTCATGTCGTCGCACAGCATACGAGTCACTCATGATTTGAAAGGCAATCAAGGATTTTAGTTTCACAATAAAATTAATTATGCGACCCTTGAATAATTAGTGTACATAAATAAACCATTCCATTTTGGAAATTGCATTCACGAATTAATGCGACTGCTTTTAGTCTTTGCTGTAATAAAGGCTTTACCAAAAAAATTGTTACAGAATCTCTGGTATGTTTATAGTTTATACAGTGTTGATTATATTGTTCAAAATGGTCAGGAAAATGATATTGTAATCTAACAGCACCCGTTTGGCATACATAATATGCACTTGCTACTTACCTTTTTCTTGAGCTCCAGTATTTTCCACAACTAGTCAAAATTATTCCACACATCCGACTTCCCCTTCACCTCCTGAACAACCAGTAAACATTCCCGTTTATTTGCCATGTCCTCAGCATCCATTAAGCTGTCACGTGTTACGATGTTTTGTAGTTTGTTAAAGCATATCATAATTGGTCATAGGTCAGGCCCTATTGGTCCCGTGCATGCAATGCATACATGTGTCATGTGAAGAGAGCTAGGGTCGAGGGAAAAGAAGATGTTTTTCCTAAACAAATGAGGGATTTCGGTGCAGTATAACAAGAGACTGGGAGCAGCAGCCGTTATGTGCGTGTATAATGTATGTAATACAGTGAATTCGGAAAGTATTCAGACCCCTTGACTTTTTCCACATTTTGCTTTGTTACAGCCTTATTCTAAAATGGATTAAATTAATGACAAAGTGAACCGGTTTAGAAATGTTTGCTAATTTATTCTGAATAAAAAACAGAATATCTTACTTACATAAGTATTCAGACCCTTTGCTATGAGACTCAAAATTGAGCTCAGGTGCATTCTGTTTCCATTGATCATCCTTGAGATGTTTCTACAACTTGACTGGAGTCCACCTGTGGTAAATTCAATTGATTGAACATGATGTGGAAAGGCACACACCTGTCTATATAAGGACCCACAGTTGACAGTGCATTTTCAGAGCAAAAACCAAGCCATGGGGTTGAAGGAAGTGTCCGAGACAGGATTGTGTCGAGGCACAGATCTGGGGAAGGGTACCAAAACATGTCTGCATTGAATGTCCAAGAACACAGTGGTCTCCATCATTCTGAAATGGAAGAGGTTTGGAACCACCAAGACTCTACCTGGAGCTGGCCGCCCGGCCAAACGGGGGAGAAGGACCTTGGTCAGGGAGGTGACCAAGAATCCGATGGTCACTCTTGACAGAGCTCTAGAGTTCCGCTGTGAAGATGGGAGAACCTTGCAGAAGGACAACCATCACCGTAGCACTCCACCAATCAGGCCTTTATGGTAGAGTGGCCAGATGAAAGCCATGCCTCAGTAAAATGCTCATGACAGCCCGCTTCGAGTTTGCCAAGAGGCACCTAAAGGACTCTGACCATGAGATACAAGATTCTCTGGTCTGATGAAACCAAGATTGAACTCTTTGGCCTGAATGCCGAGCATCATGTCTGGAGGAAACCCGACACCATCCCTACCGTGAAGCATGGTGGTGGCAACATCATGCTGTGGAGACATTTTTCAGCGGCAGGGAATGGGAGACTAGTCAGGATCGAGGGAAAGATGAATGGAACAATGTACAGAGAGATCCTTGATGAAAACCTGTTCCAGAGTGCTCAGGACCTCAGACTGGGGCAAAGGGTCACCCTCCAACAGGACAACGACCCTCAGCACACAGCCAAGAATGCAGGAGTGGCTTTGGGACAGGTCTCTGAATGTCCTTGAGCGGCCTAGCCAGAGCCCGGACTTGAACCCAATCAAATATCTGGAGAGACCTGAAAATAGCTGTGCAGCAACACTCCCCATCCAACCTGACAGAGATTGAGAGGATCTGCAGAGAAGGATGGGAGAAACTCCCCAAATACAGGTGTGCCAAGCTTGTAGCGTCATACCCAAGACTCAAGGCTGTAATCACTGCCAAATGTGCTTCAACAAAGTACTGAGTAAAGGATCTGAATACTTATGTAAATGTGATATTTCATTTCTTATATACATACATACACATTTGCAACAAACAAAAATGTTTAACTGTTTTTGCTTTGTCATTATGGGGTTGTGTCCAGATTTAGGTGGGAAAGAAACAATTAAATCAATTTTAGAATAAGGCTGTAACATAACAAAATGTGGAAAAAGGGAAGGGGTCTGAATACTTTCAGAATGCACTGTGTGTGTGTGTGTGTGTGTGTGTGTGTGTGTGTGTGTGTGAGTGTGTGTGAGTGAATGTGTTGTAAGGTATAGAGAATGAGAGCAGGTGATCAGTCCAGTTCAAGTGTTCAGCTGTCTGATGGCTTGTAGATAGCTAGACTCCGAGACAGTTTCTATGAATACTGAAAATATGCACAGCTCTGCTTGCAAGTTAAGCTCTATAAGCTGCGTGTGTTATCAAGCGCCAAAGTTCCAACATATGACACTGTTTGATATGGAAGTTGGGATTTACTAAAAACAAATTGATTTGTCTGACAACAGGAACTTGTGCAATGTGTCAATCATCGTTGCTCTAGGCAACATATCTGCCAATCATATATTATAGCTAGGCACTTTCCTGTAAGTTCAGTTCTGCAAGTTTCTATCCAAGCTGACTTCTTGCCAAGTGTTGCGCAATCATGGTTAACTTTATCAGAGCATTCATTTTCCTACATTAGCTAGCGAGATTACACACAACCAGTCAAAAGTTGACACCTACTCATTCAAAGATATTTATTTTTACAATTTTCAACATTGTAGAATAGTGAAGACATCAAACTATGAAATAACATGTTATCATGTAGTAAGCAAAAAAATTGTGTTAACCAAATCAAAATGGGTATTTTATATTTGAGATTCTTCAAAGTAGCCACCTTTTGCCTTGATGCCAGCTTTGCACACACTTGGCATTCTCTCAACCAGCTTCATGAGTTAGTCACCTGGCATGCATTTAATTTTAAAAGTTCATTTGCATTTGCGCCAATCAGTTATGTTGTGACAAGGTAGGGGTGCTATACAGAAGCTAGCCCTATTTGGTAAAAGACTAAGTCCATATTATGGCAATAACAGCTCAAATAAGCAAAGAGAAATGACAGTCCATCATTACTTTATGACATGAAGGTCAGTTAATCTGAAAATGTAAACAACTTTGAACATTTCTTCAAGTGCAGTTACAAAAACCATCCAGTGATTTGATGAAACTGGCTCTCATGAGGACCGCCACAGGAAAGGAAGACCCAGAGTTACCTCTGCTGCAGAGGATAAGTTCATTAGAGTTACCAGCCTCAGAAATTGCAGCTCAAATAAATGCTTCAGAGTTCAAGTAACAGACATCTCAAAAGCAACTGTTCAGAGGAGACTGCATGAATCAGGCCTTCATGGTCAAATTGCTGCACACAAACCACTACTAAAAAGGACCAATAAGAAGAAGAGACTTGCTTGGGCCAGGAAACATGAGCAATGGACATTAGACCGGTGGAAAACTGTCCTTTGATCTGATGATTCCAAATTTGAAATTTTTGGTTCCAACCACCGTGTCTTTGTGAGATGCAGAGTACGTGACCAGATCATCTCTGCATATGTGGTTCCGACCCTGAAGCATGGAGGAGGAGCTGTGGTGGTGCTTTGCTGGTGACATTGTCCGATTTATTTAGAATTCAAGGCACACTTAACCAGCATGGCTACCACAGCATTCTGCACCAATACTGCATCCTATCTGGTTTGCGCTTAGTGGGACTATAATTTGTTTTTCAACAGAACAATGACCCAACACACCTCCAGACTGTGTAAGGGCTATTTGACCAAGAAGGAGAGTGATGGAGTGCTGCATCAGAATACCTGGCCTCCAATCACTCCTTCAAGACTGTTGGAAAAGCATTCCAGGTGAAGCTGATTGAGATAATGCCAAGAGTGTGCAATGCTGTCATCAAGGCAAAGGGTGGCTACTTTGAAGAATCTCAAATATATTTGGATTGGTTTAACACTTTTTTGGGTTACTACATGATTCCATATGTATTATTTCATAGTTGATGTCTTCACTATTATTCTACAATGTAGAAAATAGCAATAAAAACCCTTGAATGAGAAGGTGTCCAAACTTTTGACTGGTAACGTTACTGTATGAGAGGGAGAACTTAAGTGTATTGCTTGTAAACTCAGCCAGGTAGCTATAGCTAGCTTAACTAGCGGTCAATCTTATAGTTAGCGACGGCAGCTAAAGTAGTGGAGGCATGGCAGCATCAATGATGCAGCATTCAAGACAGTGGACAAATTTGCTAACTTACATTAGCTAGCTAGCTAGAACACGTTAGCTTAGAAGGTACCCCTTACCGTGACGACATGAACCTCATCTGCTGAATATTGGGCAATCCACATGCTAAACATGGTAACCGGGGTCTCTTCACCTCAAGTCCACTACTCCCTTCAATAATACCCAATATTCTATGTGTGTGTTTCTTGTTGTATTTACTGACAACAGTCAGAAACCCTCGTCGTATTGCACAAGCAGCCATCTTTCCTACTTCTGCACATGAACGCCGAGGCTCACGTGTATAAAAGCGTGCGAATTTCAAAGTTGATTTAAAGGTACAATGCAGCCGTTTTTATCTCAATATCAAATAATTTCTGGGTAACAATAAAGTACCTTACAATCAAAGAGAAATTTCTCAAGCAAGAATTGAACTAGGACTGTCTATGGGGTGTTCTTAGAGGGGAGTGGAAAACGTAAAACTATCTGTTTTTGGCAAAGAGGTTTGGAAATCTCTCTCTTGATGGTCTATTAAAGAATTTACTGCAAAACTCCATCCCACCGCAACAGCCCACCACTAAAAGGGCATTATCATAATTGTTCACAATTTCACAGTATTATGCCAACCTTATAGTGTGGAAATATGTAAATAAAACACAAGTATATCACCTTTTTGACTGCCCTGGGCCTTTAAAAAGTTTAATTTTAGCATTGGCACACGATTTGGGATGATAGTTTAGGCCGTCACATAGCGATCTGATTATAATGACCAATAATCGTTCATCTTGCATTTGCCTATTAATTTAATATTTGCATATGTCCCCTCCCACTCTAGAATGAGAGAGGGGCTTCTTCTGTCAAAAACACATCTTGCCCTAAGCTACTAGCGTTAGCTAGCTGTATATATATATATAAATGTAAAAGTACTTCAATGAATGTCAAATTCCGTTACCGTTCTACTGTTCGGAAATAAAAATAATGACAGATCTTTTGATTACTCATATTTTCATCATGGACAACATGCAAAGTGAAGCTTCAGCTTTCAATAATGTGTTGCCTTGAATTCACCTGGTGCCATCGACGACACAGACCTCAGTCAAGGAAGTCAGAAAACAAGTTAATGCCGAGTGAGAATGATGGTTTAACTTACTTTCAGTGAATCACTCATTCATACACAGGTAAAAAGACTAACGTTATATTTCACTGCACCTATCCGCTGTATGTGACAATTTTTTGTTGTTGCTACATTTTTTTGTTCAACTGTATCAACTGTATCAAGTTGTTCGCTTTGCTAGCTTTAACGAACATCGTTAGACTCCAGCCACCCAAGCCATAGACTGTTCTCTCTGCTTCCGCACGGCAAGCGGTACTGGTGCATCAAGTCTGACAACAACAGGCTCCTTAACAGCTTCTATCCCCAAGCCATAATACTGCTAAATAGCGAACAAAATGACTATTTACCCTTGTATAAAAAAATATATATAAAAAAACACTTTCTATGCACACTCACAGGACACGCACACTGACAATCCAACACACACATAACATGCACACATTTATATTGACTCTACACTCACATACAATCTTCATTTACGCTGCTGCTACTGTTTATCATACATCATGCCTAGTCACCTTACCCCTATACATATCTACCTCTATCACTCCAGTCTCCCTGCACATTGTAAATATGGTATAGGAACTGACCCTGTATCATAGCTTATTACTTTCTCATGTTCATCTTATATATATTTGTCGTGTTTTTGTTCTACCTTTTGTTATTTTAGTACTACGTTGATATTGAATACTGCATTGTTGGGTTTAGAACTTGCAAGAAAAACATTTCACTGTACTTGTGCACGTGACTTTAAAACTTGAAACTTTTTGTTCACCCTCGTTGATTCACAGATGGAGCAGAGGCAGATTTATAGTTAGTCAGCTATCTGCATATTATTGGTTAGTTAGCTAGCTGACAAGCAGCTGCATACTATACTGGTTTCCACTAGATGGCACAAACACAAAGTCAAAATTGGCTAGAAGAATTCATGAAAACTTAAAAGGAATTTACGGTTAGGCACAAGGTTAGGTTTAAAATCACATTTTAAGAAGAACATTTTATGGCAGGGTTTATGGCTGTGGTAACTAGTGACGACCCTGCATACTAGCTAGTTAGCCTTACGTTAGCTGGGTTAATGTTGATTGCTCATGCGTTTGCTACCATCATCTTTGTCATTATTCTCAATGTTTCATAATCAATGTGGTTCGAATGCTAGTCGAAACATATACGTCAGTGGTACAAACTGGCTGTTATTTTTGTAGCTATCTAAAATTGTCTACACAGTACGTATAGCTAGGTCGTTGTTTGTATATTAGACTACGTACGATATGTCGTAACACGGAACCAAGTAAAGATTGCGCCAGAAGGGGTCTGTTTTTTCGGCTTTTCTCAAATACTATTTGTCCATTGCCTTGTCAATCAAAGTTTGCTGCTAACATATTAGTTGTAGGCCCATTCGTTTTCATTGCAGCCCTGTTTGAACGCATAGTTACGCTAACGCCGTATTCACGATACTCAGTGAGTCAACTCGCAACCAGATACAGTAGCTGGTAATTATGAAGTTATTATGTTGTTTTTTAATCTAGCTAGTTATCTTGTCTCTACATTGCCAGTGCTTGGTTTGACTGAAAGCAGGTTAAGCATTGGGCAGGTAACCTCTGTGAATTCTAATGTAGTTTACGATAGTTCAATCAGGAAGACTGGTCGGAATGCTCGTTTAACTTTCCCAGCAAAAGGGTACCAGCATCTGTCATTAGCATTCATCGGAGATGAGACCATACCCCATTAAGTCATTTCCATATTGTATTATGTCTCTGTTGTTCATTCACGTTTTTTTTTTTTATTGATCCTTTATTTAACGTGGCAAGTCAGTTAAGAACATTCTTATTTACAACCACTGCCAAACCCAGACAACGCTGGGCTAATTGTGCGCCATTGGGACTTCCAATCACGGCTGGATGTGATACAGCCTGGGGTTGAACCAGGCACTGAGATGCAGTGCCTTAGACCGCTGCGCCACTCGGGAGCACAAGCCTGTACTTAATTAAAGTACAGTTGCAGCAGTCAACAGGCAATCATATATTAAATTGTTTCATATTTTCCCCAAAAGATTGGGATTGTAAAATGTAACTTTGTCACCTTGCAAACAGGTTGATAACTGCACAATTCCCTTCCATTCATGATCCCATTTCTTATGTATGATAGTTGTCATGCCATGCTACCATAGGAGTTGGCTAATATAGCACAAACAGATCAAAGAACAAGCTGACATTTGGCTGATTGTCAGAACAGAAAGTGTGAAACTTCAGTGTACTTGAGGACGACTCTAGAAATTGTTTACTTTGTTACAGGAAAGATAGAAAAGAGAATAAGATGTGGTTTGCTTGTTTGTCACCTGAATGCGAGGGCAAGTGGTTGTGTAGGATGTTACGGTTATGATAGTAATGTAGGCTCTAACTTGCACTTTGTTTTCAGGTTTGAATGAAAATATATTTTCCTAACCTTATTCTTTCAATAAAGTTATTTTTAATTAATATTATATTACTTGTGTATGTCTGTCCTTATCATATGTAGAACACAATGCTTTCTGTCATTTGTTTTGGTGCAGATATGTGTTTTTAATATACTATCTGGATAAGAAAGTTTCTGATCATGGGACATGTCATAGAATTTTAGAAAAGTGCCATCAGTCACTAAAACAGGTGTTATTTTGTAAGGATCAGAATATAAATACCTTTTACTGTGAACGAGTTATACCTTCCAGAGCTTGAGTTCTAAAACAATAACTTTAAAAGATACCCAGCTAGCAGATTTGATTAAGGAATTACAGTTTTCAAATACGCAGTACAAAACACCATGTCAAATTGGATAGAATTGCAGGAAGTTAGCTTCTGGACCACAATCCGTAATATAAATATATACAGTGCCTTCGGAAAGTATTCAGACCCCATAGATTTTTTCCCCCACATTTTTTTAGGTTACAGCTTTATCCTAAAAAAGATTTTTTTTAAATTTCCCCTCACCAATCTACACACAATACCCCATAATTACAAGGCAAAAAGTTATATTTTTTCAAATTTATAAAAAATAAAATACTGAAATATCACATTTACATAAGTATTCAGACCCTTTAGTCAGTACTTTGTTGAAGCACCATTTTCAGTGATTACAGCCTTGAGTCTTGGGTATGACGCTACAAGCTTGGCACACCTGTATTTGGGGAGTTTCTCCCATCCTTCTCTGCAGATCCTCTCAAGCTCTGTCAGGTTGGATGGGGAGTGTTGCTGCACAGCTATTTTCATGTCTCTCCAGAGATGTTCGATCGGGTTCAGGCTCTGGTTGGGCCACTGCATTGTCCAATGGGCTCCCGAGTTGCACAGAGGTTTAAGGCACTGCATCTCAGTGCTAGAGGTGTCACTACAGACACCCTGGTTCAAATCCAGGCTGTATCACAACCGGCCGTGATTGGGAGTCCCATAGTGTGGCGCACATTTGACCCAGCATCGTCCGGGTTTTGCCGGTGTAAGCCGTCATTGTAAATAAGAATTTGTTCTTAACTGACTTGCCTCGTTAAATCAAGTTGTAGAAACATCTCAAGGATGATCAATGGAAACAGGAAGCACCTAAGCTCAATTTCCAGTCTCATAGCAAAGGGTCTGAATACTTATGTAAATAAGGTAAAAACCTGTTTTCGCTTTGTCATTGTGGGGTATTGTGTGTAGATTGCTGATGATTTTTATTTAATGAATCCATTTTAGAATAAGGCTGTAACGTAACAAAATGTGGAAAAAGTCAAGGGGTCTGAATACTTTATGAAGGCACTGTGTGAATGGTGAATAGAAAATGTCTGTACAGCAATAGTTATATAGGATGAGCCATGACAAGAATACAGTATATACATGTAAAGTGGGTAAAAATGTATGTACACATTATTAAAGTGACCAGTGTTCAATGACTATGTACAATTGAAGTTGTAAGTTTACATACACTTAGGTTGGAGTCATTAAAACTTGTTTTTCAACCACTCCACAAATGTCTTGTTAAGAAACTATAGTTTTGGCAAGTCGGTTAGGACATCTACTTTGTGCATGACACAAGTCATTTTTCCAACAATTGTTTACAGACAGATTATTTCACTTATAATTAATTGTATCACAATTCCAGTGGGTCAGAAGTTTACATACACGAAGTTGACTGCCTTTAAACAGCTTGGAAAATTCCAGAAAATTATGTAATGGCTTTAGAAGCTTCTGATAGGCTAGTTGACATCATTTGAGTCAATTGGAGGTGTACCTGTGGATGTATTTCAAGGCCTACCTTCAAACTCAGTGCCTCTTTGCTTGGCATCATGGGAAAATCAAAAGAAATCAGCCAGGACCTCAGAAAAATAATTGTAGACCTCCACAAGTCTGGTTCATCCTTGGGAGGGAGCAATTTCCAAACGCCTGAAGGTACTACATTCATCTGTACAAACAATGGTACGCAAGTATAAACACCATGGGACCATGCAGCCGTGATACCGCTCAGGAAGGAGACGCGTTCTGTCTCCTAGAGATGAACGTACTTTGGTGCGAAAAGTACAAATCAATCCCAGAACAACAGCAAAGGACCTTGTGAAGATGCTGGAGGAAACAGGTACAAAAGTATATATCCACAGTGAAACGAGTCCTATATCGACATAACCTGAAAGGCCTCTCAGGCTCCAAAACTGCTATAAAAAAGCCAGACTACGGTTTGCAACTGCACATGGAGACAAAGATCGTACTTTTTGGAGAAATGTCCTCTGGTCTGATAAAACAAAAATAGAACTGTTTGGCCATAATGACCATCTTTATGTTTGGAGGAAAAAGGGGGACGCTTGCAAGCCGAAGAACACCATCCCAACCGTGAAGCACGGGGATGGCAGCATCATGTTGTGGGGGTGCTTTGCTGCAGGAGGGACTGGTGTACTTCACAAAATAGATGGCATTATGAAGTAGGAAAATTATGTAGATATGAGGCAACATCTCAAAACATCAGTCAGGAAGTTAAAGCTTGGTCGCAAATGGGTCTTCCAAATGGACAATGACCCCAAGCATACTTCCAAAGTTATGGCAAAATGGCTTAAGGACAACAAAGTCAAGGTATTGGAGTGGCCAAAGCCCTGACCTCAATCCTATAGAAAATTTGTGGGCAGAACTGAAAAAATGTGTGTTAGCAAGGAGGCCTACAAACCTGACTCAGTTACACCAGCTATGTCAGGAGGAATTGGCCAAAATTCACTCAACTTATTGTGGGAAGCTTGTGGAAGGCTACGCGAAACGTTTGACCCAAGTTAAACAATTTAAAGGCAATGCTACCAAATACTAATTGAGTGTATGTAAACTTCTGACCCACTGGGAATGTGATGAAAGAAATAAAAGCTGAAAGAAATCATTCTCTCTACTATTATTCTGACATTTCACATTCTTAACATAAAGTGGTGATCCTATCTGACCTAAGACAGGGAACTTTTACTGGGATTAAATGTCAGGAATTGTGAAAAACTGACTTTAAATATATTTGGCCAAGGTGTATGTAAACGAGTTGCCTGGATGTCCTTTTGGTGGTCGACCATTCTTGATACATACGGGAAACTGTTGAGCATGAAAAACCTAGAACCATTCAATTGTACATAGGGCAGCAGTCTCTAAGGTGCAGGGTAGAGTAGCGGGTGGTAGCTGGCTTGGGACAGCGTCTACGGTTCAGAGCAGGGTACTGATAACTGTTTAACAGTCTGAAGGCCTGGAAATACAAGCGGTGTATCAGTTTCTTGGTTCCAGTTTTAATGCACCTGTGCTGTCTCCGGCTTCTAGATGGTAGCGGGGTGAACAGGCTGTGGTTGGGGTGGCTGAGCTTCCTTGATGATCTTCTGGGCCTTCCTGTGACACCGGGTGCTGTATATGTCCTTTAGGGCATTCTGGTGACCTATTGAAAACAGTGCAACAATGATATAGCAAATTAAGATGTGTGATGTATGCCTTTTGTTTTGAAGAAAAAAACAAAGCAGCACACACACAATGTGCCTTTGTTTTTTTAAGTGGTAAGGGGGTGGTCTCTAGATTCTTCTATCAGCCAATCAGGGCTGTATATGCAAATATATTAACATTTGTATCCCGTGCCCACACTGTTGGACTGAGCTCAGGGAAATAGATTCTGAAAAATATATTTTGTAGTTATATTTTTTAAATAACACACACGGTGATTTATAAACATAAAATTATGTTTAAAAAAATGTAAAATACCTGGGGGCTGTAATTATTATGTATTCATTTCAAGGCATTGTCATTGAACTAGCATAATTTTATTTCCCATTACATTAACCACAATGCAAAGCGGTAAAGAAATATAAATAAATAAATTGAAATAACTATATTTGAAAACGATACCTGTACAAAAATCAACACGATAATAATTTCCACTGTGTACAAATACTGTATATTATTATCTATGTTTGAAAGTACAGTATTTTTGGTATTTATTTTTGAGTGGAAGTAGCTCCCACGTCAGATCCTGTCACAAGGTAAACATAGATGCTTCAAAGTTAACTCTGGGTGCTTCCTCTTTCTGTTGTCGTTACTGCTAGCTAGTAAAATTAACGAAACAGTCGTCATTGTCGGACAACTTCAAATGGGTAGTTGATACGATGATCAGATGATATCAATTTGTGAAGAATTGGCAATGGATAATCTGTATAAACTGCCAACGTTTCCTCCTGGTCGTGGGTTTGCTAGCTAAAGACGTTAGCTGCCTGCTATCCTTGTAGCTAAAGCCTTCTCCGTTTGTAGTTAGCTAACTCAGCTCAGCCAGCTACGGGAGAATAACAATTAGCTAATACAGCCACTTGTCAGCACAGTTCATTGTAGCTAGCTACATAAGTTTGACAGTTAACGTTATCTAAAGAGAATGGCGTCGTCATTTGTGATTGGAAACACATTTCGAGAGAGGGTAAGAGACTTGCTGGAGAACGATGAGTTTTCAGTTCCAACGGAACTACAGAAAGAAGTGGAGGATATTCTTCAACAGGAACAACCGTCAACTCTGTCCTTCAGAACGGCTAGGAAACTTAATAAATGCCTGCAAGACAATGGTATCTATACATTTACATTTAAGTCATTTAGCAGACGCTCTTATCCAGAGCGACTTACAAATTGTGGTTCTGGTCCCCCCGTGGGGAATGAACCCACAACCCTGGCGTTGCAAGCGCCATGCTCTACCAACTGAGCCACACGGGACCGATGGCTTTCCTATAAACAGTTATACAACACAGATCTTACATTTCATGAATCAAGTACTAGCATGTGTGCTTTTCCTTCTCAGGTCAACCTTTCTACCTTCATGAGTTTTTGGAGGACAGCTCATTGCACCTGCCTAAGGTTGTAATGCCCCCCAGAGTAAGTAAGACCTCGATTTATGGTTATTCCTTCAGTCCCTTCATTTGATCTCCATCACGAGGACAACATTAAAGTCGTACACCCTCTTTGTGACAGAACCCTATGCTTGTGGCTCGTCTGGAACGAATCAAAGCCAAGTTGGCCAATGAAGAATACAACAGGATCACACGGAATGTAAACACTCAGGTGAATTGCACACTCAGCATGTAGCCTACTGTATATATTCGATTAACGTATGGCAGCCAGCTTAAATGCATGATAGTGTTTAATGTTTGGGTTGTTGTTGATTCATGCGAGTACTTCTCTTTCCCCCCCAGCAAATTAATCGTCATGAGACACTGGCGGACTTTGGGAGAGAAGGTTGCTATGGTTACAAACGTTTGCATGCAATCTGTCTCTAAGATTCTTACTATCCTTGTCATCTACCTTTACCTCAACCCTCCCTCTAATGTGTGTGTGTGGTCTGTCTAGTGCGCTCAGCCAAAGCTGCAGTTGTGACGGTCTTAAACTTCCTAGTGACAGTGGCGGCGACGTTCGCTTGCGCCTATCTCGGCAGTCAATACCTCTTCACAGAGACAGCGGCGGTAAGAATCCATACAAAGATCCCTCACTCTTACAAGCTGGGCAAGTATAAACCCCTATTGCCTGACGAGATTAATCGTGTCACTTAACCTTGATTGCATGATAAGCAAGGGTTAATCTAGTACTGCATTGTGTTGTACATGGACAAAAATATTGTTTGAAAATGTAATCAAGAAGTAAGCTTCATTTCAAATCCCTTTAACCCTGTTTAAGAATCAGTATCTTTGTTGACATGTTTGCTTGTGTGTTTCAGAGGGTGATATCTGCAGTGATTGCTGCGTCCGTAGTCGGCCTGGCAGAGCTGTATGTTCTGGTACGAACCATGGAGGGAGAGCTAGGAGAACCATAGCACCAGTCAGTGTTCTTCTTATCAACAAAATACTTTCCTGGAGAACAATGCCCTTATCTGACCCACCAGTGGACTTCAAAACAGAAATCAAAGGGGTTGAGTGGAAGTTGACATGACCACAAAACTATTCATAGGAATTGTCCCACGTTGTTCGCATATTGAAAACAGATTAGTGTGAAGATCTTGAATGTGACCCAGATGTAAAAGTTGTTTGTGTTTTACCATCGCTGCTCTATGATGAAGTTAACGCCATGTTTCACAACTCATTTACTAATGTGGACAAAAAAAGTTGGGATATTTATCTATTTATTTACATCCATTATGCTTTTATAGGGCCTGTTAAATTACCCCCCTTCATAACATTTGTTTGATAATTTCCTACTTAGATGGAACAGGGATTTTTTTTAATACAATAGCTTATTCATACTGTACTTTCACGGTCCTTCAGTATGTCTGTATAGTCAGTATTGTTTGTCTGTTCAATAAAATTAGCGCCCAGGTAATTCAACTGAGTTCAGTTTCATTCAATATAAATATACAGTCCCAGTCAAATGTTTGGACACACCTACTCATTCAAGGGTTTTTCTTTACTTTGACTATTTTCTACATTGTGGAATAATAGTGAAGACCTCAACTATGAAATTACACTTGGAATCATATAGTAACCAAAAACTTGTTAAGCAAATGGTCAGCATTTGAATATAAGGAATTATAGGTAAGGTGAACAGAAGGACTTGAGTTCCTGTATGTTAATCATGAAGCATACACCCACCGCCCTTCTTCTTCCCAGAGAGATGTTTATTCTGGCGCGACACATGAAGAAACCCAGTGGCTGTACCGACTCCGACAACATATCCTGACAGAGCCATGTTTCCGTGAAACAATCTATATTTTAGATTCTTCAAAGTAGCCACCCTTTGCCTTGATGACAGCTTTGTACATTCTTGGCATTCTGTCAATCAGCTTCATGAGGAGTGCTTTTCCAACAGTCTTGAAGGAATTCCCAAATGTTGAGCACTTGTTGGCTGCTTTTCCTTCACTCTGTGGTCCAACTCATCCCAAACCATCTCAATTGGGTGGAGGCCAGATCATCTGATACAGCACTCCATCACTCTCCTTCTTGGTCAAGTAGCCCTTACACAGCCTGGAGGTGTGTTGGGTCATTGTCCTGTTGAAAAACATGATAGTTCCACTAAGCGCAAACCAGATGGGATGGCGTATCGCTGCAGAATGCTGTGGTAGCCATGCTGGTTAAGTGTGCCTTGAATTCTAAATAAATCACAGTGTCACCAGCAACGCACCATCACAGCTCCTCCTCCATGCTTCACGGTGGGAATCACACATGCGTAGATCATCCGTGCACCTACTCTGCATCTTACAAAGACACGGCAGTTGGAACCAAAAATCTCAAATTTGGACTCATCAGACCAAAGGACAGATTTCCACTGGTCTAATGTCCATTACTCGTGTTTCCTGGCCCAAGCAAGTCCCTTCTTATTGGTGTCCTTTTAGTAGTGGTTTCTTTGCAGCAATTTGACCATGAAGGCCTGATTCATGCAGTCTCCTCTGAACAGTTGTGTCTCTTACTTTATTTGTGCAGCAATTTCTGAGGCTGGTAACTAATGAATTTATCCTCTGCAGCAGAGGTAAGTCTGGGTCCTCCTTTCCTGTGGCGGTCCTCATGAGAGCCAGTTTTATCATAGCACTTGATGTTATCCAATTTTTTATACTTGAGTAAAGTAAAGATACCTTAGGAAACCCTGTTTTAGCATACAGCTAGCTACCTGCTGCCAGATGAGGCAGACAGTATTGTCTTCGACTGCCGATCGGCATTCATTTGTTTTGAGGTGAATTAAAGGGCAAGATGGATTTTACAGGCCAGAAGCAAACAACCAATTACAGATACCCTGGAAGCTGTGTAGTACTTAAATCCATTCCATGACAACACATATCTGTTTTCATGATTCAAAACAACTTTAATACGATATCTGACTATTTGGCTTGTGTTATGACTGCCCCCACCTATACTGTATCTCTGGACAATTTCCTTTCAGTCCTGTCCCTTCATATCAGTTGAGAGATTAAAGGATGTAATTGCATCTGCAATACAAAAACGTATCTGAGATTTGACACCGGGATTAAGGGTTTATTGAAAGATTATTTGGGATTAAAGATGATTATGATATGCAGAGATCACTGTCCAACAGGCCAGGTTGAAGTGTCATAGTGCTCTTGTCATATCTTGACTGTATTACTCACATGTAATACTTCACTGGAGACCTTAAACCCAGCTAGAATTAAAGAGCTGGTAAGCTGATAGACGCTGAACTTCAGTTTTAATATATTTCTTATTATTAATTTTTTACTCTATCCTTCCCGTATATATGGGGGAAAATATTTTGATTTGGAAAATAATTATATCTGTCGCGGTATCTGGCCACAAGGAATCATTTTAATCCGGATATTTTGAAAGATAATACTCCAGGAAACATTAAACGTTGAATCAAATCGGCCTAGGCTGATTCTATGTCAGGTAGAATACCTAATACCTCAGACAACAACTACTGTATGTAACGTTATACTATGTTATGCATATTTGTCCTCTTGTTCTCAGCAGGAAACGGCTTGCCCATCAGACCCTACAAAACAATACTATGAGAGGGCTATCCTATAGGTAACCCCATCTCTGTAACCATATAGTATTATTTGACTGTTTTAACCCTTGTGTTCATGTTTTTGTTATTCACCCACTGTTTGCGGGTTTTTAAAACAATACAGCCATAACAATTTATGTAAAAATATTTCATACTTCGGTGTTGACTCATAGACAGCATACGTGGTTAATATTTTACATTTACCTCTGCTAGATCACATTTATCCAATCTGGGTTCAACACCATCCAGATGACAAACGCGTCGTACGCTAAGATGTTGAAGAATATCACAAGTGGCCAGCGTAGGGTTCTTCTTTTGCAGCTGTAGCCAGTGGCATTGTAATCCATTATGATTTCTGTTTTTTATGTTCCTGGCCACAGATTCTCCCATCCCTATGCAGCGTACTCATGAGTACCACATTTTTGCCTGTCTTTGGCACGTAGGCACTAGGGATGTGTCGGGCGTGAACACAAACTTAGAGGAATTGATAGGCCTGTTCCGTGTATTCAACAGCTGAGGTGGGAGCTCTGGCTTGTTTTTTCATACTGCTATTATCATCGTCAGCTTCCTCTTGAGGAGCTCCTGTCCCAGCTTGTGCAAAGTAAAAAAGTTATTGCATGTGATGTTGTGGCCACGGAGTCCCTGTGTTACGTTCAGGACAACCTGCATCCCTTCGTTCTTCTCAGGAGCTCCTCCATCTGGTTTCCCTGTATACACTTGCAAGTTCCAAGCATATGATGAAGCAGCATCACAGGCAGCCCAGATCTTGATTCTATATTTTTAGATGGTATATACTGTCTGAAGGGGCAGCGGCCCCTAAATGGCATAAGCTGCTCATCAACAGTAACGTTGGGTCCAGGGTTGTAAAACAGGGGAACGCAGTCCACTCACTTTTCCCATACTGACCTGATTGTAGCTAGCTTGTGTCACTTCCGCCGAGCTGGTCTGGTGTCTCGGGTTATCAAAGCGGATAATCCTAGAGATAATGTGGAAGTTTTCCAAAGACATTATTGCAATGGAAAGTTCTCTGCCAGTTTCTGCATCCCACAGGGATTCTGTGGATTCCCCATTGGATCTGAATACACCAGTAAGGATAAGAACCCCAAAGTATGTAAATGAGTTTGGTTCATCTCCTTCCATCTCTCCAAAAACACGCCTTCCCTCTGTCGTGTCTTTGACTATGCCAGATTGATTGCTATGACATGCTATTCTGTAAAATCATTTTCCCGGTATTAATATTACCTGATTGAACTAACCATGTAAATATTAATTAACTAGAGAGGGACACCACGAAATAATATTTATAGAGCTGTTATCTTTCGAATAAACTCTTAAAGATTTTGTAATACAGTAATCCCTCGTTTATCGCGGGGGTTACGTTCCGAAAATGACCCGCGATAAGTGAAATCCGCGAAATAGAAAACTTCTTTTTTTTTTACAATTAGCAACTATTACATGTATACAAATACAGTGACTCACGTGTAGGCCGTTTCACTGCTCTTCAGACTGGGCCGCTGCATCCTGACTGCGCTCTGCAGTGTTCTCTTCTTCTGAAGCCCGCGGTGCAGGTGTGTTTGTTCGGGAGAAGAGCATAGTGATAGGCAGCTGTTGTCGCTCTTTTTTCTTCTTTGCAAAAAGATCCTTGTACACCGACATGCCACCATCGATTACGTTGGAGAACTGTAATGAACGGCTCATCAAAGGGTCCCATTCCTCAGCTACTCGCTTAAGTTCAGTGGCCATTCGCACCATGGTTGCTAAGCGACCAAGCGTTAGTCCTTCCTTCCTTCCTGGCCAACTTAATGTAAATTTGCCAAGCTGTTTTATGTACGTACACATAACTGCACGAGACGACAAAATGATAGCACAATTCGTAGCATGTTTTGATACAAGAAGCGGGAGTGAGTTTTTAGCGAATCAGAATGCAGAGCACAATGCACCAAAAAAAAATAAAAAATGCATTATGAAAATCCGCGAAATAGCGAATCCGCGATAAGTGAACCGCGAAGTGGCGAGGGATCACTGTATTTTACTAAATAACAGTCACATTAATCGTCATTTTATTCAGTCTCATCTGAAAGTTGTAAGTCCTTGATTGTCTGCAAGAATCCTGGCTAACAAGTTGAATCAGCAATACAAAATTGGGTTTAATTATTTATTTACTAAATACCTAACTAATCACACAGAATCACACATATACAATTAAATCATAACTTGATCACAAATTACGTCATACAGAAAACGTCCCTAGCGGGCGGAATAGATATGACAGCTTGTTACACAAAGGGAAGGGGCGGGATTTTAGTGAAAGAGCGGGAGATTCGGAACATAGGCGAGCTGTGCTCTCGTAAATATCGTATCTTATGCATTCTAAATTACCGCCCATTTAAGAAAGAAAATGCAATACATATTTACTCTGAGCTGCGCTTCAGTAGGTTGGTGGTAGATGGAAGACCGTATCGCCAACCCGAGTCCTCTGTCCTTTGGAGGATGTCTCTGGTCTCTGGTAGTCACGGGATACTTTGTAGTACCGTTGTGTGTGGAAGACGGGATACTCGGACCGTCCTTCCTAACCTGCGTTTGTAGCAGCTGTTGCCAACTCAACGGCTAGGAGATATCACTTCTGTAGTGAACACGAGTTCAAAGTTCATACCATTCACAATCAAAGTCCATGCTGATGTTGGCCTAGTTCTGTAGTTATTGTCTGAACCATCTTGACACTGGATCGTCATCCTAGCATACCCGGAACAGGAAGTTACATTTTTGTCACTGCCTTTATATAGTGGAGGTAGAGGGGTGTGTCTGAAAAGTTTCTAACCCACACCTCTTCACAGGGGCGGGCCACTGTGAGCAGAGGAAAACTTATGAAAGCACAGATCTCTTATTTGGAAGCTAAAATTACATTTCATCTCTTCACAAATAATCTCATATTCAAACATTTGAATTAAACAACAATTCCATGTGAATCCGATACCTCTGACGTTTAGACTTTTCACAGTAGCGTTTATGTCATTCTATCATTGATGAGAATGTGTCAGAGGGCAACCGAACTGACATAATATACCTTAAGTACCACCGCATATGTACAGTTGGTTGGATTACCAGAATATAGTTCATTTCCCCCAACTTCTGATGTTACCCAGAATCTCTATGTTAACCCATGGGTTTCCTTATGTCACATCAGTTATAGTGGGGAGAGAGAAAAAGGGGGAAAGAGGTATTTATGACTGTCGTAAACCTACCCCCAACCCAACGTCATGACAGTCCCCCCATGTTGGGTTCAATCTTGCGATTAACCTGCATGTTGCAAACCAACATACAAATGACCGTGGGTTGTCCTGGTTGTGGACCATCGTTGTGGTCCCCATCTGGTGGTCGCTCCAGGTAGGGTTTCTGCGAATGAAGAAGTCTGCTCCATGGCTGGACAGCAGATGTCCAGTTGGTGATCGCTGTGGCAGTCCCCCCTCTGGTGTGGTCGACCCGGGTAGGGTGTCTGCAAATGAAGAAGTCTGCTCCATGGCTGGACAGCAGATGTCCAGTTGGTGATCGCTGTTGCAGTCCCCCCTCTGGTGTGGTCGACCCGGGTAGGGTGTCTGCAAATGAAGAAGTCTGCTCCATGGCTGGACAGCAGATGTCCAGTTGGTGATCGCTGTTGCAGTCCCCCCTCTGGTGTGGTTGACCCGGGTAGGGTGTCTGCAAATGAAGAAGTCTGCTCCATGGCTGGACAGCGGAGGTCCGGATTGGGATCGCCGTTCCGGACCCGTCGTCTGGTCGTCCAGACTGGAAGATCTGGGCAGTAACTTAGGCAGATGTTAACAACGCACACACACTCATGAAATATGTCATTACATTTCCTCCCAAATGAGCGGCGTTGTGGCACTAGTTGATGGTTGTATGGGGAAGTTGTTTATGGCTCTATCACTTTCTACATGCCGAAGAAAATGAAACAAAATGAAATGAAAGCATAAACAAAACAAAATATAGTTATGCCACCTTAACCATCTAATTGGACTGTATTCTATCTACGTCCATGGTCTTGGCAAAATGACCCTATCATGGCATTGTCTAATGTCATATCTAGGGCTCTTCTAATTTGCGGGGTGTTGGTTAGGGTACTATCCTAAGTTGATAACTATATGATACGTCTACAGCTGTAAGGCACTAGTTTTGGGCAGTCTACAGGGATGGCCTATGGACTTCTGAGAAGAAAACTGGTGAGTGCTGTAGCTGTAGAGTTAAAGGCCTCAAAATAAATGTTCAACTTTACTAAGGCTGGTATTTTGCTCGGACCCTTAAGTGATCCTAGCATAAATCCTAATTGGATGTTCCGTTGTACAGGTGCGTTTATGCGTACGCAAGCACACGTCAAGGGAAGGAAACCAAGTATCCTGGCAGATTACAACTTTTCAGAATGAGTCTGACGTAGTCAGGTAATTTTCAGGTCAATGCCTGGAGGTCAGTCAGAATTGGTGTCGAGGGAGTCTGTAGTGGTTTTACTACCAGTCACTGTCTTCCACTATTGTAGTGGCAGTAGGTATGAAGAAGTATTCTTCATAGCTATGTTATCCACGGAGGAGCTAACCTCATGACGGAAGTACTGTAAGTATTAGACCAGTCGTACATGGTGATCGTGGTTCCTGCCTTCTAATAACTTTTCTCCTGAACGGAGGGTTCTATTTATTAGTGGCGTGTGTAACCATTGGAAGAGTGCAATGGAGATTCCCTTCCCCGCGCTGCACCCTGAGTGACTCGGACTCAGTCGCTGTTATCAAAAGCAATTTAAGTGAGGTTACTAATCCTCTTACTGAGTGTTGCTGGACTGACTGTGGTATTGGTTCTGGTACTCAAGGGGTCCAGTCGTCCTACCAATTTATTCTGAAATGTTATCCTACAGGAATACATGATTAGAGCATATTACTAGTTGTCTTGTAGTGACTACTACACATGGCAAGGAATGATTATTGTTGCCATTTGTTTTGGAGGTGGACAAGTCCACTGGACTTCCTTTACGACCAGTGTGGTACACCTCAGTAATATCTTAGATGTGTTCTAAGATAATCCCCGTCTAGGGGCCTGTCTGCTCCTCACTATTCTCAAATGGGAGTTTACAACTAGATTTGATTTATGCTCTGGCGGCCTCGTACGGTGTTGTCCGTAGTCTCGACCCCCCCACCGGCCTCGATAAGGCTCATCATGGGTCTGGGCTACTATTCCCCCCCTTTGCGTCTCGGGACCCCCCCACCAGCATGTGGTGTTGGTATCCGAGGCGCAAACGAAAGGTTCGGACCCTATGTACGAGTTGTCAGTGGCCGCGTTATTATGAGAATGGCTGCAACCTTTCAACCAAATCTCCTGGTGTTTGTGCTTCAACACCCTCAATGGCTGTCGAGGTCTGTCAGTCACCACCGCGCCCGCGTGTGGCAACCTCTTCAGTACCTGCGAACTGAGACGAGGATATCGGTCTGTGATATCGCAAAGTGTTTCACCAGTGGGAATTATCGGGTCAGTTGCTGGACTGACGCCATTAGTGTCATTGTAAGGGTTGACAGTCCCCCACAAAGCGGAAGGTGTGTCATCGGAAGCAGAGTATACTCCGCGCATCGATGTTTTTCTTGCTGAGACGGCCGCAGTGCTTGCGGAAGTGTCCGAAGGGCAAGAGAAGTTCTTCTCAACTACCGTATTGCATGACTGCAAGGAGGAGGGAAGTAGCTCATTCACAGAGACAGCTGGCTCGAAAACGTGAAAAGAATTGTCAATCAGATTGGCTGATGGAATGTGTTGAGATATCGTAATATCTCCTTGGATCGGATTCTGCCCCAAGTGTTTTTTAAACGTCTTTTTCCCAAGGGGTGCTTTCGACGGATACCCCTCGTGAATGACTGCGTTGCAGCTAGCGTTAGGGAAAGACAGTGTGGTCGGTGGAGAAGGCACGGTAGCCTGTGACCATACCTGGTTGGTTTTCCAATCCATCAATGGGAGTAACCGATCCATCAAGTCTGCTCCCAGTAGCAGGGGTACAGTTTCGAGGCTAGTAACATACACAGGGTGGACGAGCGATATGTCCTTGAAGTGTAGTTTCAGCATGACTCTCAATGTGAGAGGCGAGGTAGTCTGAGTGACCCCTCGAAGTGTAGAGTCGCATCGTTCCACTTTTAACCAACGTTTAGTTGGCTTCAAAGCCCTTTTTAGATCATCAAACAATGTTTGAGAGATGAGTGATATTGTCGCACCCGAATCAATTAGCGCATGACAAGTTAAGCAGTCCTCCAGGACTGTTTCCAGGTATGGTCGTTTCGATTCGTGTTTAGTGGACATATTCCCCACAAAGTGAAGTGGTCTTTCGCAACAACGTGATGTGTCAATTCTGTTCAAGGTGGAAGCAGATTGACTTTTACGATTTTGAGTGGGCTTGGCTTTAACGAAGCGTTTGACCTTTTTCTTCGCAACCTTTGTATCAGAGTTTATAGACAGAGCCCGTGGGCTTGTTTCTTGGTCAATCGGGCCCTGGATAGGGTCTCGAGTGAAAGCAGGAGGGATTTGAATTTTAACGTCCTTGCTATGGGTGTTAATTCCTGCGGGCCTGGAGTCCGGTAATTCCCTGTCTAGTCCTTGTGACTTATCTTTTACCCTTTTCTCAAATGTTTCTTCCTTTAGTTCTTCACGTAGTGGAACTTCTGGAGAACATTGGTCTACGTTTTGATCATCCTTCAACCCTTTGTTACCCTTGTGCTCTGACACTTTGTGTGGGTTGGGTGCAGGAACATAGTGAACAGGTCGATTGTAGCGGTAGTCGTTTTGATGGCGACGTGCTTTACAGTTATTTCGACCGCGGAGGTTATTGGAATCATGGTTTCGTGGTAGAAACTGTTGTTGTGCGTCATTTCTTAACGCTCCAATACCTGATAATGCACCCTCTGACTGGAGTGAGTGCTCCTGGTCAAACTTCAAAACCGAGTGGTCAGGGCTCTTGGCGTTGCGAGCTTTTGATGCCTCAAAAGCTGTGCTTGCGAGCTCTCTGAGTTGTAAGATAGGCAAGCCAATGTGGGCTGCAGTGCCCAAGTAGGTAATGAAGGTGGGATACATGTTCGACAGGAACATTTGTTTAAATGGTAACAGGTCTTCCATGCCTGTTTCAGTGAGTAGGCCAAAGTAAGCTGAACGAAGCCTATGATAGTAAGCTTGTGGGTGCTCATTCCGAGCTTGTTTGACCGTGTTAGCCAGTGAGCTATCGTGTTTGCGAGTTGCAGAACCACTGAATTCTAATTTCAAAGCTGTGGCAAGTTTAGCGTAGTCATTTAGCACGTGTTGCTGTTGTAGGCGAATGAACCTTGTCACGTGTCTATTCGACGTTCGCTTCAACAGGTAAACCCTGTCAGAACCCGTAGCGTTCGGGTAGCCATCCAACGCGTCCTCTATGTCAGCTAGGAACGTCTCAGTATCGTTTGGCTGACCTGGAACGGGGTCAAAGGTGGGGAAATACTTGACGAGTTTGTCAAGGTATTCCGCGTCAAGCGGGCGGAAAGGGTGGGCTTTATCCTTTTGGGAAAGTGGGGCCAAAAGGCCAAGAGGAGAAGCCAAGCTTTGGCTTTGTTGGCCAAGAGGCGCCATATTACTCAGTGCCGAATGGCCAAGCGGAGAAGACTGGGGGACACCTGACGGAGGCAATGTCTGAAACCTATCGTCTTCACTCCATTGAGTACCGGGCTCTGGTTGCTTGGATGGATAGTCACGCTGTAGAGCGTGACCCTTCTGGACTTCCTCCAGATGGTACCTAAGGGTGGTATTCTGCTGCATTGCAGAGTCCACTTGAGCGCTTAGACTACTGATTTTGGACACGTGAGTGTCGCACTTGCTCCTTTCGGTCTCAAACTTATCTGTCGTGGCTTGCAGATAGATGTCTTGAGTACGGAGCGAGAGATTCAGTGATGAGATTTCTTCCGCTTGTTTAGAAATCAAGATTTCCATCTTCATCACCCGAGTTCTCTCATCATTCATTTGGTCAGCGACTTCAATGAGTTCTGCTGATTTGTCATCCAACTTCGTCATTGTGTTCATCAACTGATCGTCTTTGGTCTGCAGAATTTTGAGTAGCGCCGTGTTACTCTGAGTAACGTTCAACAAAACTGCCTGCATGTTATCAAATTGCGCGCTGCTATTTGTAGATAACTCAACAGATTTATCTAGTTTGGAGTGGACCACCTCGTATTTAGTTTTGGCTAAATCGAGTTGTTCCTGGAGACGACGATTTTGTTGAAGAGTTTGTGCTCGTTCATCGTCATAAGTGTTTGCAATTACTTTCAATTGTTCAGATTTCAAACTCAGTTCCTCGACTAGCAGAATGTTTTCATTTCCTGCTTTTGTCAATAGTGGCTCAGTTCTCTCCACCTGTACCCTAATGCTAGCCACGACTGGCACGTGCTTCAGCTGTGCACGGTGGTATTGAACCGATGCCACATTTTTATGGCGATACATCAGTGCAAAAGTGGGGAGAACCGTCACAAAGCCTGCGTTTGATGGTTGATTTTGGAGAGCGTTCGCAATTTCGGCTGTTTTTTCACTAATGGCATAATTAGGGTTGGTATCGCTGCTGAGGTCAGAGATCAATCCTTTTATGGGTGGAGGTTCACTACTTAGCGGAGGAGTGGTGACCACCTCCTTTGGTAGCTTGCACATTATTAGAAAAATTTAGAGGAAATTTTTCACTAAATTTATTCAAAGTTTGGATTTGGAATTAATTGGAAGCTGCAAAGACAAGTTTAATCTATTTATAGATGTTGACAAACTACCAGTACTGTACCAGTAATGTGGAAGTTGGACGTGAATGAATTTGCAAAAGCAAATTGAATTAATTAATCAATGCTAATGATTAATCCTACCTGTGTAGGCTATGAGAGTATTAAACTTTAATTAACATGAGATGTGGCTTCATCTAGGTTAATATGATAAGTTTAAAAGTGTCTCATTTGATTGGAAGAACATTAAATTATGTTCAACAATTTAACTTATTAAATTGAATGAGACGATAATCCATACAATCTCTGTTGATTGGATATCATATGTGTAAACAGTAGACCAAATGTTTGGAACATTCAACACTGTGGCACTTCTCCCTAAGGCCGAAACCACATGGGATTCCCGCTGGGCGGGGCTTCTGTCAATACTGGATACTGAATGGGTTTTGAAAAACCCAAATTTTACTGATTGATCAATTTAATGATAAATCAAACCTGTATAGGCAATTTGTGAATTAAACTTTAATTAACCTGAGAAGTGATTAATCTAGGTTAGTTTGGAAAAAGTTTGCAATGTCTTATTTAGAGAACTCAACAATTTGGATATTATTTAAAATATCTATTTCAGAATGTAAATGGCCAGATTTACACTTATTAGTTCAATTGGATAAGACATTGATATTCGTCTGGAAATCATAAGTAATGACTTGAGTGTGACCTGAATAATTCTTCATGAACGAACATTCTGGGCACACTTCAGCGGCCAATGATTTAACCCGCTGAAATCAAACGGAACTACCCGCGTGCGGGACTTCCGTTCCGCGAGGCGGAGGAATTTCAGCGTGGCACCAGGGGAAAAAATGCTATTTTTCCTTGTTAGCTTTAGCACCTCGTGCCAGCTAACCCTCCTTCTAGTTTGGAGTTGTAGCACGTAGGATTCCCTTGGCAAGGGAAAGGTTTTACTAATAACGTATTATGTTCAAACCCTTTTCGGCGTTTTTTGACGATGTTTTAACCGGAACACGCGGCAAACATGAAACGCACCGTGTTCTCTTCGCGTTGAATCGCGAGAGAGAGATAATTATCGCTGGTCACGCTATATCTCCTGAATTTCAATCGGCTGGCCCTTTGTCCTCGCTCGAGAAATTAATAATGACCTGGCCTACCAGCGTATGAAACGCGTCAGGCAGAAATAGCCCTGCGTTTGGCCAAACGCACTATTTCTCAGATTTCTATAAATTAGCTTTTTCAGCCTACAAGAAATGTATTCGCTTACGTTGTCCACTGACTACGTCAGAGAACAACGTGGGCGAGGATTCTCCGCGCACCCACACAACAATGCTTGTCTATCACTCCAGAAATGTGTATAATAAATTTGGTTTATTATGGAATCTGCTTTTCAACTTTATACAGGCTGAATCAAAATGAAAGCCTCATTCTATCTTAGACTCCTCACACGGGGCACCAATATGTCGTGTCTTTGACTATGCCAGATTGATTGCTATGACATGCTATTCTGTAAAATCATTTTCCCGGTATTAATATTACCTGATTGAACTAACCATGTAAATATTAATTAACTAGAGAGGGACACCACAAAAGAATATTTATAGAGCTGTTATCTTTCGAATAAACTCTTAAAGATTTTGTAATATTTTACTAAATAACAGTCACATTAATCGTCATTTTATTCAGTCTCATCTGAAAGTTGTAAGTCCTTGATTGTCTGCAAGAATCCTGGCTAACAAGTTGAATCAGCAATACAAAATTGGGTTTAATTATTTATTTACTAAATACCTAACTAATCACACAGAATCACACATATACAATTAAATCATAACTTGATCACAAATTACGTCATACAGAAAACGTCCCTAGCGGGCGGAATAGATATGACAGCTTGTTACACAAAGGGAAGGGGCGGGATTTTAGTGAAAGAGCGGGAGATTCGGAACATAGGCGAGCTGTGCTCTCGTAAATATCGTATCTTATGCATTCTAAATTACCGCCCATTTAAGAAAGAAAATGCAATACATATTTACTCTGAGCTGCGCTTCAGTAGGTTGGTGGTAGATGGAAGACCGTATCGCCAACCCGAGTCCTCTGTCCTTTGGAGGATGTCTCTGGTCTCTGGTAGTCACGGGATACTTTGTAGTACCGTTGTGTGTGGAAGACGGGATACTCGGACCGTCCTTCCTAACCTGCGTTTGTAGCAGCTGTTGCCAACTCAACGGCTAGGAGATATCACTTCTGTAGTGAACACGAGTTCAAAGTTCATACCATTCACAATCAAAGTCCATGCTGATGTTGGCCTAGTTCTGTAGTTATTGTCTGAACCATCTTGACACTGGATCGTCATCCTAGCATACCCGGAACAGGAAGTTACATTTTTGTCACTGCCTTTATATAGTGGAGGTAGAGGGGTGTGTCTGAAAAGTTTCTAACCCACACCTCTTCACAGGGGCGGGCCACTGTGAGCAGAGGAAAACTTATGAAAGCACAGATCTCTTATTTGGAAGCTAAAATTACATTTCATCTCTTCACAAATAATCTCATATTCAAACATTTGAATTAAACAACAATTCCATGTGAATCCGATACCTCTGACGTTTAGACTTTTCACAGTAGCGTTTGTCATTCTATCATTGATGAGAATGTGTCAGAGGGCAACCGAACTGACATAATATACCTTAAGTACCACCGCATATGTACAGTTGGTTGGATTACCAGAATATAGTTCATTTGCCCCAACTTCTGATGTTACCCAGAATCTCTATGTTAACCCATGGGTTTCCTTATGTCACATCAGTTATAGTGGGGAGAGAGAAAAAGGGGGAAAGAGGTATTTATGACTGTCGTAAACCTACCCCCAACCCAACGTCATGACACCTCCAAATGAGTGCAGTCCAGAATGATTTTCTGGATGATGTCTGGGACGAACAGTTCAAAAGAAGACTTTATGTCCTGCACATGAGTAACCGCCACCCGCGTCAGCCCTGGTTGCATCCGTATCACATTGGCAGCCATGCGATGTGGCTCGTTCCTTGGGCAAGAAGACCATTTAATTTCACTATTTTTTGACATCCATATTTCTACTGCAGGCTGCAGATGAGCTGGTTGCTGACGGGCTGGTCCTGGGGCTGGCTGAGGGTCAATCTCAACCTCTTCTTCCAACTCACTGTCAGACTTCGAATTGACAGAGACATGATCCTCATATTCTGAAAATTCTTCATCTTCAAAAGTGGAAGACGCTCATTCCACACTAGCTTCTCTCTCTGCAAAAATTATTTTTAAGGCCCTCTGAGAAAATATTATTTTTGCCATTCTGATTGATTGTGGTAAAGAGCCACACATGCAAAGTTATTTGTTGTTGTGTTCCTCCCCTAATTTGCACCTGGCTGGGGTAGAGTGTGGTAAAATACTGCATTTTTTACAATGTATTGGAATAATGTATTGTAATAACATTGTGCAGGTTCCCGCAAGACATTTTGTAGTTTCACACACTACAAAAGGTAAAGAGTGCGAGAAAAGCAGGAGACAGGCAGACAGGCAGACAGGCAGGGTGACAGACAGGTTCCTGGTGCTATGTTGAAACAGCAGGCCCAGGGAGGAGGAAGACAGAGTGAAGGCACACAGCAAACCTTTTTGTTTAATTTTTACTTGTTTTAAAGTTAAAATACTTCAAAATACTACTTAAGTAGTTTTTGGGGGTGTCTGTAAGTTACTTTACTATTTATATTTATGGCAACTTTTATTTTTACTTCACTACATTCCTAAAGAAAATGTTTTACTTTTTACTCCATACATTTTCCCTGACACCCAAAAGTACTCGTAAATGGTCCAATTCACACACTTATCAAGAGAACATCCCTGGTCATCCCTACTGCCTCTGATCTGACAGACTCACTAAACACAAATGCTTCATTTGTAAACTATGTCTGAGTGTTGGAGTGCGCCCCTGGCTATCCGTAAATTAAATAAAAAATAAAACTGTGCCGTCTGGTTTGCTTAATATAAGGAAGTTTAAATGATTTGTAATCTATTTTTGAAACTTAAGTACATTTGAGCAATTCCATTTACTTTTGATAATTAAGTATATTTAAAACCAAGTACTTTTAGACTTGTGACTAAAAAGTACTTTTAGACTTGTGACTTGTGTCTTTCACTTTTACTTGCATCATTTTCTATTAAGCTATCTTTACTTTTACTCAAGTATGACAATTGAGTACTTTTTCCCACCACTGTGTGTAGGGGGTGCACAGCATGCACTCAATGAAAATGTGTTATTTTACATGTTCTTCACAGAAAATGAGCCAAGGCCAATGAGTGTCAAGTTGGAAAAATTATTAATTGTATCATTTTTCTTTTAGTGAACACTGAACATGGGTCCCACAGACCCGAACACCACACAAAGGTTTACAACGTCATATTAAACTTCTAATCAATCATTACCATGGTGAAATAAATCAATGTATTACTCATTGGATGAAGTAAACATACATATTGCAATTATTCACAAGCTAATGAAAGATACATAATCCACACATTTAACAACAAAATAAAAAAAGAAACAAAATGTTACAATTGGTCATAAAACACACATACTATACTGTGCCTTCAGAAAATATTCACACCCTTGACCTTCTCCACATTTTGTTGTGTTACAGCTTAACTTTAAAATGGATTAAATTGAGATGTATCATTGACCTACACACAATATTCCATAAAGTCAAAGTGTAGTTATATTTTTAGACATTTGTACAAAAGCTAAAATGTCTTGAGTCAATAAGTATTTAACCCCTTTGTTATGACAAGCCTAAATAAGTTCAGGAGTAAAAATATGCTTAACAATTCACGATAAGTTGCATAGACTCACTCTGTGTGCAATAATAGTGTTTAGCATGATTTTTGAATGACTAACTCATCTCTGTACCCCACACATACAATTATTTGTAAGGTCCCTCAGTTGAGCAATGAATTTCACAAAGACCAGGGAGGTTTTCCAATGCCCCGAAAAGAAGGGTACCTATTGGTAGATGGGAAAAAATGAGAGAGAAAAAAACAGACACTGAATAACTGTTTGAGCATGGTGAAGTTATTAATTACACTTTCGATGGTGTATCAATAGACTCAGTCACTACAAAGATACAGGCATCCTTCCTAACTCAGTTGACGGAGAGGAAGGAAACTGCTCAGGGATTTCACCATGAGGTCAATGGTGACTTTAAAACAGTTACAGAGTTTAATGGCTGTGATAGGAGAAAACTGATGACGGATCAGCTAGGACTCGAACCAGGGTGTCTGTAGTGACACCTCTAGCACTGATATGCAGTGCCCCAGACTGCTGCACCACTCGGGAGCCCAAAAACAGAGTGCAAAGAAGGAAGCCAGTACATAATACAAATATTCCAAAATATGCATTTGTTTGCAATAAGGCACTAAAGTAAAACGGCAAAAAATGCGGCAAAGAAATGTACTTTATGTCCTGAATACAAAGCGTTATGTTTGGGGCAAATCCAACACAACAACACATCACTGAGTTCCACTCTTCATATTTTGAAGCATGATGGTGGCTTCATCGTGTTATGGGTATACTTGTCATCGGCAAGGACTAGGGAGTTTTTTAGGATAAAAAGAAACAGAATAGAGCTAAGCACAGGCAAAATCCTAAAGGAAAACCTGGTTCAGTCTGCTTTCCAACAGACCCTTTCAGAAGGAGAAGGCCAAATGTACACTGGAGTTGCTTACCAAAACGACATTGAATGTTCCTGAGTAGCCTAGTTACAGTTTTGACTTAAATCATCTTGAAAATCTATGGCATGACTTGAAAATAGCTGTCTAGCAATGATCAACAACCAACTTTATAGAGTTTGAAGAATGTTAAAAAGAATAATGTGCAAATATTGTACAATCCAGATGTGCAAAACTCATAGAGACTTACCCAGAAAGACTCACAGCCGTAATCACTGCCAAATGTGAGTCTAATATGTATTGACTCGTGGGTGTGAATAGTTATGTAAATTAGATATTTCTGTATTTAATTTTCAATATATTTGCAAAAATGTCTAAAAACATGTTTTCACTTTGTCATTATAGGGTATTGCACATAGATGGGTGAGAAAAAAAGTATTTCATCCATTTTGAATTCAGGATCTAACACAACAAAATCTGGAAAAGTCAAGGTGTGTGAATACTTTCTGAAGGCAATGTATTGGGCAAGCGGTATAGGCTAGTGGTCCCAAATATGTTTGTGTTGTTTTGCCAATACCTGGCAAGACAGCACAACCAGGCTATACAATAGGTAAGCAGGGGCAGGAAATTAGAACTCCAGGAAGTTGGTGACAATAGCAGCATTATAGATCAGGTCTGAGATGTATCCGATGGAGGTCTGGGGGCCCACCTGAGGATGATGACCCTCTCCTTGAGTCACATCCCAGTACATCTGCTGCGGATGGGAGGGGACAACCTGGTCCACTGAGGTTTGATGACTATATCTTGCCTGTGAGACAGCTAGAGTCTGTGGCTTAAAGTTCCTATACCCTGAGGTGCCCACGCAGGGCTGGTTGAACCCATCCCGGTGTGGCCGTGAGGAGGGTGCTTGCCTTCCAACGGGTGCAGCTGTAGTAGCAAGAGATTCCAGGTGAGATCGGCAGTCTTCCTCCCACAGTAGGGATTCTGCCAGGTTTGGGGAGACGGGTGTAATCTGATGAGACACAGGGTTGCTGTAGAGACGGATCCAGTCGGAGTAGAACTGCTGACCATCATCACACTGAATCTGGTCTGGTCGGAACATTTCCCCCATTGTGGTTGGGGTGAAGGAGGGACCAGGGGAGGGGACTATTGGGCGAGGTAGGCATTTTGCACCCCCTCTTCCAAAAGTTGTATTGGTTGATTTGGTGAGTCTTCCACTCTTGATACTTCTTGCCCGTCTGTTTTGGAACCACACCTGTGAACAATGAGTAGAGTCAGATAAATATGTTGTTGTAGCCTCAATGCATAGATATATACGGAAAGTGTAAATATCTAACTTTAGTTATTATCACTACACAAACCTGTATCTTGCTTTCAGGTAGATGTGTATGTGCGGCCAAGCGTTCACGGAGAGTGATGTCTGGGTACGGCGTCAGAGCGAAAGCTTGTTCCAACTCAGACAATTGTGCGCGACTGAATATGGTTCTTTTGCGCTTCCTTTGGCCCTCTGTAAACCCGCTTCTCTCAGGTTCGGGTGACGAAAGTCCATTGTCATTCCTCACGTCTAAAAAACAACAAAAACAACGTTTTTGAGAATTGAAAATCGAAATAATAAAATTGGGCCAATCATATGGTTCGTAGATTATTATTTAAGTAGCCTAAAATACCGGTGTAGCGTTTGAAAATTATTAAAGACAATTGAGGAATTACTAAACGAAGTGTACGATATATTTTCTTTTTTTTTCCATCTGCATTTCTGTTTATATCAATGGATATCTTTCTATATATAATAACCTTATGGTTTTGTTTGTTTCTTTGTGCGCTATTTATTTTCGGCAAAATCTAGACAGAATATTGATAATTAAATTAATATGTGCTAGTCATAATAAAATAATCCCAAAGGAAACTATAAAAGACAATAGACAAATATAACTGTCACTAGCCTACCTTTACATTGATCTTGGTCTCCAAAAAGTGCAGTAAAATCCATATATTTATTGTCAGTCAGTCTGTGTGCAGTGAATTCTTGATTGATGAAGAGAGACATAATTCCATGTACCTCTACAGCTTGGTCTGGTGATGCGTAAATGATGCGCTCAGCGCAGGGTAGCGGTGCCCTCTTAAAGCGGGAACTCCCCTTTCAATCCCATGCCGCCCACCGTCCACACCAAATTAATCTAGGCACGTTCAGGTGTTATAGGCCTATAGTGGCGCCCAGTGCCCACCTCTCTAATCCTGAATTGCAGATGGTGAGCGGCAAGAAACAGATGAAAGCGGCAATGGTGTATAAACCCGCTGTTTCCGCTGTCGCTATTGTCTGACACTCCCTGGGTCAGACTGTCAGATCTCGTCCCGGGGCAATCGACTGCAAAGAGGATCCCCGTGGAGATTGGAGCGCAGGGCAGGCGGACCTTGTTGGACATACAGAGCAGAGTCAATCTACATAGGCCCACTGTATCCTACCACGTTCGCTGCGAGAGTGATATTTGTTATTCAGCACTCAATTTGCTGTCCTGTCATTTGGCATATGCCTACTAAAAATTAAGTGCCAAATTGTGCTATATCTATAAAAAAAAAAATTACGCTGTCTTCCCAAATTGATTTGTTGAGTTGGGCATATAAAAAGGTACTTGCTTACTCTCTCTCTATTCATTACAATATTTTGATATTTTTTTTCGGGGCGATTAGGATGAACGAAAAGTAAACTATAGCTTAACTATCATCGTATGCAGGAAAAAGCCTGGCAACATCAAAAGTTTGTTTCACACTTTCTCTTCCTGTGTATTGAAGTCAATTAGCCTAGTGGTCGATTTACATTCCCTTGAACACCCGTTCAATTCCTGAGAGAAGCTCTAAATACGCCAACGTACACAGATCCCCGAATTTACATTTCTGAACGAAGCTGGAAGGGTTTAGAGGAATACACATTGTACAAGAATTAACTCTTTATCTTCTCTTTTTTTAATGAGCCAATTAGTAATGATTTATATTGGCCTGCCCTACCCCTTTCCTTTTTTGTGAAGGGATCATGCTAAATAATCCTAATATTTTTGTCCTCAAATGTGTGCATTTATTGCTAAAGTAATCCTGAAGACCATTAAATATATATTAAATAGTGATATCAAAAATAAAAAATGCAATCAAGTTAAATTCAGGATTTGTCGATTAACCGTAAGATTTGTCAATTAATCACGGCTAATCACAAATTCAGAATTTGCTCAAATGGAGCTGTAATTTAAGATTTTTTTTAATACAAAAAGTATTACAACCCACTGGGCAAAACCTGGTTGAATCAACATTGTTTCCAAGTAATTTCAACCCCCCAAATCTGTGATGATGTTGTGGAAAACTAATTGGATTTGCAAAAAGTCATCCATGTAAGGGAATTTCATATTTTTTTCACCCAACTTTTAACCTAAATCCAATGACATGGTGAAATGTTTTGTTGAGGTCACGTTGAATTCACCTTAGTTGACAACTCAACCAAATATAAATCAAAACTACATGTTGATCTGACTTCTGTGCCCAGTGTGAAGGGCTTGACTTTGTCCTTTTTTTCTGGTTTGTGCGAAATCGTTCAGAATAATATAAAACCAGTCTGCACACCACCAAGGTGAACTGGTTTAGTCTTGACTCTTGGTTGATAGTGTTGGGGGATGGGTAATGTATCGATGCTCGAGTGCCAAATCAACACAAATTTGTTTCTATTTGTCTTTGTTACCTAGTTTTTATATTTCTGAGTCTTATTTTTGTATCTATATTTATATGGTTTTAAATGTTATGAATATTTATTTGTGTTGTTCCAAATGTCTGAATACAAATGACAGTTAGTGCAGAATGGTGTTTTTTTTTGGGGGGGGGGGGTTAGTATATTTTCAATGCTTTCAGACGATTAATCACATTTTAAAAAATTGTGCACTAAAATTACAAAAAGTTGACTCGAGTCAATTAATTAACTGACAGGCCTACTATAAAATAATGACATAAAAAAACTAAGGAGTGTGTGAAACAAGTGACAATTTATTTAGGATTTATTTTTGTATTTTTTTTTGGTCTATGAAAATAAAATAAAATCACAACCAAAACAAGAACACTATAAGAACATAGGCCGTTTTACCTTTGCATCGAGTTGATGCATATGTGCAGTTCATCTTTGCAGTTCTAGCTCTTTAAATAGCAAACCATTCAACTTTATAGTGAGTGTACTTTGGTTCCTCTGTTCAGCTGATGGAAAAGCTAACTTTGGTATAGCTTTTAGTTTGTGCTGCAATGCAAGGTCTTTTGTGGACACATTCGGGTCTGAGAAACCACAGTGGGACAATAAAGTAAATGAAGCCTGAACAAATACATATCTAGAAGGAACCAAATGATGATAGCATACTATTTAGACTGATTTGTGTCAATCCTTAGGATCCTCAGTCCTTTGTCCTTTGTCCAGTGTTATAGGCCTACTGTTCAAGACCTCTTGCAGCTTCTTCAATGGGACTACTTTTTCTCCCCAGCAAAGAGTTGATTCTCCCATTTTCTCAAACAGCAACTGTGCCAATATAAGCCTTAAAAATGGTCGGTCACTAAAAAAAAGGGAGAAAAATCCTTCCCCTCTCTCTGAAATGTAACACAGACTTTCAGAGAATAAAAACCCAGCCACTCATACACAAACAGGAATAATATAGCCTTTTGTATTTGTGAATAGCTCAACATAGCAGTGAAACATCTCTCAAACTGAAGAAATACTTGTAACACTCTGTCTATTCCAGCAGGGGGAAGTGTAGTCTCTCAGTGTGCATTGCTGCTGTCCCTGGAAGCAAGAGAGTGATGGTAGTGGTGGTGGGGCGGTGATGTCCTCGAGTAGCTGCCAGGTCATCGTTCATCACTCAAACTTGCGCAGGTGGTTGTACATGGACTGGACGTAGGTAAAGACACACATGGGGTCCGGCTTGCGCCCCATCACCATCATATCGTCCACCTCGATGAGCCGGTCACAGCCCGCCTTCTCCCTGAATCAGACAGAGGGCACAGCACAAGTCAGGAGGAGTCTAGGCCTATCTATGTCATTCCTTTGTTAAGGGGGCTGATAGGTCATTAGCCTGATCCCAGATCTGTTTGAGCTGTTTTCCCAACTCATATCTATGGTCAATCGATGTTGTTGGCAAGACAGCACAAACAGACCCAGGACCAGGCAATAGATCACATGGAACAATGTGGACTAATTAAGAAATAAGGCCCGAGGGGGTGTGGTATACGTCCAATATACCACGGCTAAGGGTTGATCTAAACACAACGCAACGAGGAGTGCCTGGACACAGCCCTTAGCCGTGGTATATGGGCCATATACCACAAACCCCCGAGGTGCCTTATTACTATTATAAACTGTTTAGCAACGTAATTAGAGCAGTAAAAATAAGTGTTTTGTCATACCCGTGGTACACGGTCTGATATACCAAGGCTGCCAGCCAATCAGCATTCAGGGCTCGAACCACCCAGTTTATAATTTGTGGCATAGTACAGAAGCTCATGTGTTAGAACTATCTCTGTACGTGGTTAGATGCACACACGGTTTTGATCTTTATTTTGTCTGTGTTCTGCATGTATCCATGTGTCAGGAGGACTTTGGGAGGCTGTGTTGCAGCAGTGGTGTTCTTAGTAGTGAGGTCAGGCTGGAGGAATGTGAGAGGAGCGGATGGAAGCAGAGCAGCAGGGAAAGGAAGAGGAGGTTACTCTGGGGACCCGGGGAGACGAGCAGGTATTCTCTGGCGGCTGCCTCGCTGGCGTAACGTGTGGGCTACAGACACTCTTTACCAAGATGCAACAGAAACATTGTAAGATCATCTCAGTGGTACAATGTTTTATGTATCAACGCCATTTATGCAATTTCGATTTGTATGGTGGCCAGGGACACTGTGACTCTAAATGTATTTACGCAGGTAACTTGAGGAGAGCGACATTGGAAGTGCACACAAATAGGCAGATACTTCTCTAGTCTACATAATGAATGTATGACAGGAGTGCATGGAGAATTTCAGCCATGGAGAATTTAAGCCATGGAGAATTTAAGCCATTTCTCAGTGTAAAATGCTGAGAAACACTGTACATGATGTATGGATAACGCTTGTTACAATGTAAAAGTCACTTACTCCGCTGTTCCGAAGGCCAGCTCAAAGTTGTGTTTGCGGTCGGCAGGCGTCAGCACGTTGTAGTCAAACTCAGTGGGGAAGAAGGAATGGACCAGGGCACAGAAGGCCATGCCGTCACTCCAACTGGACGAGAAGTTCTGGATGTCTATGTTCTGGGGACGGAGAGACAGAGTTAGGAGTGTGTGGTTGCGTGTGCGTGCGTGCGTGCGCGTGTGTTTCTGGACTGTAAATGTCTCTGCGTGTGCGTGGTGTATTTGCACATGTGTTTAGCGGGGGAATACGGAGACACTGTGAAAGAGACGTAAGAATAAACCAGACATACAAAAAAGACCTATAAAAATGATTGGCTACCTATTCTAACTTTATGAAATGACCTCTCCCAGGTTTCTCTGTCGGTCCCACTGTCATAACGGGGAAAACAGAAGAGGTCTGCTGAATGGTTCTTTATCCTCAATTCCTCTCCCTGCGTTCCTTTCTCTCCAATTGGACATGCTTTCAGAACTGTGTCATTTCACATTTTTTTGTGTGTCCTTAGCCTAGCCTATAAAAGCCTCAGCGTGTCAGTGGGAAAATCCAGCCTGTCATGTTTGTCGAGCGCCAGGCGAGTCTCTAGTTTGAGTGTGAGGAGGAGCAGCCTGCGGGAAGTGGCCGGTGCTGCTTGCTCTGCGGGGCCGGCCTTGGCCCGTGACAGCTCTCTGTTTAACCAGAGCCACATGGACAGACTGGCACAGCTGCTGCTGCAGAGTGAAGCCAACAGCACTAGCACTGAGCCGTAACTCAAACACTCACGCATGCACAGCCAAGGATATGCATGCTCACACACAGACACATATACGTATGCACGCGCGCGCGCACACACACACACACACACACAAATGCACACACAAACATTCAATATAATACAATAATACGCTATGTTCAGTATGCAGCATAACCATGGCAAGGTGCATCTCATTAGCACATTAACGCTCCGCTACATGCTAATGGTTTAAGCCATGGCGAAACTAGGGGAGCCATTTCACTACCCTGTTCAGGAACTAGCAAAAATGACATAGACTGCTCCTGTGTAGTGGATCCATTTCAGGTGAACAGATGACAGTTCCATATTCATTATCTTTGTTCCTGGGTGCTATAGAACTGTATTCATAACGGGGGACCTGATCCTAGATCAGCCTCTACTCTGAGGTGGTTTGTGAATACGACCCAGGTCTCTGTTCCGGTGTGTAGCTGTGTTCTGTCACCACAGTCTCACCTGGTATCCTATGGTTTTGGAGCGGCACCACTCCAGAAGAATCTGCTTGATGCTGCTGGCGCTGGACACACCAAAGCTCTGAGAACGCTTCAGCTTGGGCTTGGAGTCCATGGGCTTGGGCCTACTGAGAGGAACGGCGACAGGGGTCAACAAGATGAGCCAGAAAACATGACAGAAGTCGTGTCCCCATTCTCTCTTGTTCTCCCCAAGTGTACACAAGCACACTCCTTTTGGTTAGGTGGTGGTTTTCCACCATTGTTAAATCCATTATGAGAGAGTGTGCAAGTGTAGAGAATTGTAATGCAACCGAAGTATGAGTTTTATTTGTATTTTGTTGTTATTATGGATCCCCATTAGTTCCTGCCTTGGCAGCAGCTACTCTTCCTGGGGTCCAGGAAAATAAAGGCAGTTTATACAATTTTCAAAACATTACAATACATTCACAGATTTCACAACACACTGTGTGCCCTCAGGCCCCTACTCCACCACTACCACATACAGTGGGGAGAACAAGTTTTTGATACACTGCCGATTTTGCAGGTTTTCCTACTTACAAAGCATGTAGAGGTCTGTCATTTTTATCATAGGTACACTTCAACTGTGAGAAACGGAATCTAAAACAAAAATCCAGAAAATCACATTGTATGATTTTTAAGTAATTAATTTGCATTTTATTGCATGACATAAGTATTTGATAACCTACCAACCAGTAAGAATTCCGGGCCCTCACAGACATGTTCGTTTTTCTTTAAGAAGCCCTCCTGTTCTCCACTCATTACCTGTATTAACTGCACCTGTTTGAACTCGTTACCTGTATAAAAGACACCTGTCCACACACTCAATCAAACAGACTCCAACCTCTCCACAATGGCCAAGACCAGAGAGCTGTGTAAGGACATTAGGGCTAAAATTGTAGACCTGCACAAGGCTGGGATGGGCTACAGGACAATAGGCAAGCAGCTTGGTGAGAAGGCAACAACTGTTGGCGCAATTATTAGAAAATGGAAGAAGTTCAAGATGACGGTCAATCACCCTCGGTCTGGGGCTCCATGCAAGATCTCACCTCGTGGGGCATCAATGATCATGAGGAAGGTGAGGGATCAGCCCAGAACTACACGGCAGGACCTGGTCAATGACCTGAAGAGAGCTGGGACCACAGTCTCAAAGAAAACCATTAGTAACACACTACGCCGTCATGGATTAAAATCCTGCAGCGCACGCAAGGTTCCCCTGCTCAAGCCAGCGCATGTCCAGGCCCGTCTGAAGTTTGCCAATGACCATCTGGATGATCCAGAGGAGGAATGGGAGAAGGTCATGTGGTCTGATGAGACAAAAATAGAGCTTTTTGGTCTAAACTCCACTCGCCGTGTTTGGAGGAATGTCACGCGGGACTAGGTGTGTGAGGAAGAATCAGGCGCAGAGAGCAGAGAGTTCCACAGGGAAAAGTGCACTATAATACGGCACAAAAGCAAGCCCACAACACAGGGCGCGGAAATAAATGGACCACCCAAAACACAGGGTACCACGTCTAGAACACGAACACACCTAAATAACGCATACACGTAACACAAGAATAATCCCGCAAAAAACAAGGGCGGGTAAACGTACTTTAAATAAGGAAGCCCATCAAGCACACAAATAGAGACAGGTGCAACTAATAAGACAAAACAAACAGACAACGAAAAAGGGATCGGTGGTGGCTAGTAGGCCGGTGACGACGACCGCCGAGCACCGCCCGAACAGGCAGGGGAGCCAACTTCGGCTGAAGTCGTGACAAGGAAGAAGAAGGATGAGTACAACCCCAAGAACACCATCCCAACCGTGAAGCATGGAGGTGGAAACATCATTCTTTGGGGATGCTTTTCTGCAAAGGGGACAGGACGACTGCACCGTATTGAGGGGAGGATGGATGGGGCCATGTATCGCGAGATCTTGGCCAACAACCTCCTTCCCTCAGTAAGAGCATTGAAGATGGGTCGTGGCTGGGTCTTCCAGCATGACAACAACCCGAAACACACAGCCAGGGCAACTAAGGAGTGGCTCCGTAAGAAGCATCTCAAGGTCCTGGAGTGGCCTAGCCACAATAGAAAATCTTTGGAGGGAGCTGAAAGTCCGTATTGCCCAGCGACAGCCCCGAAACCTGAAGGATCTGGAGAAGGTCTGTATGGAGGAGTGGGCCAAAATCCCTGCTGCAGTGTGTGCAAACCTGGTCAAGAACTACAGGAAACGTCTCTGTAATTGCAAGCAAAGGTTTCTGTACCAAATATTAATTTCTGATTTTCTGATGTATCAAATACTTATGTCATGCAATAAAATGCAAATTAATTACTTAAAAATCATACAATGTGATTTTCTGGATTTTTGTTTTAGATTCCGTCTCTCACAGTTGAAGTGTACCTATGATAAAAATGACAGACCTCTACATGCTTTGTAAGTAGGAAAACCTGCAAAATCGGCAGTGTGTCAAATACTTGTTCTCCCCACTGTATCTACGGTACAAAATCCATGTGTACGTGTGTGTATAGTGCGTATGTTATTGTGTGTGTACGCATGTGTCTGTGCCTATGTTTGTGTTGCTTCACAGTCCCCGCTGTTCCATATGGTGTATTTTTATCTGTTTTTTTCAATCTAATTTTACCACTTGCGTCAGTTACTTGATGTGGAATAGAGTTCCATTTAGTCATGGCTCTATGTAGTACTGTGCGAGTTAAGAATTACCCAGAAGAAAGGAGGGATAATATAAGGGAAAAGGAGAGGACCTATCAGTTCAGGGACGGATGGCATAGAAAGAGAAATGATGGTGGGAGGAGAGAGGGTGGTACCTGCTGGCTTCAGAATCCAGCCTTTCAAAGATGGATCGGCGGGCCTGAGCTCCAAGGTTGCGCGGCAACGTCTGTGACCTCACCAGCTCCCGCCTCCGCTCCACTCCCCTTCCAAAAGGCATGTCCCCGCCCGCATCTTCCACCCTGCAGGTCGGAGAACGGAGGAGTGTCACACATCAACTTGGGCCACAATGAGGCCATTCGAAATGGCAAGTGGGTTATTGCATGTGGGTTAAAGCATGGAGTATCTCAATTCTCTAGGACTGAGTAAAGAATAGTTCACTCACCGGTCTGTGTTGTGTTGGATGAGGCCAGAGTAAGTCACTGACTTCGGGGGAGCGGACAAGGACTTTTCTGCAAATGACAAATCAAAGAACAGATAAGGAAACGGTGGGAATAAAACATTGTGTGAGCCTGGTTAGTTCCAGTTCTAGAAACAAGCCTGACTTGATAGATCCCTCTTACCTGACAGTCGAGGAGAGCCTAGACCTCGGCTGAGACTGGGGGTCCATGTCTTCATAGACGACACTGAACAACAAAAGGACAAAGAGTGTAACAAATCAAAGGATATTATGGCTTACGGAGCAGAAGAACCATAGAAATATATGAAAGTCGAGAGTTCAAATATTTGGTCTGGACAACTTTTAGCTGATGTCTGGTCCCTCTTACCTGGTTGAATGGGGGATTCTGGGATGGCTTGAGGCTGGTTGTTGGCAGTAGGCTCTGATACAGGCGAGGGCTTAGAGCGTACGGGACTGGTGGGAGATTCACTCTTCATAACTGAGGGGTCAGCCGTTTTGGTTGTGGCGGTGATGGGTAGGTGTGGCATCCGCATGGCAACAGGGGCCGTGCTTTCATGAGGGACGTTGTTATTGGCTGGTGAGCTCGTTCCATGTGACACTGTCGAGTTTTCTGATTGGACAAGCATTGAGAAAATAAATCCCCTCATACAGTATATGGATGGTATGTATGGTTGTATTTCTACTGTAGCTGAGATGGTAGAGAATAGAACGGGCATTACCTGGTGTAGTAGAGTGTCCATTCTCCAGTCCAGGGGATACAGGGTCTGGATCCACCTCTATTGGCTCCTCACGCTCAATACTCTACAGGAGATAGAGAGAGAATCACATCAACACCCCACCCTACAGTACTCAGGTGTCGCAATATCTTCAACAACAGTATTTTGAAGACAGGCCCTTTAAACATATGAATATCTTTCGGATGACATAATATGCATGTTATCTGAGACACCATCAGATCAAGTCATTTCAGAGTGCTGACATGTTTCTCAATTTTTTATCTCATTAACCATGTTACTACCACACCACATCTATTACTTTCATTAGTAAGTGACTGGGGCTCAGTACACTGTGTGCCAGACTAACCAGCCAATCCACAGAGGAGCCTTTCAGGAAGACAACCAGGATGTGACTGAGGGCTGTGTGATTTGTCTGTGGAGGATGTGTCATGTTTCTGTCTTGTTCTTTCTTGCTCTTTCTCTCTCTCACACATACTCACACATGCAATAAAAGTTATTATATACAGTTATTCTCAAAGAAATTGTACATTCCTCCCAGTGAAAATAAAGTCAGTAATTGAGCTGTAGGGGAGAGAGGAGCCAGGTGACCTCAGCAGAGAGGAATGCTGCTGCTGCTGGGTTGTGTGTGTGTGTGTGTGTGTGCGCGTGTGTGTGTGTGTTACAGCATTAGGAGGGCCGATGGGAGCAGAGAGCTGGGAACAGCTGGCTGTCCCACTGGGAGAAGGTGATAGGGGGAGACAAATTTCCCCCGCTCAACCATGGAAGCCCCTGAGCACCAATCAACCCTGATGCTCTGGCTGAAACTCAAAGCTCCTCCTGTCTTGGTGTGTCCCAGCCATGGAAACTTTCTGTACTAAGTCACACTTCTCCTCCTGTCTGAATGGGCCACCAGACACGTGTGTGAGACTGTGGTGCTCTGGGCCTGAAGATAAAAGTAGGTAAATCTTTTCGGGTAAAAACGATCGAACGTAGAGTGTACCACCGCCTATGTTTAATCTGATCTCGGATCTCAGAAATAGTTCTGCAGCTAAACTGTATTGAGAACGGAAGGAAGGCACCTTTCAAATCATCTCTATTGTGTTTGTGCATTTCAGACAATGTTAAAACATTGTGAAGCTCAACCCAGCGTGTGCAGTCAGCTCTGCTGTCATGAGCTGCTCAGATACAATGCTATATCAAAGAGGACGACCCGGAATCAAGGCAAACCCCACAGAGCAACACCAACACTCGCACCCATGCACGCACACGCACAGGCAGGAGCACACAAAAGCCCCTTTCTCTGCTTTCCTGGAACAACAAATCCCCCAACCCTGAGAGTGCGTCATCGAATTATCAGTGGGGAACTATAAAATATTAGGAGGAAATCGTGAAATTAAGTAGAAAATGTGGAAAAGCCCTCAGTCTGCTACACTGACTCACGAGAGAGGGGGGTCAGTCTTAGCCTGCAGGGCTGAATCAAAGATGAAACCCCCTGTACTGTGTGTTTAGTTTCTGTTTCTACATTTTTGTTGTCTTAGAAGCAGTGTTACTGGGCACACACCAATGTAGCCATTCTAGGAGCCTCCACTGTCTCTTCTCCCTAGGGAGGCACACCTGACCTGAGAGAGGATACCTACCTTAGAATCTCCCCATTTAGCAGGACTGTAACCCCACCTTTAAACACTACAATACCTCGGCGCATCTCTCTCTCTCTCTCTCTCTCTCTCTCTCTCTCTCTCTCTCTCTCTCTCTCTCTCTCTCTCTCTCTCTCTCTCTCTCTCTCTCTCTCTCTCTCTCTCTCTCTCTCTCTCTCTCTCTCTCTCCCTCTCTCTCCCTCTCTCTCTCTCTCTCTCCCTCTCCCTCTCCCTCTCCCTCTCCCCCTCTCCCTCTCCCTCTCCCCCCCCCCCCCCTGACCTGGTTCAGCAGAGTACAAATACAAAGCATCAGGGCCAACACTGTGGTAGTAGAGTGGGGTAGAGTGGGTTCGGTTCTCCCAGGCACATGGCTATTTCATATGGGTTTAAATATCACAGCTGTCCCATGTGACCTTGGCCAAATATGCCATGGGTGGGAATTTTTCGTGCCATAGAAATGTTGATGTGCAAACACAAGATAATCTAAGTGGATTGTTATATCGCGAGTCTTGCAGTTTCGATTAAGTTTCAATGAAGGGGTGCAGCGTGTTGCAAGGCTGACATGTCATGGCACCTAACTTTGTGACATTTCAATAAAGAGCGTTAGCTAGGTGAAGTCCAGTCGGGATGGAGTTGGAGATGAGGCGGTTGATTTGGAGACGATTAGATGAGAGGATATTCAAGCCTGTTTCTCGGGATGACATTTGACATTCTTGGAACATTGAGTGGTTGTGGAATGGAACGTGAAAACAATGGAGGCATGCTGGGAGAGAACACTGGGGAGTTGAGTGGTTGTGGAATGGAACGTGAAAACAATGGAGGCATGCTGGGAGAGAACACTGGGGAGTTGAGTGGGGGTATGACAGTATGTTGGGCACAGCGTTGGGCACGGAAACAGAGATAGATAGCTCTTATGGACAACAACACCACCCTGCCATACAACGAGCCTCACTAGTACGAATTTTCCCATTTTCCATTGATGACATACGAATCCTTTGTTCTATGAACGCTTCACAACATCGCTGTCTCAGTGACCATTTCCACAAAACAACACACAAGCAAACACAATAGAAGGAAATATCTAGGTATAAACAATGCTATTGTAGACTAAGGTAAACAGCATGCAAACACATGCTTTCAATGTACCATCACGATGATTTAATAAGACAATTAGAGGGATAGAAATATATTGTGACTAAAAGGTACATTACTCATTCAGGCGTGTACAATACATGATCACATATTTAACTAACTCCGCAACCCCTTCTGAAGTCAAATGAACAACGCACACGCACACGCACACACACACACACACACACACACACACACACACACACACACACACACACACACACACACACACACACACACACACACACACAGTACAGTACAGTTATAAAGGGGTTTTTGCTCTGTAATTTGCACACAGGAACAGGGAAGTCCTTATGGAGGGAGAGACACATTAAAAAAACACCTGTTCCTCAAAAGACCCACAAAGCCTGCAATTTAGCAGGGAGACCCAGGCCGGCGCCTTGGTCCTACAGAAATGGAGGGGGCCCTTTGAACACTTTCTTTACATCACCTGACTACAGGGGCCCCTGCCTTATCTGATGGGTGTGTGTGGGAGCTAGGCTGTTTGGCCGAGCACGCACAAACACGTGCGCAAGCACTCACACACTCACACACAGGCCCTTGTATTAAATTCACTGGGCACGCATATCCTTCCTCCTCTACTCCCCCTCTAAACCTGCTTCGGGATCTCTCCTCTGTTACTGGGGTTTTCCAGGGTTTCAGTCACAAGGCAGGGACCATAAAATGCTGTCAAAGGTTAAGAATAGATATACTCCAATGTCACTGACATACAGATAAGATAACCTTATATTCCCGGCTGGATGTCACGGAAGACCATGTACCACTGTGAATGTGTGACCACATTCTGCATTATTTAGATTTGCAGTGAGAGAGTGTGATGATGACTTGAGCAGCCTTCTGTGACACACTGTCTGTCCTGTCCTGTCTGTCCCCCTCTCCGTCTCTCCCGTCCTGTCTGTCCCCCTCTCCATCTCTCCTGCTGGCTACGGAACGGTCAGGGGGTCAGACATAAAGTTGAAACTGCCCTGGGGTAGGGGGACAGGGAGGGAGGGGGTGAGGGAAGGGAGATGGGACCGTCTCCCCGACTCCCCAGGACAGCACAGCAGTTGGCACCTAAGAACTCTGACATCTCCAAGATCTGAGAGGTTTAGTAGTCTGTTCTCGGGTTACAAGGCACCAGCTGTGGAAGACATCGGTATACCAGCCTCCCAACACCAAAACAAATCAATAAAACCTGGTGATATGATACGGCTGTCTGATGATTCAATCAGTTCAGTTAGAGGTGATAGGACACATGCCCCGATCTGACGCTTACCCTCTCTAGTCCATACAGTATGGCTGCATGAAAAGCGTGGAGTCAAACCACACAAGTCCAATACAAACCCCTAATTCGTACTATACATTTGCTGTTCTTGTCTGTCTGTTTGGAAAATGTCAAATGTAGAAATAGAATATATATTCTGGGCCCTGGGCCCTCTAGAACGATGAATGTAGAGGGCGGTGAGGTCATCCACTAAACAGTGAATTATTAACCTGTAACCACGGCGATGGAAATACAGGGCATTGTATGGAGGTAATTAAGAGAGCCAGGGGCAGCCTTGGATGGGAGCGGCCAGCCCAGCCCGGCTCGCATGCCTCTCTCAATCCCCCTTCACCCTTGACCCTGGCCTCTCTCTCTTTCACTCTCTTGTTCAATCTCTCTCTCGCTCAAGCTCTCTCTCGCTCAATCTCTCTCTCGCTCAAGCTCTCTCTCGCTCAATCTCTCTCTCGCTCAAGCTCTCTCTCGTTCAAGCTCTCTCTCTCTCTCTCTCTCTCTCTCCCTCCCTGGGTCTGTCTCTCAGGCTGAGCTCCACTGTATTAATAGCCATGCTGAGGGGTTTGTGCCAGGAATCTGGAGCCCTGGGCTGGATGGCTGGATGGCCTGGCCCAGGCAGGGGACACACAGACAGGCAGAGAAGAAAAGACCCTGCTCCATTGTGGGAAAGCTATGAATTTGGGAGGGGAGTCTCTGTGGCTGTGCTGGAAATGTGAAGCGTATTTATCATGGGGATAAACACAGACGCACGCACGCACGCACACACACAGGCTTGAACGCACACAGACACACACGCACGAACGTACACACTCACAAGCTCTTGAAAGACTTGTGATGGGAACTTCCAACTCTGGCACGTAAAGTAGAAGGCATACACTGGTCTAATTAAGTTCCCAAGACATTGTCTGAGAATGTGACCATTTCAATAGTGAAAAGAAGCTGAGTCGGAGCTGTTTGATGCTGCTGAGTTGCTCCCATCATGTTTCTCGCTTTTAAAGGGCCCGAGTGGAGAGATCTGGTGTTGGGGGCAAGAAGGGGCCAATGATGCCATGCCGGGCAAGATCACATATCTGAATCTCTGAGAAACAGATGATTACCCAATGTTGGCCACAGTGGAGGCTGGTGAGGGGAGGACGGCTCATAATAATGGCTGGAACGGAGTAAGTGGAATGGCATCAAACACATGGAAACCACGCGTTTGATGTATTTGATACCATTCCACTCATTCCACTCCAGCTATTACCACGAGCTCATCCTCCACAATTAAGGTGCCACCAACCTCCTGTGGTTGGCCAAAGAGCCGCATCAGGAGAGGAGTATGAGATGTGAGGTCAAGATGCATTCCTCTGGGCACCATGGAAGAGAATAGCCTGGCTGGTGGGATAGATGAGGATGGAGGACAGGGAACCAGGTGGAGCTGATCTGACTCCTGAGGTGTGTGTTGGACCATCCACTAGAGTGATAAAAACAACAGAGAGCTCACATTTGCACTGTGTGTGTGTGTGTGTGTGTGTGTGTGTGTGTGTGTGTGTGTGTGTGTGTGTGTGTGTGTGTGTGTGTGTGTGTGTGTGTGTGTGTGTGTGTGTGTGTGTGTGTGTGTGTGTGTGTGTGTGTGTGTGTGTGTGTGCGTGCGTGTAGGGAGAGGGAGGGGTTGTGTGTACGTGCGTGTATGCATGCTTGCACAACTTACGCGTGTGTGTGCCACAGGAGGTTGGTGGCACCTTAATTGGGGAGGACGGGCTCGTGGTAATGGCTGGAGCGAAATAGGTGGAATGGTATCAAATACGTCAAATACGTGGTTTCCATTTTGTTTGATGCCATTCCAGTCGCTCCATTCCGGCTGTTATTATGAGCCGTCCTCCCCTCAGCAGCCTCCACTGCTGTGTGCATACAGTGGAAAGAAAAAGTATGTGAACCCTTTAGAATTACCTGGATTTCTGCATAAATTGGTCATAAAATTTTATCTGATCTTCATCTAAGTCACAACAATAGACAAACACAGTCTGCTTAAACTAATAACACACAAACAATTATACGTCTGAACCAATTGCATTAATTTGGGGACAGGTCGAAAAGTATTAAACATTTATGGCAATTTAGCTAGCTAGCTTGCACTTGCTAGCTAATTTGTCCTATTTAGCTAGCTTGCTGTTGCTAGCTAATTTGTCCTGGGATATAAACATTGAGTTGTTATTTTACCTGAAATGCACAAGGTCCTCTACTCTGACAATTAATCCACACATAAAACGGTCAACCGAATCGTTTCTAGTCATCTCTCCTCCTTCCAGGCTTTTTCTTCTTTGAACTTATATGGTGATTGGCATCTAAACTTTCATAGTATTACCACGACGACCGGCAACACAGTTCGTCTTTCAATCACCCATGTGGGTATAACCAATGAGGAGATGGCACGTGGGTACCTGCTTCTATAAACCATTGAGGAGATGGGAGAGGCAGGACTTGCAGCGCGATATGCGTCACAAATAAAACTGACTTCTTCTGATTTTAAGCCTTGGCAACGCAGACGCTCGTTGATGCGCGCAGGCGTTGTGCGTGCAATAATTGAATAACATAGATTTCAAAATGTATTTTGCAACGCTCGCGCACGCGAGCGGTGTAGTCAGCCTGTTACATTCTCCAGCAAAATGTCTTGATAAACTTAATTTGTCCATCGATGATAGCAAGCTGTCCAGGCACTGAGACAGCAAAGCAGCCCCAAACCATGATGCTCCCTTCACCATACTTTACAGTGGGAGGAGGTTTGATGTTGGTGTGCTGTGCCTTTTTTTCTCCACACATAGTGTTGTGTGTTCCTTCCAAACAACTCAACTTTAGTTTCATCTGTCCACAGAATATTTTGCCAGTAGCGCTGTGGAACATCCAGATGCACTTTTGCAAACTTCAGACGTGCAGCAATGTTTTTTTATGGACAGCATTGGCTTCTTCCGTGGTGTCCTCCCATGAACACCATTCTTGTGTTTTACGTATCGTAGACTCGTCAATAGAGATGTTAGCGTGTTCTAGAGATTTCTGTAAGTCTTTAGCTGACACTCTAGGATTCTTCTTAACCTCATTTAGCATTCTGCGCTGTGCTCTTGCAGTCATCTTTGCAGGACGGCCACTCCTAGGGAGAGTAGCAACAGTGCTGAACTTTCTCTATTTCTACACAATTTGTCTTACCGTGGACTGATGAACAACAAGGCTTTTAGAGATAATTTTGTAACCCTTTACAGCTTTATGCAAGTCAACAATTCTTAATCTTGGGTCTTCTGAGATCTCTTTTATTCGAGGCATGGTTCACATCAGGCAATGCTTCTTGTGAATAGCAAACTCAAATTTTGTGAGTGTTTTTTATAGGGCAGGGCAGCTCTAATCAACATCTCTAATCTCATCTCAATGATTGTACTCCAGGTTAGCTGACTCCTGACTCCAATTAACTTTTGGAGAAGTCATTAGCCTAGGGGTTCACATACTTTTCCCAACCTACACTGTGAATGATTAAATTATGTATTCAATATAGACAAGAAAAATACAATAATTTGTGTGTATTAGTTTAAGCAGACTGTGTTTGTCTGTTGTTGTGACTTAGATGAAGATCAGATCTAATTTTAGAACCAATTTATCCAGAAATGCAGATCATTCCAAACGGTTCATATACTTTTTCTTGCCACTGTACGTGCACATCGCGAGCCAATGATCAGAATAGGTACTTTTTCCTCACTCATACAGTCTATCCATCAGACTATACTAGACTGTGACGAACACGCACCCACGGCACTGCAACGTAAACCGAGCAGTCTGTTAGTAAATTGCCTGTTTGAGCAGCAGTGCAGGAGACAGAGGTTAAGTAAAGCTAATAGTGGGAGTCGGTGGTCCTGTATTGTAGGGAGTGGAGAGAGTATATAACGGTGGTGTGTTGTGTGTGTGTGTGTGTGTGAGGGATTTTACGTGTAGCAGTGACAGGGAGGATTGGTTGTCAGCTGTCAGCTGATTTTAGGAGTCTTGATAATAGGACTTTAGAGTGCTCTGCTCCTCTTTAGAAGTCCTCTCTGTGTGTACTCTATAACAGTATGTGTTTGTATGTGTGAGGTGTGTGTCTGTGTTCACTCACGGTGACAGTGTGAGCGTGCTCTGACGGAGTTTCCACTGATAACGCCTCACACACACGTCTTATCCCCCCACCCCTCCCCTCCTTTCGGTTCACATGGCCTGGAGATGCCTCAGTCTGAGAGAAGACACACACACAGCCCACATGAACACAACCCAGCCCAGGGCAGGGACAGGGCAGGACAGTGAGGGACCTAAGGTTTCACACTGTGGTCCTGTGTTATGTAGTTACACTAACTGTCAAAGATAACATTGTGACCTGGGTGGAATCTATCCAGTTCATCTTATAACAGGGCACAGCCGCTCTCTCTTCAACTTGAGTACACCGAGGAACGCAGCGAACGTGAGGTTTGAGGTGTGCAGGCGTGGTCTGTGAATGCCTGTGTGTGAATGCTACCGCATGCTACAAGGGAACAGGTGTGAAGAGGTCTATGAGAGGAGGGAATGGAGGAGTGGAAGAGGGGGCCCTGACTCACTCCTGAAGCCCAGAGAAGGAGTGTGGAGTCTGGGGATGGCTGGGTCTTGTGTGACCCTCTCCTCTAATCCCCTCCTCAGTCAATGTACTTCAAATGAGGCAGAATGTCGACACAATAGTCCTTTGAGACCACAGCTATGTTGGAGTAATTGGCAACAGGCAGCATTGTGTGACTCCTCGGCAGAGACCGGACAGACTGAGGAGGAAGAGGAGAAGGAAAAGAGGGGGAGGAATAGGGAAGAGTAGGGAGGAGGAGGTTGAAGGAAGAGGAGGAGGGGGAGGAGAAGGAGGGAGGAGGAGGAGGAGGTGTAGGATGGGGGAGGAGGAGGAGGATTCCTGTCTAGTATTGTCAGAGCAGCAGCACTAACCAGCACAGTGGTAGAGGCTCCTAGCTTCAACAGATCTCTCTCTGAAGAGGAGTATCAAAGATCCCAGTGAAACCCACTGCCTGTCCTCCTCAGACTCTGGGAGAGCTGGTGTGTGCTAGAAGGGACTGAGGGGAACTTGTGATGAACTGTGCTCAGCCAAGTAAGACTCAAGAAAAACAGGGCCCAGTTAGGACCAGAGGGCTCTATAGAGGCTCTGCTCATGAGAGAGAGGGGGAGAGAGGTGGGGAGTTAAAGAGAGAAAAAAAGAGATAAAGAGATTGAGAGAGAGAGAGAGACACTCATATCTGCATCAGAGTGTCAGGTGTCCAAGGCACAGTCGAGCACAGGTGGAGACGTACTGTAAGCAACCCTATAGTGAAAGTGCAGGCCCAGGGCAGGCCCGCACACATCCCAATTGGCTGTGCTCTTTCAGTAAGGTGACGCTTAACTCCAGGGCTGCAAAACCATCTTCAGATGTGCCTGGAGGTCCTCAGCACAATCAGCTCCCTCCCTCAGACCTGCTGAAACAGCCCCATCTGACTTTATGAGGTCAGCATACAGTCTCTGTACAGTCTCTCTCTATCTCTCGTTGGCTGTGTCTCGACTTGACAGTTCATGCAGATTTTGTATTCTGGTCATGGAGTTCTGGTCATGGAGTTCTGGTCATGGAGTTCCGAACACATCTAGGCCTACATTTAAATGTGTCTACCGTCTCCACATTGTGTCCGGATTTCCTTTCCACGCACTATATTTAAATGCAGTATGCATTCTGCAAACGGTGGAACAGGCTAAATCTGATAACACAACAACAACAACTTGATGGTGGTAGCCAACTACTGAAGCTAACTAGCCAGCTCACCTCTGAAACTAGCCAGCAAGCTATCTAGCAAAGCTAAAGCGTTTGCTAACATGTTAGCATAACTCTTGCCAAGCTATTTTTTTCCCCTTCTAAATAAGCTAGCTAGGTAGCATTTATGAGGTCAGCCAACTCGTTCCTCACACGCTAGGAATGTATTCCATCCAACGTTTAGTGAAAAACGTTGCCTTGCACTCCCAAAACACACTTTTTCTGGAGACTTGTGGGCGGAGAGCTGTTGACGTCGCCTACTGTATGCGCTTTCGATAGCCTGATTGTGTCCAGACCGAGGAGAAATCCGCACACAATCCGTCCCTGACCACCTCCTGAGGTGGTCTGGGAGATCTGAACACAATCCGACCACAAAGCGACTTTTGTGCGTCTACACCTGTCTTTTCAATGCGATCTTCGTACTCTGATAGCAGAAGTCCGATGTAAGTGTCTAGTGTAGACAAGGCCATTGAGGCTGAAAGGTGTAGATGTGGCTGTAGGGGAAATCTGAATAGGATAGCGTTTCCCTGTTGAGTTCCGGATTAGATTCGATTTACACACACACACACACACACACACACACACACACACACACACACACACACACACACACACACACACACACACACACACACACACACACACACACACACACACACACACACACACACACACACACACACACACACACACACACACACACACACACACACACACACACCAATGAATAGATTTGCGTTGGATCAATAGATGAGGAACTCACATGAGGAACTCACTGTTTTCTACAGTATTATGATCTAATCTCTGTCTGGTTGTTCGGAAATTTGGAGAAATTGGAGAAAAAAGTTTTGGCCACGAAAAGGGGATCTCCAACAATGTATTATGAGAAACAAAGGACTTCTGTTTCATACTAACCTACATATTTACATCAGATAAGAATCCTCAGATGGTTCACAACATACTTTGTTAAGATGAGGCGTATGACATCACTCATTTGCATACATGTTTTTGTGTTTGTGTTTGTGTGGGCACCTGCGTATGTGTGTGTGTCTGCGTTTGTTGTGTCTATGGCTGTGTGTGAGCAGTCACAGTTAACAGTCAACATCTGTGCCAGACTGTCAAGGGTCAGTTTGCTACAGAAAGCAGCTGTGAGTTTACAACCAAATACACAACAAAGGACCTCAGAGCTGAGAGGAAAGACTGGGAATCAAATCAAGTGAAAATCGGAATATAGAACTTATGAAAGATGAATGTAACCGTTGTAGTTTCCAAAGCAGCGTAGCCATAGGGGCCTTGTGTTGGGATACAGTCAAGAGAAACCTCTGGACTTTTAAAACAGACACTACTGTGGTTTACAATACACCAAGAACTGAGATGATAACGTTCCCAGACTTATCACTGAGTTCCCACCCAAACTTCATCAACAAGTGTCAAACTGTACTGGACCTTAGAACTGACCAACTATGCCAGCATTAGCTTCTCATCAACTGTAACAAAGTACACGTGTTTGTCTTTCAGTCCCTCACATGTTAGTCAAATGTCGCAATGACAGTCCGGATAGAGATAAGTAAGAAACAATGCACTGTGTTTATATTTGTTGCTAGTAAATCTGAGGAACACGATTGAATCCATTCTAAAATGTTGCGCAAGCTGTGGTGCCACTCAACAAAGAGTATAGTGGGAGAAGATTCATGAGCAACATGTTGTCAGCAACATGATAGCAGCAGTGGTGTAAAGTGCTTAAGTAAAAAATAGTTGAAAGTACTACTTAAGCAGTTTTTTGGGGTATCTGTACTTTACAGGCATTTTTTACAACTTTTACTTTTACTTCACTACATTCCTGAAGAAAATTATGTACTTTTTACTCCTTTTACTCCTTTTACTCCTTTTACTCCTTTACTCCTACTTAGCAGGTCAGGAGAATTGCCTAATTCACACAGTTATCAAGAGAACACCCCTGGTCGTGCCTACTGCCTCTGATCTGGTGGACTCACTGAACACAAATGCTTCGTTTGTAAATGATGTCTGAGGGTTAGAGCGTGCCCCATAGCTATCCGTAAATGTAAAAAATAAGATAATGGTGCCATCTGGTTGGCTTAATATAAGGCATTTTAAATTATTTATACTTTTACTTTTGATACTTAAGTGTATTTAAAACCAAATACTTTTAGACTTTTACTCAAGTAGGATTTTACTGGGTGAATTTCACTTACTTACTTGAGTAAGTTTCTATTAAGGTATCTTTACTTTTACTCAAGTATGACAATTGAGTACCTTCTCCACCACTGGATAGCAGTATATGAGTGCAAAAGAACCATTCACAGCAGAGAGAGAAAAAGGGAGAGAGCGAAAGAAAGAAAGAAAGAGAGAGAGAGAGAAAAGGGAGAGAGAGAAAAAAACTCTTCCCATGATATATCACACTCAGGAAAGAGAGGTCTAATGCCAGGAGAACAGCTTCCTTCTCAGACTGCAGAGGCTGGACGGACATTAAAATAAGCAATTACTTCTACCAAAAATGTTCAGGGATGGGAAATTATCCTGATTGCTTTCATCTGGTATCTACTCTGCTTACGTGTCTAAATATTAAGTTGAACATGACCGAGTTTCCCCACCGCTGTGAAAGCTCTGACATCATCCCTGTGACATGTTCAAGAATGTCTGTTCAACCCCCATATCATGATTTAGTTTAGACACACTCTGGATGAATCATTGCACAATCTTGATAGTCTCTCAGATCCACATACAGTCACCACCACAGAGTCAAATACAACACTTTCATTTATCCCTGACCAAGATGGCTGCAATTCTCACCCCATTCTAGAGTTTTGGAGGTTCATGACATAGTCTACTGCTCTAATGTATCTATGTTCGCCATAACCCCAACCCAGTCTCCCCACTGTATAAGGCTACTCACGTTAGTCTTGCTGGAAACAGCGAAGGTAGCTCGGCTGGAGAAGCGGGCGGCAGTGGGGCTGGAGGCTGAGCCCGAGGCTGACCCGGTCAGGGCTCCCATGCTGGGGCCACCAGCAGGGCTGGTAGGGGAGGTGGAGGGGGACCGGGGGCTCGCCCTCTCCTGGCTGCTGCTGTGTGTCTGGGCCTGGATGGACGCTAGCTGGTGCTGGTGGTGGTTGTTGTTGTTGTTAGTCATCAGGGCACCTCTGTCGCACACTGTCCCAGTGAGGAGCTCTACCTGTCGGGTAAGGGCCTCCAACTGGCTCCGGAGCTGCCGGTTCTCCTGCTGCAGCTGCGCCACAGCCCGGCCTAGGGGGCCCTCGCTGGGGTGGGCCGTCGCCTCCTCCAGACGACGCTCCACACCCTGCTTGAAGGCGCTCACGTCCACGTGGATCTCACACACGGCATCCCTCAGTGTGGCCTCGTAGCGGGCGAGCGCAGCGCACACCGTCTCGCCCTCCGGAGAGGAGCCCTCTCTCTCGGCTGTCAGAGGACCTGCGTCCATCTCTGCTCCACTGCCTCCAGTCCCTGTGTTCCTCACTGGGTCTTATCTGCTCTCTCTGGGGCTGCTCCTTCCACACTACTCCTCCTGTCTGTGTCTCAGACACATCCACTTTGAATGGAGATTTGGGAGAAGTCAGTCTTGTCAGCTGCAGCTGAACCTTTCAGATCCCATCTGTCCCAGGAAATCCCTCAGGGTATCCTCTATCCTGCAGAGTGAAAGCTCACTTTTACAAGCCTGCTCCGAATGACAGTACTGAGGTCTATCGAAAAGCAAACACCATTCAAACATGACAGACTCTAAAATAAGTGAAGTGAATCAGTAGAAGAGTAAAATGACAATCTGTGTGGAAGCCAGGCATGTGACAAGGCTGTTGTGAATTAAACCAGTGAGGTAATTGTAACTTAGTTTCAGTGAGTGTATAGTGTGTGTGTGTGCGTGTCAGAGAGAGAGACAGAGACAGAAAGAGACAGAGAGAGAGACAGAGAGAGATAGTAGTAACCCATACCTAAGTTCACCTCTGGAGCTCCGGTATAGTATTCCCCCTCAGCGCTGGCCAGCTATGAATGTCTGCTCTGCTCTGCCCGGCACACTGCTTTAAAACACTCCTCTCTCTCACACACTCACTCAGGTTAATCTCCTTCTTCTCTACTGGTCAGGGGGAGGGAGCAGGAATACAGAGGGAGAGAGGGAGGGAGGGAGGGAGAGGGAGGGAGGGAGGGAGGCTAGATTTCCTCTTTAGTTCAATTCAATTCAATTTAAGGGCTTTCTTGGCATGGGAAACCATTCACTTGCCAAAGCAAGTGAAATAGATAATAAACAAAAGTGAAATAAACAATAAATAATTGACAGTAAACATTAAACTCACAAAAAAGTTCCTAAAGAATAAAGACATTTCAAATGTCATATTATGTACAAATAGTTAAAGTACAAAAGGGAAAATAAATAAACATAAATATGGGTTGTATGTTTGTTCTTCACTGGTTGCCCTTCTCTTGTGACAACAGGTCACAAATCTTGCTGCTGTGATGGCACAGTGTAGTATTTCACCCAATAATAAAAAATAAAAATAAAATGTGGATCTGTGTAACCTGAGGGAAATATGTATCTCTAATATGGTCATACATTTGGCAGTTTAGGAAGTGCAGCTCAGTTTCCACCTCATTTTGTGGGCAGTCTGCACATAGCCTGTCTTCTCTTGAGAGCCAGGTCTGCCTATGGTGGCCTTCTCAATAGCAAGGCTATGCTCACTGAGTCTGTACATAGTCAAAGATTTCCTTAAGTTTGGGTCAGGTATTCTGCCACTGTGTACTCTCTGTTTAGGGCCAAATAGCATTCTAGTTTGCTCTGTTTTTTGTTGTTGATTCTTTCCAATGTGTCAAGTAATTATCTTTTTGTTTTCTCATAATTTGGTTGGGTCTAATTGTGTTGCTGTTCTGTGGCTCTGCTGGGTCTGTTTGTGTTTGTGAACAGAGCCCTCCCAGCACTCTGTGAACTGTTGAAAGGAATCATCTGTGTTGCCTTTCCCCTTCCCACATCTCCTCCCCACACCTCTCTGATTCAGACGGGTTGGGTTAAATGCGGAAGACACATTTCAGTTGAAGGCATTCAGTTGTACAACTGACTAGGTATCCCCTTTTCCTTTCCTTTCCTTTCCTCCTCTTTCTCCTCCTCCTAGTGTATTTGTGTCACTCTCTCACCAAGTGAACTTCTAACAGCAGGACGTTCAATCAGCATTCTCTCTCTCTCTCTCTCTCTCTCTCTCTCTCTCTCTCTCTCTCTCTCTCTCTCTCTCTCTCTCTCTCTCTCTCTCTCTCTCTCTCTCTCTCTCTCTCTCTCTCTCTCTCTCTCTCTCTCTCTCTCTCTCTCTCTCTCTCTCTCTCTCTCTCTCTCTCTCTCTCTCTCTCTCTCTCTCTCTCTCTCTCTCTCTCTCTCTCTCTCTCTCTCTCTCTCTCTCTCTCTCTCTCTCTCTCTCTCTCTCTCTCGAGCTTTATTGTCATGGGAAACATATGTTTACATTGCCAAAGCAAGTGAACTAGATAATAAACAAAAGTGAAATAAACAATACAAATTTACAGTTAACATTACACTCACAAAAGTTCCAAAAGAATAAAGACATTCTTTCTCTCTGTCTTTCTCTCGCTGATCTCATTTCTCTTGGTTCCACGTCTTGTCAATCACGCTGGCTGTCTCCCTCATTTAGCAGTGGTGTCATACATCAGGGGGGAAACTGATGCTTTCTTCCTCCCCCCCAAGCCTCTCTCTTTTCCCTCCCTCTCTCTTTCTCTAATGGTATTATTATAGGTGGGCTGACAAGATAAGAGAGATAAGACAGGACAAATAAACATGTGAGATTACTTTTAATGAGAGAGAGATTTACGGGCAAGATAATGACTGACTTCAGGTAATCTGTGAACAAATCTGTGAAATGGACATTGAAGTAGTGGAAAAGGCCTGTCTCTGTGAGCATTCCATTGTATAGTTGTAGTGTGATGTGAACAACTATTGATCAAATTGTATTGTCAAGGTGGGTAGCGATAAAAGCTGGGTTTGAGCCTGGTGAGTGAAGGGTGAAGGGCTGCACCCCTCTTCTCTTCCCCTCCCCCGTGTAACAGGACCCTAGCAGAACAAACATTCCATATCAGATTGGAGAGTGAGTGAGTGGGGGTCTGGCTGGGTTGGGGGGCACAATGCTTGACAGACCAACACTGCCCTGTACCACCATCACGATGAGATCAGACGGACAGACACAAATACCTTTACATTCCACCCCACTGTTTACTGTAAACACAGGGGGGTTTGGGGGGGTGATATATGATGGCATATAGACTGTCCCTCCCTCCCTCCATCCCTAATTCCCTCCCTCCCTCATACTCCAGGCCTTATGTAAGTCTGCCTGGCTGAGACAGCCAGCTACCACAGGGACCACAGTCTACAGTAGCCTGGTTAAACCAGACAGAATGCTGTGCTCACCATTGTTTCAATTCAAATTAAATCACATTTCATTTGTCACATGCGCCGAATACAACAGGTGTAGACGTAACCGTAACATCCTTACTTACAAGCCCTTAACCAACAATGCAGTTCAATAAATAGAGTTAAGAAAATAATTACCTAATAAACTAAAGTAAAAAATAAAAAGTAAAAAATAAAATAGCAATAACGAGGCTATATACAGGGGGTACCAGTACCGAGTCAATGTGCGGGGGTACAGGTGAGTCGAGGGAATTTGTACATGTAGGTAGGGGTAAAATGACTATGCATAGATAATAAACAGTGAGTAGCAGCAGTGTAAAAACAAAGGGGGGGTCAATGTAAATAGTTTGGGTGGACATTTGATTAATTGTTCAGCAGTCTTATGGCTTGGGGGTAGAAGCCATGTGGTAGCAGAGAGAACAGTCTATGACTTGGGTGACTGGAGTCTTTGACAATTTTTTGGGACTTCCTCTGACACAGATCTCTGAACTCCTCCCTATAGGCTGTCTTATCATTGTCGGTGAGCAGGCCTACCACCGTTGTGTCGTCAGAAAACGTAATGATGGTGTTGGAGTCGTGCTTGGCCACGCAGTCGTGGATGAACAGGGAGTACCGGAGGAGACTAAGCATGCACCCCTGAGGGGCCCCTGTGTTGAAGATCAGCATGGCAGATGTGTTGTTGCCTACTCTTACCACCTGGGGGCAGCCCGTCAGGAAGTCCAGGATCCAGTTGTAGAGGGAGGTGTTTAGTCCCAGGGTCCTTAGCTTAGTGATGAGCTTTGTGGGCACTTTGGTGTTGAACGCTGAGCTGTAGTCAATGAACAGCATTCTCACATAGGTGTTCCTTTTGTCCAGGTGGGAAAGGGCAGTGTGGAGTGCGATTGAGATTGTGTCATCTGAGGATCTGTTGGTGCGGTATGTGAATTGGAGTGGGTCTAGGGTTTCCGGGATGATGGTGTTGATGTGAGCCATGACCAGCCTTTCAAAGCACATCATAGCTTCCGACGTGAGTGCTACGGGCGGTTGTTATTTAGGCAGGTTACCTTCGCTTTCATGGACACAGGGACTATGATGGTCTGCTTGAAACATGTAGGTATTACAGACTCAGACAGGGAGAGGTTGAAAATGTCAGTGAAGACACTTGCCAGTTGGTCAGCGCATGCTCGGAGTACACGTCCTGGTAATCCGTCTGGCCCAGTGGCCTTGTGAATGTTGACCTGTTTAAAGGTCTTACTCACATCGGCTGCGGAGAGTGTGATCACACAGCTGTCCGGAACAGCTGGTGCTCTCATGCATGCTTCAATGTTAAAGCAGCATTCAGACTGCTTTAACCAGGCTAGATCTGCAGGGGTGAGAAGGAAGAGAACTCCCAACAACTCCTATCCTGTCAATGTGTGTTAATTGAATATCTGGGTAAATCATGGCAAATACATTTACTTCACCGATACTTAAAAATGTATTAGTGGGCTGGTAATGAGCAAAATCCACTTGCCATTCTCCAAACAAAGTCGCTGGGCCAAGAGCAGCTGTTTCTTTCTGTGTTTTCATAAGGAATAATATGATTGAGCTCCTGGGGTGACGTCAGTCATGATGCAGCACCACTCGACACTTGTAAATGTCGGACCTGATTAGTGGGACGAACCAGGGGAGTACACAGACGTTGTTGTGCTCTGCCTATCTACAACAAGTGTTTGTTATTGTACTTGAATCCCTAACCGTCTAGCACTCTAGTCAGCTGTGTTTCTGCTTGCTTTCAGCCTTATCAGTGTAGTATGGAGAGAGAGGGGCCCAATGAAGAGTGGTTAATGACGCGTGACGAAATGAACTCACGGATGTTTGCGGTTCGTGGTTCAGCTCTGGACCTCACCGGGCTGCTGAAGGAAGGGCTCTTTTGATGTAAAACTGAGATCCCTGATAGCGGATAAGTTAGGTATTGCGCAATCAAGTAGTAGTGAGACAAAAGCAGGAAGTCAGAGAGACAAAAAAAGCATGACGCATGCATAGTCACACGCCTGTTCCTACACTCTACTCTGGCTTCATTTCAGGGAATTGTGTTGGGCCGCATATGACATGATGACACTTACCGTATAATATGTGTAATACATGACCAACTCTCGTTGATGCTATACAGATAGTGGGACCCAGAGATACTCTGTGTGCTACATCAAGTCTTCACACAGAATTTCAGTTAGCCTTGGAATCCAAACCCGAGTCCACACTGTTAGTGAAACAATAGTGAAATGTGGCATGGATTCAGTTTTTAGGAGCAGAAATAGTCAAGATTTCGATTCCATGTCAGTCTGGGGATCAGTAAGAGAAGACAGAGGAAAGAGGTTGTGTGTTGTGAGGGGTAAAGTATGGTGACCTCTGACCTCAGAGTACTGGAAGCAGGTCAGTAGCTACAGTACCTTTGCTATTCTATTCTTGACTTCAACACGTCAATATATCAGTCAACATATTATCAAAACGGTTGATTCGTTAAGTTAGTAATAACCTTGGTTAACCCAGAACTAAAGTCTTGCGTAATTGGTCAGCTACTAAATGAAGTTCTGGGCCTGTACGTGTTAAGAGAAGAGATGCTAGAACCAGGAGCGGAACCGTAATGAGGAGCTCCACCCTCTCTCTTTGCGGTTAAGTCTACGGGCCGAATGTCCCCTCCCCTTTCTGAAATTCGAAAGATGCTAACACAAGCGAAACCGTGATTTGCACCAGTGATGAAAAACCCAAGCACCGGAACTATTGCTGCTCGTTAGCCATCAGTGTCCATCGTGTAAAGACTGATCTACCGTACCATTTATGTTTACGTAGTCTGCCCATTAAGATGAAGTTAGTAAGTATAGTAATCTGCATGTAGGGTCAACATTATTCATCTCTTCAGAGGGTGCCAGGCTAAACCCCATTACTATGTCCCCTGTAATTTCTCTTCCAACTAATGGTTTTGAGCTGTGAACATTAACAAGGAGCCCTGAAGCTTGCCCACAGAGCAGGGCTGCGTCACTACACTATTAAAACTGTACACAAACATGTCTGTCCACTCTCTCTCTCTCTCTCTCTCTCTCTGCACTCAACCTCCCATTAAAACTCCCAGTGTTCACATGGAGGCCAGCACTCGTCTCTGTCCTAAACAAGCCCTCCTCAGCCAGAGCAAGTGCCATGCAAACACCTCTTTGTCTTTACGAAGCGTCTCAGAGTAGGAAAAACAGATCCTAGATCAGCATTCCTACTCTGAGATGCTGTGTGAATACAGGCCCAGAGCTGCATACACTTAGCAGGGCACAACATCGTGGAACGTTCAGACCAAAATACTGTATATGAACAAACATGGCTCTCTGATAAGTAAGGGATCACGCCAGCTCTATTCATGATATTTCCATCGGCAATGTTCCATAACGTTTGCCTACTGAACGTGCCCCAGACCTCTGACTGAGGGATGGACAGAGCACTCTCACTAGGAGGGAGGAAGAGAGCGAAGGAATGCCTTGGCTGCCTCTCCTGTCTCCTGGGAAAAGATAGAATACCTGCTGGCTTTCGTCCACCGAGACAGCCCGTTGACAAACCTGCTGATCCTTCCAAAACAAAAGCCCTTTTCTCTCTCTTTACCACATGTCGGCTGCACTGTGGTTTCCCCAAAAACAAGTCTGCATGGATGTGATGACATCAAAGTTTCCATGGAAACCCTGCAGCCCCCTAAAAAATAACAGGCAGCTGATGATGTCATCGTCACTTCAAAGTAAATTTAATGAAGTGCATATGGAGCCAAGACAGAGAGAAAGAGAGAGAGAGAGAGAGAGAGAGATGCACTCTTAGTTCTTCGGCTGTTCCCATAGGAGAACCCTTTTTGGTTCCAGGTAGAACCCTTTTCGTTCCAGGTAGGGTTCTACCTGGAACCAAAAAGTGTTCTCCTATTAGAACAGCCGAAGAACCCATTTGGAACCCTTTTATTCTAAGAGAGTGTAGAGAAGAGAGAACGAGAGAGAGAGAGAGAGAGAGAGAGAGAGAGAGGGTGAAGTATGCTAATAAAATGTATTTAATGTTACTAGCGGTTTTGGCACGGTTTCTGAGGTACGTGCAGAGACATCCCGTGATGAGGTGGATTGAGAGGTTGGCTCAAGGTGAGAAGGCTGATAATTACCATTTTACGGCAGGGGTTGCATAACTCCAACCCTGCAAAACACTATCTACACTGAACGTACCAGGGATGCAAACTGGTGAGGGCCCAAACAGGTGAAACTTTCTTTTTTTTTTGCACTGAAACATGCAAAAAATCCCTGCTAGGGGGAAATGCAGGTTTGAACTAATTAAACAACAAAGAATATGATCTACATGATCAGTCTCTGTGTGTAAAATATAAAGTGGTTCATGTAAACCTAACTCACAGCTAAAAAATTTAAAGAAAGCTATTGTTGCCTAGACTTTACTGCAAATGACACTCAAGTCTTTTTTTTTTTTTTTTTTATTTTTTTTAAATTTTATCCCCTTTTCTCCCCAATTTTTCGTGGTATCCAATCGCTAGTAATTACTATCTTGTCTCATCGCTACAACTCCCGTACGGGCTCGGGAGAGACGAAGGTCGAAAGTCATGCGTCCTCCGAAGCACAACCCAACCTAGCCGCACTGCTTCTTAACACAGCGCGCCTCCAACCCGGAAGCCAGCCGCACCAATGTGTCGGAGGAAACACCGTGCACCCGCCCCCTCGGTTAGCGCGCACTGCGCCCGGCCCGCCACAGGAGTCGCTGGAGCGCGATGAGACAAGGATATCCCTACCGGCCAAACCCTCCCTAACCCGGACGACGCTAAGCCAATTGTGCGTCGCCCCACGGACCTCCCGGTCGCGGCCGGCTGCGACAGAGCCTGGGCGCGAACCCAGACTCTGGTGGCGCAGCATAGCACTGCGATGCAGTGCTCTAGACCACTGCGCCACCCGGGAGGCCCGACACTCAAGTCTTGAGAAAAAACAAGACACTAATATTGCTGTTAGCCATGACAGCCTTTATAATAGAACACTTGTTACCATGACAGCCTTTATAACAGAACACTTGTTACCATGACAGCCTTTATAATAGAACACTTGTTACCCCACACATTAATATTGCACTTGGGGAAAAAACATCTTAAAGTAGAATGAAACAAACAGGCATTCTATTTTTGCTCTATTTCAGTGGCCACTATAGTAGACATTGATCAAGTGCACAAGGCTACGTGTATGCAAAAATAACGTTCACTGAGTAAAAAAATGTATAATCCCCCTCACTAACACACACACACACACACACACACACACACACACACACACACACACACACACACACACACACACACACACACACACACACACACACACACACACACACACACACACACACACACACACACACACACACACACACACACACACACACACACACACAGTGTTACTGTCAAATTCATCCACATACTGTAGAGGAAAAACATTAGTTAACAGATAGTGGTAGGTTCGTTAGCTAGTTAACTGATTAATATTTCACACAGATTGCCAGGGTCCAGTAAGCAACTAACGCGTTATAACCTGAGGAACGGCAAGGAGTCGTATACCAGTTAATACTATTGCGAATTGGTTAGGTTACTAATGTTAGCTCATCTGATGTTGTAACGTTAGCTAGCTAACGTTAGCTGTCTGACTTTATTAGACAGCTAATTTTCATAAACTCAAACATTTGATCAGATAAATTGGCTAATGTTGCTCAACATTTCTCTGGCTAATTAACGGAAAATTTGATCCAGCTAGGAAGATTCTTAACAATGCTAACAGTTCTTGTTCCACCTCACTTTCTCCGTCACCTCAAACTTTCCAAATAACAGTTGTTTTTCAGTTACAGCTCATGAAGTACGCTTCATCACCTTCTCACCCCCGTCTTCGTGGTCAGGCTTCTCACCTAACGTTACCTCTTCGTTATCGTTCAGGGAACACGCTGCTGTAACTGGCAAGCTGCCTTTCCACTCTCCGCTGTCTTTCAAGAGCGCACGCTGATGCTGAAACTAGCAAGTCGGATGTCTCTTCTCTCTTCAGTCGCATGCTGCGCTGCATTCTGTTATATGAACGATTGGCTGAGCCTTGGATACAGCCAGTATTGCTCCAAATGAGCAGCACTCGTTCGCTTACTACAGCCAGTAGTGATCCAAAGCCCCCCCCAAACTTTTCTCATCGGATCTACACGAATCACGTAGCCCACCTATGTTAGATTCAAAACGGCGAATTTCGCCGAAAGGTAACTAGTTTGCATCCCTGACATACCCCTACAAATACACAGGCCGTGCATGAGAAGGTGACAAATAGAATGAGATCCCTATAGGAGAGTTTAACTTAATCTAAACTGGAAAATACTGTCACATATCTGCCATACATAGCCTAAAGACAAGTGGGCTAGTACTGTATTATAGCTAGCAGAGAGAAAGGAGAAGGAGTGATGGAGGAGTGGAGGAGAGGAGGATGGGAGGAGAGGGGAGAGGGGGGTACATTCCCCAAACCCCAGCTAACCTACTGAGATCACTGGCTCTGGATAATTACAGCCCTGCTCCCCCCAGCTCCCAGAGTCGGGATGGGCTTGGCCATACTGCCCGTGTCCTCACACACAAAAACACACACACACACACACACACACACACACACACACACACACACACACACACACACACACACACACACACACACACACACACACACACACACACACACACACACACACACACACACACACACACACACACACACACACACACACACACACACACATTCGTGCAAACACACTGTTGTTTTCGGCACATTTGACCAATAAAATTTGATTTGATTTGACATGCAAGCAAACACACAAGCACGCACACACGCACATGTAGCGCATGGGAATGTGTGAAACTTTCTCCTCAGCATGAAGTGTGGCCACTTGCACAGTTGAATTGTTCACTTTTCGGTTGCATCGACTGGTAAGATGCTTTTGGAGGGCGGTCACGTGTGCTAGCAAAGCAGAGGTCCGGGGTTCGAGCCTCGATGTGAGCTGAATGGAGGAAGTGGTACGCGCTAACCAGGCAGCAAGACGTCTGTTACACACACACACACACGTCGTGTCGCTCTGTCATCCTCATACACCACGTTTAAGATATCCTCAGAGACAGGAAATTACATTGAAAAGACAACGACCAGACACACACAGGCTCAGTGGAAAGTGGCAAATCATGAATGAGAGATGAGTCACCTCCTTGGGCCTGCACTAGGGGAAAGGGGGAAACAGACTAACCCCTACTATCAACACCCTGGGTACTCTCAGTCCACTGTCTCCAAGAGGCTAGATGTAATTGTGAGAGCTGGAGTGCATGTGAAAGATTGTGACACACGCACAAGAGTACACACGCGCACAGACACGCTGAAACTTTCCCATGTGCCAAGAGCTATCAGTCTGTGTGCAGCTTCAACAAAAACTGATACTTCAGTGATGATGGATTCTCAAGGAAGTGAGCAGTGCTGATGTCATACTCCCAGGCCGAGCCAAAACACATCTCTGTCATATCCATCAATTGTTCCCCACAATCTGCTCTCCTATATCGAAACCTCACAACCTTCTCCCAGGCCTCCCTCCTCTGGCAACCAGACGATCCCTGATTCAGCATGACATCATCCACACACACACACACACACACACACACACACACACACACACACACACACACACACACACACACACACACACACACACACACACACACACACAGACAGAGAGAGAGAAATCAGCAGGACAATAAAGGCTGTCCGTCTGTCAAACCTAACATTTTTCACTTAAAGACCCTGAAGTGTGGTTTGGAAACAACCTCACTATTTGTCCTGGCAATGAAGGTCTGTCCTCCGGAACACTCATGAAAAAAGAGAATGGTTTTCATTGAATTTGTCCACTTTAAAAACCCTTCAGCTTCTCCCTCTCTCTCAGAGTTGCTTGAGGGCATAGTAACGCTGTGGCGAGGATGCACAAGATAGGTCCTTAAAATAACCTACCTAAGGCTACTTAACACTGTAGAAACTCTGGAATCACACCTTCATTTTTAAAATGTAACCTTTATTTAACTAGGCAAGTCAGCTAAGAACAAATTCTTATTTACAATGACGGCCTACCCCGGGCCAAACCCTAACCCGGACGATGCTGGGCCAATTGTGCTCCGCCCTATGGGACTCCCAATCACGGCCGGTTGTGATACAGCCTGGAATCGAACCAGGGTCTGTAGTGACGCCCCTAGCACTTAGATGCAATGCCTTAGACCGCTGCCCCGTTCGGGAGCCCTTTTTGGCATAAAGACACCCAAAATCTCTCTTTCTATCTCTGTACATTCTGTTGCGCACCAACATGTGTTCAGTCCTTGCACAACATATAACGGATGGTGTCATTCCAAAACAACCCTTCGCTGCAGTGAACCTGCTAATTACCGAGACAGTTGAACGTTAAAATGATTGAGCGTGACTTTCACCACTAAATAAACTTCCACAGTTCGACGAAGACACGTCAGGGGAAAACAGCTACTCATATTAAAAGCCTTTCATTATGGCGTTAGCTATTTGCTGCAGTGACTGAAAGCCAAATGAGGCCCACTATTCTCAGTGCTTCTGGGGCTTGTGCAATGCAGGTGAATGTGTGTGTGTGTGTGTGTGTGTGTGTGTGTGTGTGTGTGTGTGTGTGTGTGTGTGTGTGTGTGTGTGTGTGTGTGTGTGTGTGTGTGTGTGTGTGTGTGTGTGTGTGTGTGTGTGTGTGTGTGTGTGTGAAATGTTGGATTGTCTGAGCACAAACAGAGCGACTTCTTTTGGCAACGCATGAAGCAGAGTTAAAAAACAGTTTGAGTGATGAATGACAGGCTGCTAGGAGTGGCGGACAACCCAAAGATCCCTCCTCACTCACACTCCCAGAAAAGGCTTTTGAGTTGCTGTGGATCCAGTGGTGTGTGTGTGTGTGTTGGTGTGTGTGTGTGCGCGCACGAGGCAGGCTGCCCCTGCCAACTCCTAATGAATGTGTTACTGAGGAGGAGAGTGATAACTCTTAGATAGATGTGCCTCAGCTCACCTGTGTGTTTGTATGTGTGTGTGTGTGGTGGGGGGGAGTGGGGTATGATGAACACATGACATCTGCCTGTGGCACAGATGAGAGCTCCAGGATCTAGCCCAGCCAGACTAGAAAAAACTCATCTGAAATTTGACAATAAACTACAGTTTGTAATGAAATTTACCGTATCTTTACCGTATCGGTTACTGCCACATCCCTGAGCTTTCTACATTTATAGAGGTCTTAGGTCTGAATGAGGTTTCTACAGAGATGAAGCACAGTGGTCGGACTGCGGTGTTGACACTGTGGTGGGGCTGTTAAGCATGAAACACACTGAGAATCTCACTGCCGATATACTGCCGATAGGCACTTACTTTACTTTACTGACTTTATTGTCCCCATGGGAGCATTTTGTTGCAGTACATTTTTAAAGTGGCGTTTTAATATAGTAGACAACAGTTACATACAATATATACCAATGAAAGAGACTAGCCTGCTGGCCTTACTGGTGGACAGGAACATTAGCCCGAGCTGTTTAGGAGGGATATCACACCTGGCACAAATAGTCTAGTTCTGTTTTTCCTGCTGGGGGGTGCCCTATACCTGCACATAGAGGGGAGTAGTTCAAAGTTAAGGTACTATACTGACTTTGTTTTATACATTTTTATTGAGAGTATTTTCACTTTTTGCATTGTTTGCTGGTTTGGCTTGGGTCTAAAATGTTTTTGTGAGCCTTGCTGAGGGCCCTGAACTTAAAGATCTCATCACCTTGCTTGCCGTGGTAATAATCCTTCTCAGCATATTTCTCTGGCTGACAGTGGCATTGCCAAACCAACAAACAATGCAAAAAGTTTAAATACTCTCAATTCAAGATTTGTAAAACAGAGTCTGTATAGTACAGTCAACATTAAAAGATCCCAGATTTTTGAGAAAGTATAGTCTCTGCTGACTCTTTTTTAGATCAGGTCTGTACAATTACTCCACTGAAGCTTATTGTCCAAGAGGACACTCAGATATTTTGTATTCCTATACAATCTCTATGTTCTGACCTCTGATAGATGTTGCAGAGGTAGGTGTTGTTCGCTTCCTGAAGTCTATGCACATCTCTTTGGTCTTGTTGGTATTGAGAACCAAGTGTGATTCATCACACCACTCCACAAATTCATGACAGTGGGGAGGCCGTTCCTTCTCTTGCTAGAACAAAAACGCTGCCTGCTACGTGCCGACCCGGTAGCGACCAACCTACCGATTCTACTTGTCAAATAGCCATGCTCGTCAGTGGCCAATAACTTGACTTTGACCCAGTCAGAGAGCACAAACCCCCATATGGGCGAGCCAACAATATATATATATTATAAAGATGGCATTTCCTGCGTACATCCACAGATGAGCCATTCACACTTCATATGCAATGTAGGCTATGGATCATGGAGAGTGACTTGAATTGTTTCTTCTTTATCTTGCTAGGTAGTTATTTAGCGGAGGCCATCTGGCTAGTACGCACATATATGCATTGCCAAACAACTCTACTGCCACCTTCTGGTTTGGAGTATTTTAGCAAGGCTGAGTAGCTGAAGATCTTTGCTGTGTGAACACATAAGAGATTGACTGCCAACACCCTGTTCAGAGGTGCTAAGTACTGTCGGCAGGCAAACGTTTGACAATCCTACCGGTGTGTCTGAGCTTTTAGAGGAGGGGAGACACCCTTCTGTGCGTCTGTCACAGCTGAAGACCAACACAGAGGAAAAGGTCTATTGGTCTGATAGGTGGAGTGAAAAGAAATGCAGGGGGAGAGATCAGGGCCTAATGTGCTTAACAGTCCAGAGAGAGGAGTGTGAGAAAGCCATCAAGGAGACCACACCTCTGTTCAAATGAAGAAGCACCAGTAGCCACAACGCCCTCCGCTTCCTCCCCTCCATGTCCACCCCAGGCCCCTCTCTACTATCCCCTCCCCCAGACCCTCACTACCCCTGGTGGTCCTGGAGGTAGAGCTCGGTGTTGCCAGATTAGGCAGTTCCACACCCCCAAAAAATGGGATGCAAGAAAACACAAAAACCCCTCACACCCAGCTCACAGAGCAAACTGTTAAAATGTGGCTACTTTTTAGTGGATTGGGCAGGATTTTGGTTCCAATTCTGCTAGAAAGTGTCAGTAGAATCTGGCAACACTGGTAGAGCTATACTGGCCTTGGGATGGGGAAGAAACCCAACCAGCCTCCGAACAGCCTCCAAGTATGCTTCTATATTTTCCTTTAAGAGTGGAAAACATCAGATTTGTTCATGTTTAGCCTCTGGAAGACTATACAGTACCAGTCAAAAGTTTGGACACACCTACTCATTCAAGGGTTTTTCTTTATTTAGACTATTTTCTACATTGTAGAATAATAGTGAAGACATCAAAACTATGAAATAACACATACGGATTCATGTAGTAACCAAAAAAGTGTTAAACAGATATGTTAAACAAATATATCTTATATTTGAGATTCTTCAAAGTAGCCACCATTTGCCTTGATGACAGCTTTGCACACTCTTGGCATTCTCTCAACCAGCTTCATGAGGTAGTCACCTGGAATGCATTTCAAATAACAGGTGTGCCTTGTTAAATGTTAATTTGTGGAATTTCTTTCCTTCTTAATGTGTTTGAGCCAATCAGTTGTGTTGTGACAAGATAAGGGTGGTATACAGAAGAAAGCCCTATTTGGTAAAAGGCAAGTCCATATTATGGCAAGAACAGCTCAAATAAGCAAAGAGAAATGACAGTCCATCATTACTTTAAGACATGAAAGTCAGTCAATATGGAAAATGTCAAGAACTTTGAAAGTTTCTTCAAGTGCAGTCGCAAAAACCATCAAGCGCTATGATGAAACTGGCTCTCATGAGGACAGCCACAGGAAAGGAAGAGTTACCTCTAGTGCAGAGGATAAGTTCGTTAGAGTTACCAGCCTTAGAAATTGCAGCCCAAATAAATGCTTCACAGAGTTCAAGTAACAGACACATCTCAACATCTGTTCAGAGGAGACTGTGTGAGTCAGGCCTTCATGGTCGAATTGCTGCAAAGAAACCACTACTAAAGTACAGCAATAAGAGAAAGTGACTTGCTTGATCTATTTACAGTACCAGTCAAAAGGGATAGAGCACAACTGGACATGCCTAGCTCTGGAACGCAGTCCTAGTGGTGCTAGGATTCTTCACAGATTTATTAAGCTCTTAATGAAAGAAGAGTGAAGACAATGGAGGGAAAAACAAACAGAGAGGAAAGAGAAGGGGAAGCTGCTGGTACTTTGGGTGACGATGATGAGTTGTGTCTTATTTGCTGAGGTGCCAAGATAATTCACTGCAGAGGACTCCCACATACTCCCGCATAACTGATGGATCTCTGCTGCTAAGAGAGGCCCACACTCTCACACAGAGAGTACACACACAGAGTACACAATGTACCTTTTGGAGTCATGCACTGTATGACCTGACTGCACACACACACACACACACACACACAGACAGAACTGATTAACTGGCTCCCTGAAGGCCTGATAAAACACTGTCTGCATGACCTCACTTCCTGTTGCTGCAGCCAGAGGGAGGATGGATAGACAGTAATCCGTTGAGTGGTAGAGGAGAGGGGAACACACACATTTCCACTCAGAGTGTTTTACTGGCTGGGAATCTGCCCCCTGACCTTTCCCGTGTCATGCTTTAGGGGAGGTGGTCTGATCCTGATCTGTGACCCCCACATTGGCCCTTAACAAATTTTAAAAAATTGTCCTTTGGGGGTTAATAATGTTTTCCATCCTATCTATCTATATACAAGTTATAAAATTGAACCTCAACTCTCAGTCTCAATTACAGTTCCAGCGAGTTTAAGAGTGATGTCTGATGTGACGACATCATGAGGTTTTCCAACTTCTATCCCTCGTCGCTTAAATCATCCTTCAATATGAATTAATTTTAAATAGTCGTTTGCCTGCTGATGTCTGCCTTTAAATTACTGTATGGCTATGTAGGGAAATGCCTTTTTGGAAGTAAACCCCATCACTCAAGCTTGTGGCGTCAAGCGAGTTTTAGAAGATACATTTTCAGTGGACAACTTTCTTCTTTAATCGGTGCAATGTGCCGAGGAGTGAGGAAAAACCTGGCCACATTTCCTGACATGCCCTGGGAGAATCTACTCCCATATGGACCATGACATCAGATCAGTCTTTAGCAAAGCTGCCCTGATTAAAATGCTCAGACTGTAATTACTACGAATTGCTTCTTCAAACAGGTAAGATGACAGAGGTACCTGGGAGGTCAAGGCCAGACTCAGCGAGATGACTGAGGTATCTGGGAGGCCAAGGCCAGACTCAGCGAGATGAATGAGGTACCTGGGAGGCCAATGCCAGACTCAGCGAGAGGACTGAGGTCCCCGGGAGGCCAAGGCCAGACTCAGCGAGAGGACTGAGGCACCCGGGAGGCCAAGGCCAGACTCAGCGAGATGACAGAGGTACCTGGGAGGCCAAGGCCAGACTCAGCGAGATGACTGAGGTACCTGGGAGGCCAAGGCCAGACTCAGCGAGATGACTGAGGTACCTGGGAGGCCAAGGCCAGACTCAGCGAGATGACTGAGGACGTGGGGTGTGTTCCAAAGGGCACACTATTCTCAGTAAACTACTTTTGACCAGTGCATTATATAGGGAAGAGGGGGTTGTAGGAGCTATTTATCATTATCATGTTTATGTTCTATTTATTTCCTCCCTATACTTATCTGTTTAGCACCTGACTGCCCCCCCCGATTTAGATTTTTTTACCATTGATTATATATGGCTGCCAGGTGATTGAGATAATGAACTTCAATTTTTCAAGGAACCGTTTGCCTTTGTCTTTTAGCTAGCTAGGTCTTTAAAATTTGCACTAAGAATAAAATAAAAATACCAAATCGATGAAGGATGATGAAGACTAAATACATAAAATGTAAAATGTTTGAGGACAGGGTTTTGTTCTTTCTGGATTCCACTAGAATGACGCTATTAGAGATCTCACACATGAAGCCCTACCTAGACTACAAGGGACGGCTTTTTTTCTTTTGGTCTAAAATCAAATATCGCAATGCCCCAGGGCAGTGATTGGGGACATTGCCCTGTGTAGGGTGCCGTCTTTCGGATTAGACATTAAACGGGTGTCCTGACTCTCTGTGGTCCACTAAAGTTCCCATGGCACTTATCGTAAGAGTAGGGGTGTTAACCCCAGTGTCCTGGCTAAATTCTCAATCTGGACCCTCATACCATCATGGCCACCTAATCATCCCCAGCTTCCAATTGGCTCATTCATCCCCCCCCTCTTCTCCCCTGTAACAGGTCGTTGCTGTAAATGAAAATGTGTTATCAGTCAACTTACCTGGTAAAATAAGGGTAAAATAAAAATAAATGAAAATGTTGTGGGTGGGAACTAGTGTGCTTGAGTGCACAGACAATTTTCAACCGTATCATAACGTATTCTTTCTGTTTGTGATAATGATTTAAGAAAATAAGGGATATAAACGGACTAAACGTATTCTTGGATTCTTCTCTTTTATTGGATTGTGCGAGATGGAATTATCCCCAGGTCGTCAGTGAGTGGCATCAAGTACTTTTTTGTATTTGTTACTACAAACTGGTGAGATGACAGAGAGGTACCGGGAGGTCCAGGTCCAGGTCCAGGCCGGACTCAGTGTAATAACTGAGCACGTACTGTAGGGTGCTTCCCAAATGACACTCCATTCACAGTGTACTACTTTTGACCAGTGCGTTATACACTGCGAGTACAAAACATTAGGAACACCTTCCTAATTGTCTCAAGGGTTAAAAATCCTTCTTTAACCTGTCTCCTCCCCTTCATCTACACTGAGTGAAGTGAATTTAACAGCCGACGTCAATAAGGGATCATAGCTTTCACCTGGATAGTCTATGTCATGGAAATAGCAGGTGTTCCTAATATTTGGCACACTCAGTGTATAGGGAATAAGAGACCATTTCAGACATAAACCTAGCCAGCGACATGCACCAAAGAAATGGTTACGAGGATAATGTTTATAATGTGACCCCTCTGCTTGCCCCTCTGACTCCCCTGTGTCTGTCTGGATGCCTCTCCTTTATCACTGGATCCTGGATGAATATAGCCCACTAACGAGCACTCAGACAGGTATATTACCACTCAATCTCGGGGGACTAACTCCCATATTGTATATCCCTTTCAGTTTCCATGTAAACAAACATGTCAACAGCCCGCGCATTAAAATGTTCAAAATATATTGTTACTCAACATGATATGCGTATCTCAAATCTCAGGAGTCAAAACAACTTCAGCTTTCAAATGCTTGCCATCACCATCCCCACTTCCTATCGCCATTGTGCACTTTACAGTTGAACTTCTCAGCCTGGCCTCAGAGCCATACGAAACACAGCCACCTCTCGGTAAAATCGCACAGGGCCTTTAGAAACTGAAGCCTCTTCTGGTTTAACTAGCTGCTGAGAGTTCATACTCATACTCATATTCACATTGGCCCACATAACATAACTACCCTATGACACTTGTGTTTTTCTGATCGTACTTAATGTTTAGCTGTTGAAAGCCATACGAATCATACTGTAGCCATTTACACAACGTTTCAACATGAAGGAAAAAAAGTCCATGCATGTGTCTTTCACATGACATCATCTCTTCCAAGCTGCTGCTTGTATTTATACCTTTCATTACACACTTGGTGAGGCCAGACCTGGGTTCAAATAATATTTGATATATTTTCAATTACTTTAGCTGCCTTCGATTGAGCTTGCCTGGTGCAACTGAACCAACAGAACAGTGGCAAAATGTTTGAAACGCGCCCGTCTGGTACTCCAGGCAGTAAAGGACTCCCGCAGAAGACTATACATAGACGGAAAACTCAGAGTGGATCCTGCTGAACAACTAGCTGTGAGTAATGATAGGATGTGTAAACAGAACACAGAGGGATAGAGAGCAACTGGACATGCCTAGCTCGGGAACGCAGACCTTGTGGTGCTAGGATTCTACACTGATTTATTTAGCTCTTAATGAAAGAAGAGAGAAGACAACTGAGGGAAAGACAAACAGAGAGGAAAGAGAAGGGGAAGCTGCTTGTACTTTGGGCAACGATGATGAGTTGTGTCTCATTTGCTGAGGTGCCAAGATGCATGCGTCTTTCACATGACGTCATCTCTTCCAATTTGCTGCTTGTATTTATACCTTTCATTACACACTTGGTGAGGCCAGACCTGGGTTCAAATATTATTTTATATATATTTCAATGAATTTAGCTGCCTTTGATTGAGCTTGCCTGGTGCAACTGAACCAACAGAACAGTCGCAAAAACTGTGAAACCCGCACATCTGGCACTCCAGGCAGGCTAACGCAAACACTCAAGGTTTTGGGAAAACTTCAAAGAGTATTTTAACCCATGTCTTGGTGAGGCCAGTTCAGGCAACATGACCCAGCCCAGAGACGGGTGGATAAGCAGCACTGGGAGATGAGGATCCTTTGGCTGGGACTGTGTTCAATTTACATGTGGTATACAATATTTTGCTCTCGCTATCTAGTCAACAAAACAGTTCTGAAACTTCACAACAGGTCACAAAACTGAATTGGGATGGGGCATTGAGGGCAGTCAGGTTCACTCTATCCTCTAGAGATTGCTGCATAATAAGAGCACATGGTATTTTGTTTATAGTACATACAGTAATGAGTAGAAAATGGTCCCAGGCTGGAAGTTGAGTTGATAATAAGAAACTGTGGGATTACTCGTGAGGAGAGAGGGCAATGAGTGTTGGGTTATAAGAGAACTGCCACAGACAGATGAATGCAGGCAGACAGGCAGACAGACAGACAGATGGACACACACACAAGTCTTTCCACTTGCTCTGCATGGATGTTGATTAAGTTAGTGCCAGTTAAAGTGTGTGGACTGTGGCCTCGTCACAAGGCCCGGTATGCTACTAATTCTGACTCGGGGGGACTTTCCCTGGTCTTGACCTCGACATTACACCCTGCTAGCTAGGCTTTCCATAGGTCTGCATGGGGACAACATGGCGACAGGGTCACTACCTGTCAAATAGAGGGCAGACGAGCATCTTGTGTGTGATAATGTTCAAACATACACAAACACAAGTTGATGAAAAGAGAGATGGCCTGGGCCTCCCGAGTGGCACAGTGGTCTAAGGCACTGCATCGCAGTGCTTGAGGCATCACTACAGACCCAGGTTCGATCCCAGGCTGTGTCACGGCCGGCCGTGACCGGGAGACCCATGAGGCTGTGCCCAATTGGCCCAGCGTTGTCCGGGTTAGGGGAGGGTTTGGCCGTCTGGGATTTCCAAGTGACTCCTTGTGGTGGGTTGGGCGCCTGCAAGCTGACTTTGGTTGCCAGCTGGACGGTGTTTCCTCCGTCACATTGGTGCGGCTGGCTTCGGGTTAAGCGAGCAGAGTTTTAAGAAACCTTTGCCTCTCCCAAGTTGCAGCGATGGGACAAGACTGTAACTACCAATTGGGGAGAAAAAGGGGATAAAAGTACAAAAAAACAGAACAGCAATAGGAGGAGGGTCAGACTGACTGAGGCACAAGGGGCCAAAAATGAGACAAAAGCTATGGCCAGAGGCCAGACATATGAAAACGGTTAAGGATACTAGAAGCAAGTTCATTTTATGAGGGGAGGTAAAATGCAGTGGTGTAAAAATACTTGAAAGTACTACTTAAGTCGTTTTTTGGGTATCTGTACTTTACTATTTATATTTTTTGACAACTTTTACTTCACTACATTCCTAAAGAAAATTATGTACTTTTTACTCCATATATTTTCCCTGACACCCAAAAGTACATTTTGAATGCTTAGCAGGACAGGAAAATGGTCTAATTCACACACTTATCAAGAGAACAAACATCCCTGGTCATCCCTACTACGTCTGATCTGGCGGACTCATTAAACACATGCTTCATTTGTAAATGATGTCTGAGTGTTGGAGCATGCCCCTGGCCATCCTTACATTTTTTTTTTTTTTTTTTAAATGGTGCCTTCTGGTTTGCTTAATAAGGAATTTGAAATAAATATATTTTAGCAATTACATTTACCTCTGATAATTAAGTATATTTAAATCCAAATAGTTTGACTTTTACTGAAGTAGAAATTTGCTGGGTGACTTTCACTTTTACTTGAGTCATTTTCTATCAAGGCATCTTTACTTTTACTCAAGTATGACAATTGGGTACTTTTTCCACCACTTTCCACCACTTTTTCCACCACAAATGCTGTGGCTTTTTGTACACATGATGTCTGCAGCCTCTTATAGGCACTAAGGTCGTATCCTGAGCTAATTTTTTAGTTAGTGTAACAACATCTGTGGCATTCGAATGGATTATACAAGCAGCATAACTGAACTCAAGCGAAACCACTACTGTGCCTGTGGCCTTTAAACTACACATAACTTACCCTTGTCTCAGAAACTGGGCAAGTGTTGTTCAATGAAGTCAGTTTAATCCTAGCCAACTGGCACAACTCCTACTGTTTCTGTTCCCTTCCTATTGTCCTATCTGTTTGCTCTTGTTGAACCTTGATTTCACCCTCCGGTAAAAGCTACTCTACCAGCACATTTACCATCATTTACCTTATAATTAGTGTTTTTCTCCCAGAACAAGCTTTACACTCCACCAGCAGGTTCACAGGTGGCTGGTTTGGAGGAAAGCCAAGTCTGGCACTGCACTGGAAAACAAAAGCACCGTTTCTTCTGCCTTAGCTTTCATTTTCTTTTACAAGCCTCCATCTACCTTCTTCCACCTCCCAGTGAGATCTAGTGCTGTTTGTTTTCCATTGGCATATTTGATTAAGCCAGGGGCCACACCACATGCCCTTTCAGCAGCAGCAGAGAGGCCCCATGGGTCCCAGGGTAGACTGTTTGTAGACAGGGGACCAGGGCTGAGGGCAACTCAACAGCCCTTCCATCTGGTCCCACCTAAACTCTGTTTATCCTTCTGGCAAATTTTTATCCCTGACAGACTGACTCCTCCAGTTAAGTTGTCCTCTGTATACTTATTTGTTTATTTGGATCCCCCATTAGCTTTAGCAGAAGCAGCAGCTACTCTTCCTGGGGTCCACAAAAAACACATGACAAGAAACAAAACACTGATAAGACAGTCACACAAATGTAAAATACAATGATATACAAAAAAATGTCACCAAAAAATAATACAAACAATAAAACAATTTGTGTTAGTGTGTCTGTGTGTTTGCGTGTCCCCTCACAGTCCCCGCCTTTCCATTAGTTGTTTTTAAATCTGTTTTCAAAGGTAATTTTGCTGTATGCTTGAGTAAGATGGAAAGGAGTTCCATGCGATCATAGCTCTGTATAAAACTGTCCGTTGCCGTGAATTTGTTTTGGACTTAGAGACTGTGAAGAGACCCATGGTGGTATGTCTTGTGGGGTAAGTATGGGTGTCTGAGCTGAATGTTATTTGATTATGCAGACAATCTGGAATTTTAGTCAGTAATATTTCTGATAAAAACTAGGGAGAGAAGCAGTTCATCTCTAGTCAACCCTCAACCAGGAAAGACTGGCATGGTGTTGATGACAGTTCTGTATGTGCAAGTAAGGGCATGGCGTGCTGCTCTGTTTTGAGCCAGCTGCAGCTTTGCTAAGTCTTTCTATGCTGCACTTGACCATATTACTGGACAGTAATCAAGATGGGCTACCCCTCAGAGCCTGGTTCCTCTCTAGGGTTCTTCCTAGGTTCCTGCCTTTCTATGGAGTTTTTCCTAGCCACCGTGCTTCTACATCTGCATTGCTTGCGGTTTGGGGTTTTAGGCTGGGTTTCTGTATAGCACCTTGTGACAACTGCTGATGTAAAAAAGGCTTTATAAATACAGAGCCTGAACAACTAGTCCAGTTGATGTGTCTAAAAACGCAGAACATCTTTTTACAACATACATACCACTCCCAATCTTCAAAACAATTTTGTCAATATGACTTGCCCATGATAATTGACCATCCAATGTTATACCTAGGAGTTTAGCTTCCTCAGTTTGTTCAATGGTCACACCCTTCATACACAACTCCAGTTGAGGTTTAGGAGAATGTTTTGAAACAAATACAATGCTTTTAGATGTATTTAAGACCAGTTTATTATTAAATCACCCATTCTGATACTGCCTGTACTCCTTATTTTACATTTCCGTGCGCTCAATGGCTTTGGGTGCTGACATGTAGAGTGTGGAATCATCCACATACATAGTCATTCTAGCTTTGTGGAAGACCAGTGGCAAATCACTTGTTAAAATAGAGAAGAGTAGCAGCCCAAGACAACTGCCCTGAGGGACACCCTGTACATATCTGATGTTAGAGAAGCTTCCATTGAAGAACACTCTCTGGGTTCTATTGGATACATATCTCTTCAACCACGTGATGGCAGGTGATATTGTCACACCCTGACCTTAGTTCCTTTTTTATGTCTCTATTTTGGTTTGGTCAGGGCGTGAGTTGGGGTGGTCATTCTGTTTTTTTCCTATGTTTTCTTTATGTGTTTGGCCTGGTATGGTTCCCAATCAGAGGCAGCTGTCTATCGTTGTCTCTGATTGAGAACCATACTTAGGTATCCTTTTTCCACCTGGTGTTTGTGGGTAGTTGCTTCCTGTTTTGTGTTGTGTCACCTTTCAGGACTGTTTCGATTTTCATTGTTTCACTTTGTTATTTTGTATTTTCGTGTTCAGTTATATTAAATTAACATGGACACTTACCACGCTGAGTTTTGGTCCGATCTCTCCTGTTCCTCAGATGAAGATCGTTACAGATATATAGCCATAGCAAGTTAGTTTTTTTAATAACAATTTATGATCAATAACATAAAAGGCAGCATTGAAATATAACAATACAGCTTCAACTATCATCTTATTATCCATTTATTTTAACCAATCATCAGTCATCTGAGTTAGTGGAATACAAGTTGAGCGCTCTTCTCTATATGCATGCTGAAAGTCGTGTACTCTGAAAGATAGCATTGTATTTGGTCAAACAATCCTCTCCATCAGTTTACTAAGAACAGGCAGCAAACTGATTGGGCGGCTGTTAGAGCCACTAAAGGGTGCTTTACTATTTTTAGGCAGTGGAATGACTTTAGCTTCCTTCCACACCTGTGGACAAACACACTCCTTCAGGCTTTGGATAAATATATACCAAATAGGGGTAGCAATACAGTCCCTACCATTCTCAATAGTTTCCCATCAAGGTTGTCTATACCTGGTGACTCATCATTATTGATGGATAGTTTTTCCACCTCTCACACTAACTTGACAAAATTCAAAACAATCCTTCTATTTCATTATTAGATATTTTATACAAAAATATGATGGTTCACTGTTCAATGTTGTCATGTCACATCTGAGTTTTTCCAATTTGTTATATCCATCTGTTACGAATCCCTTTGGCCCGACAGTCTAGGGGGGATGGTAATGGGACCCGTAACACAACTCATGCAAATTATAGTAGTGAAAACATAACAGTGAGAACAAATAACACAGACAACTTAATTACCACCAAACACTAAATGTTTATTTATAAACACACGGTAAATGGGGGGGGAAGCAGGAAAAGGGGCTGAGCGGGACCCAAGGAATGAAAGAATAATAGTTCAAAAACACCCCTAAGCTAGACTAGCCTGCTTCACAAACAGCTAACTAACCAAAAATACAGGGGGTGGTCCGCACAGTTCTAACTAGTGTTTTTAACAATGTTTAACTACGGGTAGTGTAGCCCAAGGGCGACTTGTCTGGTTACCCCCTTTTCCCACCATCAATCAAACACCATAACCAAAACAATACTCACAGGTGGGGACAAAGTGACATGCAGATGCAAACCACACAAGCGATCTACAGACAGAAGGCATGTTACAAAGAGATTGAGCTGGGGAGAAAACAACTGAGAGGGGTTTTAAACCAAGGGAAAGGGACTGTGATTGGGTAAGGGAAAAGGAGCAGGTGTCTTCCGATTAGCGACTGATTGATGACTGATTGGGGAATGATTATTGTCACCTGTGAGTAGGGGAGAAGGAGAGAAAAGAAATACACACAGGATACACACAGAACACTTGTATCCGTAACACCATCAAATTCAATGAACGTTCGAGATTAATTGGGTTTTCTGCCCATGATATCATTGAAGGTACTCCAAAGTATTTTTCCATTGGGTTTTATGTCATTTCTCAATTTACAGTATGCCAACCAATCAGCTGAGCAGCCGGACTTGTTTGCCACCTCTTTTGCATAATTTCATATCATCAATCCAGGGGCTCAAACAGTTCTCAGTTTCTTAAGAGGAACATACTTTTCAACAATTGGCATGAATCATTGTTGCAAATACACTTGCTACACCTAGATTTTTTGACAATCCCTTTGATGAAGGACTATATCTCAGAAAACTCATCTGGAAACATTTACTGAAGGGAAGTTACCATCCAGATCTGTCTCTTCACTTTCCCAGTTTAAATTCAATGGAGTCCATCTGAGGGACTAAATATATAACCCACAACAATAGTTGACTATAATAGAGCTAGACCACAACCAATCCTGACCCCAGTAAGACCCCAGATTGTGCATCATCATAGTTTACAGGAAGCAGATGCTTAGTTAGAACTACCCGTGGGTCTACTCTGTGCATCCTTGAGCCTCCTGATCCCATTACAGCCCTTTCCACTGGTGGAGCTCTGAGCTGGGCTGTGTGGCAGAGCGGAGCCCCCCCCTGGCCCTCAGCTGACTCCTGACCCACCAGGCACGCAGCTTTACACTGGCTCTGATCTGTGATGATAACCTCTCCAGAGCCACACTTCTCCCCATGTGCCAGCACTAGAGTCCAGAGGTATGTCTTGGCATTTGCATTAGCAGGGCATTGGCATGTACTCCACTGGAGAGCTCTGGAGTGCATGCCTGTCTGTTGACTGTAGACCCAGAGCCAGCCACTGAGCATCTACTCTTGGGCGTGGGGAGCTCTGCTTCTCAAGACCCACCGTCCGTGCAGTGGCATGAAACACTGAAGAATCAAGTAATTTTCTGGATGGGATATGGGACATCTCTTCAATGCCTTGGTGAATGGCAGAATATGGGAGGTTCACTTGAGTATATATATAAGCTTGAAAGTGGAAAAGCGGGCTAGTGAATGAGGGGTCGAATAAGTGTAAGAGAGGGTGATGGTGAGGGTGAGTGGTGTACAACGTGCCCTTTGAGAACAGCTGCCATTCCAGAGTGAAGTGTTTATGGCTTCCATACTCACCTGGTGGACCGCGGACTGGATCCGGACTCAGAACGGGGTCAATACGGACCGCACGTCCCGAGTAAAAAATGAATAATTAAAATGTTCTATGTTTTGGGAATCAACCCCCGGTATCATATAAACACACATAAGACATTGAAGAACGCATAGAATTGCAGGAAATTAGCTTTAAATCTGCAACATTTTCTCTCCGCCAACAAGAGGGCTGTGCAGTTTGGGGTCGCGAGGTGGGGGTTTGTTACTACGCCGATAAATGACATTATCCATCCGGACCTTTGCCACCTCGGAAATATGTATGACCAGACCTTCTCAAATAGTACTTGAGTACCCTGGTTTATGGTATACTTGACTATGTAGCAACTGAGAGATAGGGTTTTGGCACAGTATTTCTCCATTTGCAGGGTACTAAAGACCTTATAACCAAGAATACTCCAAAGCCTATGAGGCTTCCAGCTAGGAAACAGATTGGTTTTCAGCAGAAGACAGACAATAGTGTGTCAAACACATCGAACTACAGCTTTTCATACTCTATCAGAAAAGGGAAAAATGGTGGGGGGGGGACAGCCTCTATTTTTACTAATGCCATCAGCTGTAAGGACATTTCGTTGGCGACTTCGTTTGATGCTATACTTTTTAAATGTCAGCCACCAGTGCTGGCCATAACCCTGTATAGGCCACCAAAACACTGCCCCACTTCCTTTACAGATTTCTCTAAACTATTGTTTATTGTCCTTGAGAACTATGATCAAATCATTGTTTTGGGTGATTTTAATATTCATGTTGACAAAGAGACTGACTCCAAGGCCATTGAATTGATGAATCTTTTGAGCTCTATGGACTGTATCCAACATGTTCCTGGGCCCACCCATAACCACAGCCATACTCTGGACCTGGTTATTACCAAGAGGCTTTCTACTGACATATCCTGTATTGTTGATGTTGCTTTATCAGATCACCACAGTGGATTTTTTTACTACCCTGTTGACCATAGCACAGGGTAATATTGAACGCATTATTAAGAAACGCTATTTAAAAACTCTGAAGTTGCTACAGATTTTATTGAATGCATGAACAATACTCCATCACCTATTCTGCAGTCCTCTTGTAGGATTTAGTTGACAACTTTAATAGGAAATGAAGGGCAAATATTGATGCTAGAGCTCCAGTAAGGTTGAAAAAGGCCACATCCAAACAGACAGCCTCTTGGCAGCGTTATCAGAAAGCACAGCATAGCATTTCACTGCTACACAGACGATACACAACTTTACATTTCTGTGGCACCAAAGGATTTTAGCTCCAAGGATATATTATTAGACTGTATTTGTGATTTAAAGACATGGATGGCTCACAACTTCAGCTAACCTCCAGCTAAATCAAGACTGAGGTACTTATTGTTGGAGCCAAAGCACACAGAGAGAATCTGGCTGCACATTTTAATTTCATGGGCAATAAAGATAAAACATCAGGTAAGAAACCTAGGCGTCATTTTAGATTCTGAACTCAATTTCGAATCACCCATTAGGAATGTGACCAAAATAGCTTTTTACCACCTGAGGAACATTGCCAAGGTGTGGCCGTTTCTCTCGCAGGCTAATACATAAAGATTAATTCATGCTTTTATTACAAGCAGGCTTGACTTCTGTAATGCTCTCCTGTCTAGTCTGCCCAAGAAAGCCATTGGTCAACAGCTAAACATACAGAATGCTGCTGACCAAGACCAGAGGGAGAGCACATAATACACAGGTTTTAAGGCCTCTGCACTGGCTGCCTTTGAGTTTTAGAATTAATGTTAAGATTCTTCTATTGGTTTTTAAATCAATCCACAATTGTGCACCCCAATACATGTCAGACATGCTTTTAAGTTACGTACCCAGTAGGTCCTCTGGCACTGGCCTTTTAACTATCCCAAAGCCTAGGACCAAGACGCATGGAGAGGCAGCCTTCAGTTATTATGCCCCCAGCCTCTGGAATGGCCTGCCAGAGAATCCAAGGGGGGCCAAAACTGTGGACATATTTAAAAGAGATCTTAAAACACACCTTTTCAGCATTGCTTTTCCTTAGGGTGCTTTATAGTGTTTCAGTTTTCATTGTTATTCTTTCTGTTTTTATCCTCTTGTGTAGTAAATATTTCAGTTTTTATTTTCATTGTTTTTCTTCCTGTGAAGCACATTGCGTTGCATTCCATGACGGAAATGTGCTGTATAAATAAAGCTTGATTGGACATGACATCACACACTCTCTCTGACCCGCTAACTTAGTAGAACTCTCTTGAGCAAAAACAGTCAAAACAACAGCAACTATTAAATACAAATGAAAACAACAACTTCAAACAAATACATTTCTTAGTGCACATTTTCATTTCAAACATGATCGTGCATTTTTATAAAAGAAAATCATTATTCCATGTCAAGTATTTTTCATAGCAAAATTAAGCTACCTTACACAATCTTAGAGTGGTATCATCATAGAGCAGTACTATGACCTTGTGGGATAGTCCCTCGTTCCCAAATAATGAAAAACACATGATCAATCTCTCTATATTTACTGTACTTTTAAAATGGTAGAATCGGGAGAAACATTACCCTATATCAAATGACTTGATGGACACACACTATACCCATATTCCCGAAATAAACCCCCTGATAGAGAAGTACTGAGATGGAGAAGAAGGAGGGTAGGAATGGACTGTCTGTATCCATGGAGATCAGCTCTAACCACTCTGGCATGTTCTCTCAGTAGGGCTTTCTCTGAACAGGAGAGACACAGAACACACACAATGAGCAGGGAAGTCTTTCTCTCACTCTCTCTCTCTCACCCACACGTATACAGTCATGTTGGGTTGTCACGATACCAGTATTGCGATACTACAATAACTGATTCTCCATGGCAAAAAGGAAAACACAAAGCAGACTGCTTTATGTAAAATATTGTGTGCTATAACTTGTTAAAGATACATGTGATTCTGGGTGACAACATAAGGCTGCTTGTTTCCAACATTAGGACTGTTTTCCATCAGGAAATTTTGTCTGCTTCATGTTTTGTTTCCTTGCCACGATACCTCGGAGTATCGCAATGCTGGTATCGTGACAACCCTACATTCATTCTACACACACATCACAGCTGCTGCTACCAAACTCTTACTATACTGCTCAGTTTAAACACTTCTCTCCCCCCCAATACACATGTTAATATTGGACTATATATTTTGCCTTCCTGTATTATACTTATGCTAAAATGTTTATTGTATTCTACTGCCATTTACTTTATGTTCATATTCTTATATTTTATTATTTCTTATGGTTGTTGCATTGTCGAGACGAAATCTGCAAGTAAGTATTTCGTTTGATGATGTATACCATGCGCATCCCGTATATACGACTAATAACACTTGAAAACGCGCACACCCGCGTTATGGATGAAGATGTACCCACCTTGTTTGCTTTTCTTGCTGTGAAAGAAAAACAGTAAAAGTTCAAAAGGTTGTCCTAGCAAGCAAACAACAACTAGCAAGATCTCAATTGGGTGAACTCATCAACAAAACTGAACCTGGCAATGACTAAAAGGTAAAGGACAGAGTCGGTGGAGAACTAGAGACGCTCACCTGAGCTCAGGCGGGGTAGCATCACACACAAAGTGGCCACCATGACCAGGATGAATCCACAGCCAAAGAACAACCACAGCAAGTTCCAACTGTCAACCTCTGATAAAACACAACAACCAAAGTTGTATCAGTCAATGCAGTTTCTTGTGGTATGTTCTCCTCTCAAAGCATACTACAGTACATACTGTATGTATTGGGGCTGCCATCAAGTGGCCATGAATTGGTGCTGCATACAGTATAGTATGTGTTTGGATCAATATCCTCTGAAGACTATATAAACACGGAGTATACAAAACCTTCAGAACGCCTGCTTGACAGACTGACCAGGTGAATCCAGGTCAAAGCTATGGTCCCTTATTGATGTCACTTGTCAAATCCACTTCAATCAGTGTAGATGAAGGGGGTGAGACAGGTTAAAGGAGGATTTTTAAGCCTTGAGACAATTGAGACATGGATTATGTATGTGTGCCATTCAGAGGGTGAATGGGCAAGACAAAATATTTAAGTGCCTTTGAACGTGGTATGTTAGTAGGTGCCAGAAACAGCGGTTTGTGTGAACTCCTGCAATGGTGCTAGGTTTTTCATGCTCAACAGTTTCCCGTATGTATCAAGAATGGTCGACCACCAAAAGGACATCCAGGCAACTTGACTCAACTGTGTACAGTTGAAGTCGGAAGTTTACATACACCTTAGCCAAAACATTTAAAGTCAGTTTTTCACAATTCCTGACATTTAATCCCAGTAAAAGTTCCCTGTCTTAGGTCAGATAGGATCACCACTTTATGTTAAGAATGTGAAATGTCAGAATAATAGTAGAGAGAATGATTTCTTTCAGCTTTTATTTCTTTCATCACATTCCCAGTGGGTCAGAAGTTTACATACACTCAGTATTTGGTAGCATTGCCTTTAAATTGTTTAACTTGGGTCAAATGTTTCGCGTAGCTTTCCACAAGGTTCCCACAATAAGTTGGGTGAATTTTGGCCCATTCCTCCTGACAGAGCTGGTGTAACTGAGTCAGGTTTGTAGGCCTCCTTGCTCGCTCACGCTTTTTCAGTTCTGCCCACACATTTTATATAGGATTGAGGTCAGGGCTTTGTGTTGGCCACTCCAATACCTTGACTTTGTTGTCCTTAAGCCATTTTGCCACAACTTTGAAATTATGCTTGGGGTCATTGTCCATTTGAAAGAACCATTTGCGACCAAGCCTTAACTTCCTGACTGATGTCTTGAGATGTTGCTTCAATATATCCACATCATTTTCCTGCCTCATGATGACATTTAGTTTGTGAAGTGCACCAGTCCCTCCTGCAGCAAAGCACTCCCACAACATAATGCTGCCACCCCCGTTCTTCACGGTTGGGATGGTGTTCTTCGGCTTGCAACCCTCCCCCCTTTTCCTCCAAACATAACGATGGTCTTCATGGCCATTTTTGTTTCATCAGACCAGAGGACATTTCTCCAAAAAGTACGGTATTTGTCCCCATGTACGGTAGCAAACCGTAGTCTGACTTTTTTATGGCGGTTTTGGAGCAGTGGCTTCTTCCTTGCTGGCCTTTCTGGTTATATCAATATAGGACTCGTTTTACTGAGGATATAGATACCTTTGTAAATGTTTCCTCCAGCATCTTCACAAGGTCCTTTGCTGTTGTTCTGGGATTGATTTGCACTTTTCGCACCAAAGTACGTTCATCTCTAGGAGACAACGCGTCTCCTTCCTGAGCGGTATGAAGGCTGCATGGTCCCATGGTGTTTATACTTGCGTACTATTGTTTGTACAGGTGAACGTGGTACCTTCAGGCATTTGGAAATTGCTCCCAAGGATGAACCAGACTTGCAGAGGCTGATTTCAAAGCAAAGCACTGAGTTTGAAGGTAGGCCTTTAAATATATCCACAGGTACACCTCCAATTGACTAAAATTATGTCAATTAGCCAATCAGAAGCGTCTAAAGCCATGACATCATTTTCTGGAATTTTCCAAGCTGTTTAAAGGCACAGTCAAAACTTAGTGTATCTAAAATTCTGACCCACTGGAATTGTGATACAGTGAATTATAAGTGAAATAATCTGTCTGTAAACAATTGTTGGAAAAATGACTTGTGTCATGCACAAAGTAGATGTCTATAGTTTGTTAACTATAGTTTGTTAACAATACATTTGTGGAGTGGTTGAAAAATGAGTTTTAATGACTCCAACCTAAGTGTATGTAAACTTCAGACTTCAACTGTATATTTAAAATATGCTTCTGTAAATCTGCAGAAATGAGTATGAACACATACTGTATCACTGTACGTAATCAGATTGGGTTGTAAGGTACTCAACTGTGCCTGAGAAAACTACCTTTACTTGAAGACTTCATGAGAAGTTCCTAAACCACCTAACCTGTGACGATGAGGGTGAAGCTCTTGCGGATGGGCATGCGGTGGGAGCTGTGAGACACCCTGCAGAAGTACTTGGAGCCCGAGTCATGCAGGGAAGCGTGGAGCAGGAAGAAGGCCGACAGAGAGTAGGTCCCGTTCTGGTGGTGGCGGTGGCTGGAGTACAGGACAGTGTCCAGCTTCTCTGGTAGGAGGCCTCCACCTCCACCACTGGGCTCCCTGAACCACTCCATCTCCACATCCAGGGGGTAGTAACCCCCTGCCTCACACACCACCTTCTGCTTCTCCGTGTCCACCAAGGAGATGACAGAGTCCACGTTCAAGGACACGCGAGGACGCTCTGAGGGACGATGTCAGAAATGACTGGCATTACAATTAGGATGTTGGCGGTATATACCGGGTGATCAAAATGGCAGTCTATGACATCTTTAATTGGTTGTTATGGTCATCATGTCATAGATATGTACATATTCATACATGTGTATACCATATCAGGTAGTGATAATAAAAGTAATTTGTTTATCATTTCAATTTTCAATGATAGCGCAAACGAGTGAGCAAAGTTTCAACAATTAAATGTATCTGCCTCATGTCCCGTGACCCCTAACCCCTCCACCTTACCCATGATGTGCAGAGCGATTTCATGGCTGCCAAACAGCGGAGGCACCGAGACAAGGCAGACATACGTCCCCTCGCTGCTCTGCTTGGTGAGGGGGAGTGTCAGGGATGCGTCGCCCCTACCGATGCCCTTAAGCTCCACCCCGCCCCCCTTCCTCTGGCCCGAGCGGCTGGAGTGGCTGAAGAGCGTGGTGCGTTCGCCGCGTCGCTGCAAACGCCATTCCACTGTCAGGTCGGCTGCCTTGTGGTCCACGTCAAACTGACAGTGCAGGCTCGATTGCGTCATTAGGCCCACCCACACAGAGGGAGTGCGGGTGAAGACTAGCATCACAGCTACACACAGACACAGGTCACAGCCAAGGCAGGGCACGAAGGGGGGCATGGGGTGCAGAGGAGGGAGAGGGAGGAATTTTTGGGGAAAAAGGGAGGTTATAGCTAGGGACTTATTCTGTTGTGTGTGACACAGACATACTGCACAGAATGTGACTCAGACTTTCAGGAGAGAGAAGTACTTTACAATAGATCATAACTCAAGATAACAACTGCCTAAAGTAAATTAACAAGGGTATAAAAGGAAACACTGACCCCAGGAGGTTGGTGGAGCGGAATAGGTGAAATGGTATCAAAAACATGGTTTCATGTGATTGATGCCATTCCATTAGCTCCGTTCCAGCCATTATTATGTGCCGTCCTCCCCTAAGCAGCCTCCACTGACATACGCTACAGACTAGAGCAGTGCTTCCCAATCCTGGTTCAGGGGACACCAAGGGGTGTACATTTTTGTTTTGCCTTAGCACTAACACAGTTGATTCAACTAATCAATTTATCAAGCATTTGATTAGAATCAGGTGTTAGGGCTAGGCTCAAAACTCAAATGTGCACACCTTGGGGCCCCCATGACCAGGAATGGGAAGCACTGGACCAGAGTACAGTCTACATCTACTGCAGGGGTGTCAAACTCATTCCACAGAAGGCCGAGTGGCTGCAGGTTTTTGGTTCATCCTTTAAATTAAGGCCTAGACAACTAGGTGAGGGGAGTTCCTTGATAATGAGTGGCCTTAATTCATCAATCAAGTTTTGGGCTCCCAAGTGGCGCAGCGGTCGAGCACATCTCAGTGCTAGAGGCGTCACTACAGACCCTGGTTCGATTCCAGGCTTTATCACAACCGGCCGTGATTGGGAGTCCCATAGGGAGGCGCACAATTGGCCCAGCGTCGTCCGGGTTAGGGTTTGGCCGTCATTGTAAATAAGAATTTATTCTTAACTGACCAGTTAAATAAAAGTTTTTAAAAAGTGTTTCGAGAAAACCCGCAGACACTCGACCCTCCGTGGAATGAGCTTGATAACAAATAGACGGAATTAAAATTTTGAATTACTTGAGGTGGTTAGCGTCTCTCTGTCTCCGATGGCGGCCCAGTTGCGGTAGTCTGCCTGGCCAGGTGTGGGCGTGGCAGGGGTATGTCTGAGGAAGCTGGTGATGACGAAGAGGCCGTCGGTGTGCCGTAAGGTGCAGGTGAACCAGATGTCGTGATCCTGGGCTCCTAAACCTGGCCAACGCACCTGGATACCCTCTGTGCTGTACCTGCGGATCTCACACTGCAGCTGGTGCTCCACTACTGCTCCTTCAATGTACTTCCTCATGTCCACCTTAGAGCCTGAACACACGGTTTGAAGAGCACCTCTCAGTGTTGAAACACCAAACATGAACCATCAGTGTAGAAAACATAACCAAATCTGACATTTGTTTAGCTCTTTCTCTCATTCACCTGTAACAAGGAAGGTAATGCCATTAGGGTTCAATGCACTGTCCCCTGGATGTCCAAACTGCAGCCCAGCGTCTCTGTGTTGGTACTCGGTTTCAGCATGTCCCTCATCATTGAACTTTACACGTTCATCCACCAGCATACAGGGCAGCCAAGGCACCTGTTCTAAAGACTGGATTCCTGACACCTCTGTCAAATAGATGAATAAGTAGAATAATCACAATGAGTTTAACATTTAACTTCACCTTTAAAGATCAATCATAATTATCGGCTAACAAATAGTCCATTCATAAGAACTCTGAATGAGCACAGCATGCGTGAAACCGTCTGGGGAAAGAGAAATACTCGCAAGAATTGTTCATACGGTAGCCTACCTGCACAGAGAAATAAACAGATAACAATATTGACGTTTAAACGCATAATGTGACAAAACTGTCTTCAAGAGATGTCTTTCCCTGTGCCATTCGACTCCAAGAACTTTCACTTTCATTTCGGCAATTTGACGCAAGTGAAAAAAATGGAATCTGCTCGTGCTCGTAAGTCATAATATTATACGTTAAAACATTCTAAAAAGCTGATTTCAGCCTCACTCCGTGCAGTAAGACAAGTTAACGTTAGATTTTTAATAATGGCTTGTAATAGTAAACTAATATCATCAGATAATATGTGAATGAGGAATAAAATGTTAAAAACTTCAACTAAACCCCCCCATACATCCATGCCATGAGTGGCGCTGTAAAGTCTTGAAAATACATTTCGTCGCTCTTCAATAAAAGAAAAATCCCGCCCACGTGACGTTGATGCGGACGTACGACGAGTTGTTTTGAATGATCGAAGAAAAAAAAGTTCAACACGTTTATTCTTATTGGTTTCTTGTCATATCGCATTGGAAAGTAAGTATATATTTAAATTATTAACTTGTCTCCTTTTATTATGAATCAGTATAATAATTAATTGAACAAAAATGAGCACGTGCTCTTCGTTGTAGTTAGCTTGGCGTGCTGTTGGGTCCAGCGTGGATGAAAGGATGCACATTGAAGACTGAACTGCGCCTCACCCAAACACAACGATGAGTCAAGGTAGCTATGAGATTTAAGTTGAATGCATGTGCTTTGTTTATAGCTCTAAACATGTTAACTGTATGAATTTGCATAACTAGCGAGCTGACGCTGAATACACATTATTTACTGTCAGTAGTACCTGTAGTGAAATGTGTAGCGATGTGTTCGGGTAAAACCATTTCAATCACTTTTTGACAGGACACCTTTTGATTTGAACTAAACCTTTCATACATATTTGCCCATTTGTAGTGACTTTTTGGACCCGAATGGCTAAACATTATAGATACATGTGCTCAAAGTTCACCGATTTTGCATACCCAACTATACCATGAGACATACAGTGTATTTGGAAAGTATTAAGACCGTTGACTTTTTAAAAAATTGTTATGTTACAGCCTTATTATAAAATTGATTTATTTTTAAACCCCTTATCTACACACAATACCCCATAATGACAAAGCAAAAATAGCCTTATTGAAATGTTTGCAAATGTATTACAAGTAAGAAACTGAAATATCACTTTCACGTAAGTATTCAGACACTTTACTCAGTACTTTGTTAAAGCACCTTTGGCAGCGATTACAGCCTTGCGTCTTCTTGGGTATGACGCTACAAGCTTGGCACACCAGTATATGGGGAGTTTCTCCCAGTCTTCTCTGCAGATCCTCTCTAGCTCTGTCAGGTTGGATGGGGAGCATCGCTGCACAGCTATTTTCAGGTCTCTCCAGAGATGTTAGATCAGGTTCAAGCCCGGGTGTGACTGCACTTAAAGAAATGTTCTGGATTGACCGACTTTCATGTCTTAAAGTAATGATGTACTGTCATTTCTCTTTGCTTATTTGAGCTGTTCTTGCCATATTATGGACTTGGTCTTTTACCAAATAGGGCTATCTTCTGTATACCCCCCTACCTTGTCACAACACAACTGATTGGCTCAAATGCATTTAGAAGGAAAGAAATTCCACAAATGAACTTAACAAAGCACACCTGTTAATTGAAATGCATTCTAGGTGACTGCCTCATGAAGCTGGTTGAGAGTGCCAAGTGTGTGCAGAGCTGTCATCAAGGCAAAGGGCGGCTACTCTGAAGAACCTCAAATATAAACTATTTTGATTTGTTTAACACTTTTTTGGTTACTACATGATTCCAGGTGTTATTTCATAGTTTTGATGTCTTCACTATTATTCTACAATGTAGAAAATAGTCAAAATAAAGAAACCCTTGAATGAGTAGGTGTGTCAACTTTTGACTGGTACTGTATGTTGTACCTTGGACCCTATTTGACATCATCTGAGGTTCTTTTGACTGCCATAGGTTGAGACACAACATGCTCTTGAATACAGGGTGGGTGTCATGTTTTGGCTGATAAATGTACTAATAAGTAAAAATTTCAACTTTCAAATTGTACCACAAAGATGGTTGGAATGTTGACTTAAATGGGAATATCGAGTTTTAAATTACTGTTAATCCTCATAGATAATAGAATAGACGTGACCATTTTAAAGGTGCCACAATTTTTTTTTTTAATTGCTTTGTAATTTCAGAAAATGTCTATAATATCTGCAGTAATAGTGGAATGATGGTGTGTTTCACAGTATTACTTACCTTCCAGTGTTGTGACTGGCTGTGATATTCGCCTATTGATTTCTTCCGCCTGAGAGTGTCAAAATGGGAAAGCTGTTTTGACTTTGTGGCTGTGTTATCTAGTGGAAATCGAGTCAAGTGGCCAATGTAGAAATCGCTGTGTCATTTCTTGGTTGCTAAAATTCTACAATGTCGCTCAATTACAAAAAACAAGCACTGAATAGTGTAGGGAATCATTGTACCATCTAAATTGCTGTGAAATCTCAAATAGAAAAATATTGTTTCTACGTCTGTTTGAAGCTGGTGGACCAAAACCTAAAGTAAAAGGCTCAAGCGCAAGTCTCTTCCATGTTACGGGGAAATGGGATGCTGAGGAGGGGGAGATTTTGTTTTCAATGCAGCCTAGTGCCGTTGCAATTCACCTAGCTTCCACATGGGGGAGAAATTATAGGTGTGGCACCTTTCAGTAGACATTTGAATGGGCAGATCAGCGTACATCTTTGTGGTGTTAAGTTGAAGAATAGGTCCATTCTATTTCTATGATTGAAATGACACCCACCCTGTATCCAAGAACACGTTGTCTCAACTGAAGCCTGCAACCCTATTTGTAAGCTTTTAAACGGTTGAGTTTGATATCATTTATATTTTACGGTGATGAAGACATGGATGTCACATGGTATAGTGGGGTATGGAAAATGGGTAAACTTTGAGCTCCTTTATATTTGGAATGTTTCGGCATTAGGTTACATGTATGCAAAGTAATTTAATTCTTTTTTTTAAACAAAAGGGATGCTGTCAAAGTGATTATATTCAAATGGATTTACACTTGGCCCTGGCAACCTGGTTTCTGTACTGAACTAACTACTCTCTAGTCTACTCATGTGTTCATTCGTTCTCACTGTTCTGCTTGTGCTTTCAGATTCCTGGCTGAGCTGTGAGAAGACTGCCGTTCTCCAGGGAGGCTTTCTGTTGGCCAACAGATTGTGCCAGCCAGCGTCACTCAGTGCCCTGCAGAAGGAGGACTGGAGTAAGGTTGGCCACCCAATTCTACAGGCTGTCAGAGAAATCTGTGGGCAGGAGCGAGGTAGCTGTCTGAGCAGTGTCCGCTGGAAGAAGAAAATCATCTGCGTCTTATGGAGCAAATTACTGGGGAGGGAGCGCGAAGAAGACATGGAAATCGGCTGGAGGGAGAATCCATTCTTCTCTCTGCAGAACAGCCTACCTGACATTAACCGCATAGTGCTGTTTGAGCTGGTCAAGTTGACAGGCTTCTCTCAGATCTACGCCCAGCTGCTGCTTTGCCTCCCGTCGGCAAACCTGAGTGCAGAGCTAGAGGAGCTAGTTCAACACGTTACCCGAAACAGCACTGAGGAGGATGTCCGCGTCCTGCTGGAGGTGTGGTGGGAGCTGTGGAAGGGCAGGGGGGGAAGGCAAGAGGAGGACGACCTAGATAAGGTCTTTACTAACCGGTGGACCAGCCTCACCAACACCACCGGCCTTTCACCTCAGGCTGCCAAGAGGTTCAAGTCAGACCCAGACACCCCAACATCACCACCGTCCACCACTGATGTGCTGTCCATTCTTTTTCATGCTCTGGAGGAGATGAAAGAGCATCTGAGCACCTCTGACCTTTGCTACCGTGCCCTATCCAACTGCCTCGACTCCCTGTACACCTCACATCTGATAGACCAAGCTATCATCCTCCCAGCTGAGGTGCAACTTCAGAGCCTGACCAGTGCAGTGACTGTCAGAAAGAGGTGTGTCGGGATAGAGAAGTTTGACCTGGTCCAGGTGATAAGCGAGGCCCACAGTGACCTGAAGGCAGCCCACACACCCTCTCAGTTTAAACCCTGTGGAATGACACTAATGCAAGCCCTGCAGACTGTCTCACAGCTCACTCAGGCCTGGGAGAAGAGAGGGCTGCTGGAGGTGACAGACAGCGGTGACCCCAGTGACTTGGCACACCGTTTGAAAAACAGTCTGTCCAGAGTGCTCGAGTCCCTAGAGGAACGGTCCATGTCTGAGACCATGGATGAGGGTGAGCGCCAGACACTGAACAATGTGCACAGCACTTTGAGAGGCTTGTTAGTCTCACTGTCCTTCCCCGACACAGAGAGCAACGCTGAGGAAATGGCCCACATTGCCGTAGCCATCATTAACCACCGCTTGGAGGGCTTCCAAGATTTCACTCTGCTATTTGCCACTGAACTGAGCTGGTCCCTGAGCATGGAGGAGTGGATCAGCTGTCTGGAGAGAAACAAAAACACATTCCAGCGAAAGGACATTGTCATGAAATTAGTCTCCACTCTCATTGCAAAGTGCCAAATGGATAGTGAAGTAGAGCACTGCAGAAAGCTGAAGGACATTATTGTGAACATTTTCGCAGAGCTCCCCTTAGCTGAGAAAAACACAACGTTAGCGGAAATGTTAACCTGCTCCAAGAGGGGTCTCCAGGGCTCTCTGCCCCTGGCTGTGATGGAGGGCTTTAGTGAGGAGCTCAACATGACGTTCAACTGCATCATCCAGGGGGGAGCAGCGCAGAACAACCTCAGCTTGGCCGTGGCCGCCATAGCCCGCGTGGCCTTTCAGAACCCAGAGGCCACCCTGCGTCGGTGCTGCCATCTGGCGGTGGTGAACCATGGGGCCCACAGCCTCCTCTCCAACATACTCCAGCAGCTCTCAGGGCTGAGGGGCGGTGCCCCCGGTTGCACAGAGGGGACGGGCAGCTCTGCGGGGAGCTTACTGTGCAGCTGTCTTCAAGATACTGCCATGACTAAACTGTCCTCGGCTAAGGAGGAGGACCAGTTCCTGCACTTCCTTGTTGCACTTATGCAGCCGAGCATCTCGGAGAGCTCAGAGAGAGGCCAGAGTTTCCTGCACCCTGAAGAGGTTGTGTGTGCCTTCGTCCTGCCTCACCTCTCCCCCTCCTCTGGCTATAGCACCTGCAGCCTGGAGCTGTGCCTGCGTTTGCTCCACTCTGCCTTTTCTCTGGAATCCCAGGATCTATCTCCACACTGGGTCATGAACTGCTCCCCGTTCCCCCTCCTCTACGTCCTCTGCCAGATTCTGAACGAGGGCTGCAGGTGCTGGGAGCTTCCTGTAGAGGGCGCACCCCACCACTTATCCACGGAGTCCAAGGAGATGCTCGTCACTGTGCTGACTGCACTGGGCAAGGTGGTGGGACGGGAGGTGGCCTCAGCCCCCAACACCTGGTCCAGAGCCCTCTTCTGGCTCTACAATAAAGTGGAGGCCCTGGACTGGACTGTTCGCTTCCATCTGAAGGTAGTGTGGGGAGATCACTTCAAAAACGAGGTGCCGTCCTCACTGTTGGCTGTGTGCGAGCTGCCGGAGCAGGAGTGGTCTGGCCTAAAGTTGGCCCGGTATGGGCAGGGCACAGGGCTGCTGGCGTGGATGGAGTGCTGCGCTCTCTCTGACGAGGTTCAGGACACCATGCTGACCTCTCTGGCTCTGGACCAGCACCGGCCCGACGACGTCAACATGTTCAGCAAAGGCCTGCTGGTGGCCGTGACACAGACACTACCCTGGTGCACCATCACCGAGTGGGGCAGGCTGCTGAGAGCCATGCGAGAGCTGCTCCGCTCAGGCCGGCTCCACGTGCCTTACTCTCTGGAGTATGTGGACTTTCTCCCCCTGCTGGACCTGCGGCCGTTCTCCTGCGAGCTGCGTCTGTCCGTGCTACTGCTGCGTGTCCTCCAGCTGCTCTGCGGCTCCAGCTGCAAAGACTGGCTGCCCGGCCAGGGCTGGGCCCACGTGGGGCTGCTGTACGCCAGTGCCATGAGAGAGGTCATAGACTCCCTGAGGGGAAAGCTGTCGCCGTCTTCCTCCAACACCTCACCCAAAGACTCAAAGGTAGAGAGGGCAGCTACCACCACCGCCAGCCAGGAGGTGCTGTTTGTACTGAGCCAGCTCTTCTGCCATGTTCAGCACGTTCATGTGATGATGCCCGGCGGGCAGTGCGAGTCTCTGTTCCTGTGTGCCCTGGAGATCCTGACCCACTACGAGGCAGTGCTGGCCGCACACCCCAGCAGCAGCTCCCACCTGGAGACCGAGAACACTCGCCACTTCTTCACCACCATCACAGACAACCTGGAAAGCGCCGAGATGAAGACCGTGTTGCATCAGAAAATTGCTCAGCTGTCGTCTTCAGGTTGATGTACTTTTTTCAGACAGCACTTGAATGAGGGTTTATTGTTCACAGCCTCAAATAAAAAATGTGTTCTGACCTTGTGTTGAAAATACAATTATTTTATTTTGAATAAAATCAAAACAGACAAATTGCATGTCTTTCAATGGTTTATTAATCAAAACTCACCTATTGAAAAACTGATCATCAACACTAGGACACAAGACCAGGTTACAACTTGACAAAAGCTTGGTCTTTCAGTGCTTCACCTCTACTTAATTTTTCTATGTCAAATCTATATTTTCCTGTGCAATCTTTAACAAATATTCAAGTTAACTTTGAACAATAATTTGGGGATGAAAAGTTATCCTTATAAATCACTAAATATTTCCTGCGAGCTGCGTCTAGTAGTACAGACAGTATAACACACGGACCCCTGAGAATTTTGATAAATACTGGTAATTTTGTATTGATAGGCAGTTGCAGGTCCTAAATTCCACACAGACTGTTCCTTCAGAGGGAAGGAATGAAATAACTGCTAACTCATGGCATGGAAGACCAGCAGCAAAATAAGCATAATTGACATTACATGTTGCTAACCATAGAATTAGATGGCAACTCTAATCTGTTTTTGAGCCATCTTTGCGAGCAAGTTGACCATTTGACCTAGTCTGATGCAGGTAGAGGCGATAGGCCTTGTGACACAGAAGCACAAACCAGTACATCTGAGGTGCCAGTATGGATAGGTTGGCTAAGTTGCAGTGTAGCGGTAGATGGCAAGGCACTTTGTGGAAGGGAATGGTGTACTGCTGACCATACACCCAGTACATGTAGGGGAAGAGCAGGATACGGCAGGTGAAGAAACTCAGCAGAACCATCACACCGTTGACTCTGTGAAGCCATGAGTCCTCTAGTCCCAACTAGAGAGGAAAATATAGGGAACGTTTACTGATTGTACAGCGAGTTATAGTACACTTAATACTATGCTCAGACTTCCTAAAGCACAACAAAAACAAAGGGGCTTATAAATCTGGGTGTGGCTTTACCTGGATCAGAACCTTTCCTAACGAGACAAAAGGAGTGCTGAATTCTGCCATGAAGAAACAGCCAATGAAGAAGTCTCCACCAAGACCAGTCCTGAGGAACTGAGGAAAAAAAACAGCACTATATGAATATTAAACACTAACTTACTGAGAAATGATCACAGCCAGCTTTTGAGGATAACACGGCAGATTCTCAATAACAGAAACTGGACTATAGTTAAGCAATAAGGCCTGAGGTGGTGTGGTATATGGCCAATATACCACGGCTATGGGCTGTTCAGAAGCACGATGCAACGCAGAGTGCCTGGATACAGGCCTAAGCCGTTGTATATTGGCCATATATCACAACCCCCGAGGTGCCTTATTATAAGTTGGTTAACAATGTAATTAGAGCAGTATAAATAAATGTCATACCCGTGGTATACGGTCTGATATACCACGGCTGTCAGCCAATCAGCATTCAGGGCTCGAACCAACCAGTTTCTAATGACAAATTTCAACTGCCGTTGTAACACATCAGACCTAACGTTACGGTCCAGTAATGTTTGTGTTCCTTCCTCACCAGAATGGTGGGCATGAAGACCATGAGGAGGACCATGTGATGGACTATCAGCAGGGGATGCCGGAGGAGGAACAGCTTGATGGTAAGGAGGGAGTGCTTTCTGTACGCCTCGTGCCCTTTGACCTTTTGACTGTGGTAGTTACTCAGATACATGGCGTAAATATCAAACGCCATGTAAGGAGCGCCAAACCACACAAATTCATTGGTCAGTCTGTGCCTAAAGAAGATGGTGACATACCGGTACATTAGGATCATGACGAAAGTAAGCACTTAAACTCGATTTTTGTTGTTGTGTGAAACAAATAGAAATGTGACTTCATCCTTATAAAAATCTCAGAATCCTCTTCCTCCACCAAATGCAACTTTGGAGCTTTGAGAAAAGTAATATAAATTAGGTCCCTGTGTTTTAGTTAATCATGTCACATGACCTGGATTTGAACATTTATTTAAAAAAGGTCCCGAACAGTCAGTCATTCTGATTCCCATGTAAAATAACGTTTGAGTGACTAAAATAATCAGCCATTAAATATTTGCTTTGGATAGAAATACTCAAAATTTGAGAAAGACAGGCTGAGTGGGCGGGGAGCATATATTCATGAGCTCGCCTTGAGTGACAGCTCTTTGAAACACCCATGTCAAGCAACTTGGATGAAGTGTTGCAGTAAAATCATCAAGCAAATTTGGTGATACACAAAGCAACTCAAACACTGAAATTGAGTCAATGACGTTATACATTTTTTATACATCTTCCATTTGGCAACTCTCTTGTGAGGCGGTTCACAGCAGCACTGACAGGTGTTGACTTGACAACGGCGTTGGAGTTTTGAACAACCCCCCCACCCCCCCTTTGTTCCATGCTGGCTGAAGACCTAGCTAGCCAATAAATATCTAACCCCAGACACAGATGAAAGGGGAAACATAAGTATCTTTGCCATAGATTAATACGGTCAACTTTTAATTCTATTTACTGAGACCCTACAGTCAAATTTTGGCACCAGTCGTGTAGCCATCTCGCTATATAAACCACACCCCTCTGCAAACAAGCCTTCTTTGATGTTGGTTACAAGACGGTACTTATGACACAGGGTAGGGGATCGACCAGTAACTTTATGATCAAACTTTATCATTGTAGAAGCAACAGTAATGTTTCATACTTTGATCTGTTTTCATCCAAGTATCATCACATTTCATGAAAACATGATTGACTGTTCATGACCTTTAAAGCTTTTTCAACAAACAGACCCCTTTTATGTCAGATGGTCCAGAACCATCCTCAGACAATTGCTTTCATTTTTGGTGTAATTCTAATTTCAGGAAAAGGCAGGAAAATCTAGGTCATGTGACATGATTAACCAAAACGCAGGGCCCTAATTATAAAGTATAATTCTTGAGCGATGACAAACTATATCATAAACTGATCATCAATGCCAGCTGACTAGTCAGATATTTGTAGGCTTATAAGGCTATATAATACTAATACTACTGCACTTAGAAGCCTACCTATTCTAATCTATAACCTGTGCCGTGTGATGTGAATAGAGTGTTTGGTATGAGATGATCATGTATAGAGTACTATGAATATTTGAGATACAGTTTCAGTCACTAAGGAAATAAACACAGCAAACCCCTGCTGATAATGAGAATATGATCATTGGGAATGGTTGTGTGAATTGACCAGTGTTAAGATGTTCTGCAGCCTGGAGCAGGGGGGAAGTTTTGATCTCTAGAGATCACTCTAGTGATGGGCACCTATACAGGTCAGTCTTGTGTCTGAGTGTACTACTGCCTCTGCCTCAAAAGCTTGTTTTTCTTTCTTTATTTTTATGGCACCGGAGGTAGTGCATTCAGCCGGCCAACAAAAGTATCACTAGTACAAGTCTCACTCAGAGGAGAGGGGAGGAGATGACTCAATCACTACAAGTGACGATTGCTGGTTTGATGGCAATAATCAAAATATGAATTCTTACCTGTCAGACATCACATCACTGGAGGCAGTAGCAATTATGAACCCAACAATAGTAGCCAAAGTGGCATGGATGGAGGACACCAACCTTGCAAAGAGATGGGATATATGATGAGGCTATGAAAGTGCACACAATTGGATTTTCATTTGTTCTGATATTAATTTAAAATAAACGAATTTGTATTTATTGTCATGCCAGTTAAAGGGTTAAGTAGACAATATAGACTACGTTTTAGTGATTGTATATTTCTAGATAGGCTATATTTTGTGTATTTAAAATGATATTACAAATATTGCAGGAGGTACAGAAGAGGTATTTGGCCCATCCACACTTCGTCAAAAACAATGGATTATTTTCAGATAAGGCATTTTTTCAGTTACATGTATTTTTATTTAGACCTATTCTGGAAGTCCATCGGCCGTGGCGGCTGTAATTGCTCAGTGAAACTCCATTATTTGGTAAGTACCGAACGTATTTTGACATTATTAATATTGAAAAGCTGGTGAATTGCAAGTTGGATGGCTCCTGGGTTTAAAGTAGAATCGCCAAATTCAATGTCTCCTGTAAATTCAGGTTGTGGTTCAGTTCTGATAGATTGATCTCCGGAGTTATTTTGATATAACTAGACATCTGCTCACTGAAATACCCGTTGTCAGTTACTAGCGAAGTCATTCAAGGACAACAACTAGCTAGGTTATGCATATGTAAATATTAATGTAATAAAGTCTACCTTAAGCTGACCACAAACACATCTGCATCATTCCAACTTTTGAAAGCTGATTTAAGCACTTTCCTGGATATGAAGAACAATCCCGGGAAAAATGCAGTGCCCCAAGCTAACATAAACATGATACACTCGCATTAACCCGCCTCAAGGTCAAAGTGCGAGGAAGCAGGAAGAAAACATTCACGGTGCAGATGCAAATTAATAGTAGCTGAGCGTTTTAAGCTCAGCTACTATTAAAATAATGTGCAGAAACTTTCCTGTTTTTCAATGAGGAAACCTTCAAAATAAAAGCCCTCATTTCTAAACATTGCAATGTAGATTAAAAAAAATATTAAAATTAATCAGTGGCCATTTGTATTGTGCTAATAAGCAAATACAACAAGGAATTTATGAAAACAATGATAAATATTCATGAAAAAAATGACTAATATTTAAAAAATATATATGTTTAGACTGGTATACAATAATTGGATGTAAATTTTTTTTAATAAAAAATGTTCAGATATAAAAGAGGGGTTGGAAGTACTTATTATTAGGGTCTCTACTAACCATATATTTTTTTAGGGGGACTGTGGTCTAAATATCCAGCAGCACTTCGTACTCCGCTTATTTCATTGCCCCCAATGCAATACACCAGGGGTGTCAAACTCGTTCCATGGAGGGCCTAGTATCTGCTGGGTTTTAGTCTTTCCTCTCAATTTAGACCTAGACAACCAAGTGAGGGGAGTTCCTTACTAATCAGCAACCTTAATTCATAAATCAAGTACAAGGGAGGAGTGAAAACCCGAAGACCCTCAGCCCTGCGTGGAATGAGTTTGACATGTGCAATACGCAGTATATGGAAATCATTTGGTTAAAGAGAGAAAATGATTATTTGTGCTGAGGTTAAAGTTGGGTTGGAGCTACTCAGTAAGGTCTGTAGAATCTATATCTGATGTCATTTTCATGGGAGACTAAGGAGTGTTTAAGCAACATATCCTCAAGCCAACAACATATTTTGCATACTTGTACACACAATACACACCTATACTCTCCTCTCCCCTCCCCTCTGTTCTCTCTCTTCTCCTCCCTCATTTTCCTCTCTCCTCCAATCCTCTCCACATTCCTCTCCTATTCCTATCTCCCCTCCAGACCTTCAGGCTCCATCACCTCTCCTGTAGAATAATAGAATTTATACAACTGGTGGGTGTAATCCTGAATGCTGATTGGTTAAAACCCCATTCCAGCCAGTGTCTATTCCACAAGTTGCCACCAGCTAAATCTATGATGTTAAAATGCCTATTTACTCTGTTCCATCTGACTGCGCATTGTCTCATCAGCCCAGCCAGGCAATTTATAAACGTTATCTCCACTATAAAAAGCATCCAGACATTATCTCACTTTTTTGTAGACTAACATTTAGTTTTCAACAGCGGAGATTTGTATAAACCTTGCTGTCTGTCTCTCCGATATTTGCAACATTGTTTCAATATTCAACTCCTGCTGTCCCATGGTAATGAACGTGTCGTGATTCGGGACGAGACAGAGAGGCAGGTACCGTTTCTCAGCCAGTCTAAGTCATGATTCAACTGGCATAATTTTTATGGATATATACAAAAAAATGTGACTTGAAAAAAGGTCAAACGAAACGCAGCTAATTTGCAGTCTTTCCAGCTTCAGTTTGAAGTGATTGTGTTACTGTAGCTGTGTTGTTGGCTAGCTCCTCTGAATAACAGTGTCCTGACTAGTGAGCACATTTTCTATGCCAGGCGAAATCTCGCCTCATCAGCATATTATGGATGTATCCAAATAAATGTCACTAGAAAACAGTTTAAACAAATGCAAATGCAGCTACTTTGCTGTTATTCTGTCTGTACTTTTTGACGTGACTGTAAGTTAGCCGTAGATGGCTAGCATAGCAAGCAAGGGATAAGGAACTTTGCCAGCCAGTATGGCAATGGAACATTTAGAACCAACGACTGGGTCGCGTCCACTCAGATGGAGATAACCTTAGAACACATCTAAGATATTACGGAGGTGTACCACACTGGTCGTTCCACCTCCAAAACAAATGACAAAATTGGTCATGCCTTGCCATGTGTAGGTTCAACTACAATACAACTAGTACAATG